>NC_139956.1:28151625-28534125 GCF_963454915.1 Gymnoscopelus microlampas | reverse complement strand
GTAAACAGCTTATTTTTCATGTGTTTACCACCACAGAGGCTGGTGAATTCATGGAATTTCGACAGTCACATTCAATATTTGTTTTTAGAAAGGAAAACAAGCATTGGGACAGTGGTTACCTGCCAGACTGGCTGATAGAGTAAACAAACAAAGTGGCCACATGCTGCCAAACGGTGCAGACATCTGGTGGGTAGTCAGTCCTACCTTACAGACTTTTGGCTTCCTTTTTTTGTCTCAGAAAGCAGTGATTCTCAACCTTTTGAATTTCAAGGACCCCCAGTGTGATATGCACAAGGCCATGGACCCCCGATTGATAACATGTGTTTATGATCCCAATCTACACTGTAACATTCTAAGTGTTATAGTTTAACTCTGAGAGTGAACAAATGTAATCTTTGTATACTCTCTGAGTTACAGACCGGTAAAGGGTCCATTTGGACCCCTGAAAACCGGTGTCTTAAAGATTATTCGAGGCTCATCCACATCACTTGATAGTAGTAGCCTACATGCAATTGGAGAGAAGGCAGGACAAATGTAACCTTATGTGACACAGGTCTTTTGACAAATTTAAACAAACACATTTGCATTTGCATTGGTTGAGCTATATCTGACGAGAAAATACAATTCTCGACCCCAAAAACAAACACTGGAAATTGTAACAAAAACACAGGGGTAATCATATTTCACTTAACATTTAGTTGGAGGCACTCCTGTATCATGCCATGTGAGGACTCACCCTGGGGACGTGCCAGCCCATTTCTGCTGACTGGCACATTTTTCCTTTTCTATTTGTTCTGGGAACACCTGGGCTATTTGAATAAGGAGAGGAGTCGCTTGGTACAGAAGCTGAACACTGGGTGACAGTTCAGGTTTTCAGACTTTCAGACACAGCAGCAGCAGAGAGCTGTTAGCTTAATGCCGTTTGTCTTTTTCACTGTCTCCCCTTCTGTCACTTCTGTCATTGGCAACCAAGGTTAAAGCCTCATTTACATTGCCTCGCCAAAAATAAATGATTTTCCACCGGGGAAAAAGTCGACAGGGTCGTACGACGATGTATAAATGAAGTTGAACTTTATATCTGCTGCTTCCTCAGTGTATTCAAAGGACAGTGTGTGTGTGTGTGTGTGTGTGTGTGTGTGTGTGTGTGTGTGTGTGTGTGTGTGTGTGTGTGTGTGTGTGTGTGTGTGTGTGTGTGTGTGTGTGTGTGTGTGCCTGCACGCGCTTGCATGAGCGCATGGGAAAACAAAGAAATGAAGAAATGAGAGGAAGCAGCCACAGTAAATGGAAGTGGTTACTAGCAATGCACTGCTTGCTGAACAGTTCCTCTTCTTCTCTTATCTCTGTCACAAGCAACGGTGGCAGCGTCTTATAAATGGAAACTCTCAGTTAAATTGATAGGCCATTGTATCAGTCACGCCCAGACGCACACCGTTTACATTACATTGCATTGTAACATAATAGCTATTTATCGTGACACTGCAGGCATAACATATGCCTGGCTGTCGGACATTTTGGAGTGAAGTCGCTCTTGATGAATCCACACGCACAGCTTTAAAATGGTCAGCAACAACATTGCCTTTATTGAAATGAATGTGACTGCAGCACACTTGAAATGTTTGTGTCACACATCAGTACAATTTCCATTGAGTGCTTTATTTGCCTTCAGGAGGCATGTGTCGCCACCTGCAGGCAGACAGAGGGATCTCCCTATTTCCATGGCAACTGGATGCGAGAGAACCCGTAGCCCCTGGCAACTGAACTCCGAGATGGAATCTTTCTTTCCTATGAGACCTTCGGCAGAAACTGTCAATCATGGAGGTATAAGCTGCCCCAGGGTGGTGAAATATAGAAAGGCAAAGAGGGAAAAATGGCCTCTGAAATGAAAAAGTAAATCCCCTTGAGATCAGATGGGCATTTTCACATGGAATGGTTTTCTATTTACTAGTTCAGGTGAGCATCTTGGGAGCCCGAGACATGACAACAGGTGTGGACTACTAATATCCAAGAGAGTGTACAGTTATACTGCTTACATCCGTAATCTATCTCTGAATGTGTAAAAGTGGACGGGTCCAATTTGAAACGAATCAATGAAGGGAGTGCTTCCCTGCAATGAAATAATATATGAATATTTTACTGAAGTAATAGGTCCACTTGTCAAAACTGGTATCAACAGCGGCACATTTTCAAATCAAAAGGTGGAACAAATAGGCTATTGTGCCGAACAATCAGGTACAAGGAAAAACACATTTCAATCTATACAGGTTTTCCTCAGGCAGTGTCGAAGGGCTTTAATTATTTCATTGAAAGGATGCTCTCTCTTTGTTTATTCATCACTACTCTGCCCGTTATTGGGCCCCTGACACCTCCTATTTTGAATTATTAACTATTCTCATATAACAATGAAGTTAATAAAACAAGAGGAAGCAAGAAAGGTCACATAGCCTCCAGGCTCCATGCTTGTTCAATACCTATATCAGCCAATTGCATTTCTGACACTTTAGTGCTTGGCTGAAATCACCCATTACATCAAATATCTACAGTAATAATAAAATATTAAGTTTGACACACACCTCAGGCATTTTCTTTCTGTCTGCCAACGGTGCATAGGCCTACTGTGGAAGGAAACTTTGATAAGAGCCTTAAAATCACTGTCTGATTCTGTGTAAATGTGCTCTCCGGTTTGTAAATGTCTGTGTATGTGTGTTACAGGCTGAATGTGGGAGAATGTGAACACTTTGTACGCAAATATGTGGGCCCGCGTGTGTGTAAAATATTAAACGCTGCCGCAAAATGAAACCTCCTTCATCTGCCTTTTAAAAAGTTCTGAAGAGAAAAAAACCCATCTGAAGTTCAAGTTGTTGAGAGTGAACTCTACACACTTTCATTTGATCCCATTCAGATTCGGAATGTGAAAGTGCACATCGCACATGGCTCTGTTCTATTATTCAATACTGATGTAATTGATTATTAAATGAATGATCTTTAATTTATAATCTGTTCTTTCTCATTCAGGCTCCGATAGTCTTATCTAATCAGCAGTCTCTGATCTATCTGTGTCTGTCTGTGGCTCAGGAGAATCGGGAGGTTCCCGGCCGTTTGATAACTAACTGGTTCAGTGACAAACTGTCCTTGAGCAACACACTGAACCCCAACGTATATCTGCTCCTGAAAAGCAGTCTGGTGCCTTGCATGGTTTTCTCCACCGTCGGTGTGTGAATGTGTGTGTGTGTGTGTGTGTGTGTGTGTGTGTGTGTGTGTGTGTGTGTGTGTGTGTGTGTGTGTGTGTGTGTGTGTGTGTGTGTGTGTGTGTGTGTGTGTGTGTGTGTGTGTGTGTGTGTGTGTGTGTGCGACAGTGCGAGCGAGCGAGCGTGTGTGTGTGTGTGTGTGTGTGTGTGTGTGAACGGATGGACAGGGACGGAGGGACAAAGCCATCAAACTGTCTCAGAAGTCTCTCCATCTCGTGGCCCCGCCCCCCCCCCGGGCTGACAGCAGCCGATGTACAGTATATCTGAGAGAATACAAGGTAGACGCTCCCAGCCTGACCCAGGATCAGCCCCAGCAGCAGCAGGACGCTGACCAATCCCTGGTCAGCCTTCATCATGGTTGATACTGAACAGTATGACTGTATGATACAGGCCTAGGACTGACTGGATACAATGTCACCGGGTTCAGGTCTCTGAGCTGAAGGGAAGGGGGGGTCAGTGGGTCATTCTGTGGGAAGAGTAGAGAAGTGAAGTACCGTAGTTATTTTCTGTAAAGTATCTTTGAATACTTAGAAAAGCACTATAGTGTATAAGTCTGATGTATTATTATTATTATTATTAGGGAGAGAGAGGGGGATAGAGAGAGGGAGTGGGTGAGAGTAGAGGGAGAGGGAGAGGCAGGGGAGAGTGAGAGAGAGAGTGTGTGTGTGTGTGTGTGTGTGTGTGTGTGTGTGTGTGTGTGTGTGTGTGTGTGTGTGTGTGTGTGTGTGTGTGTGTGTGTGTGTGTGTGTGTGTGTGTGTGTGTGCGTGTGTGTGCGTGCGTGTGCGTGTGTGTGCGTGTGTGTGCGTGCATGTGCGCGCGTGCGCATGTTCGTGCGTGTGTTCGTTCACGCGCATGTGCCAGGGAAGGCTAATTCATGCTTTTATCTAAATTAGCCTTTCAGCTGTAGACGCAGCTCTTTTGCCAAGCTATGTACAAGAGCAACAACCAGATGTTTTGAATGTGTAATTCAGAATCCGTGCCAGGGTTGATTCGCCCCATAATGTTCATTTGCATACAGCACATTATAGGAAAGGATTTTAAGTGTTTTGACACAAACAAGTACAGAGAGAGTGCACAAACATGTGAGCACTGTGTGCACTTACTCAGACATCACGTCACATTATAAGCACAGACAGACCCTATCTGAATCGAAAACAAAGAAAATGTAAGGCATTCACAGGCTAAGGGGTGGTTTAAGGGTGGGGGGGAGGTGAATAATGCCCTTGCTGATTAACTTTTGATACATTTTCAAAATGAAAACAGCGTTTTGAAACGCAACTCCTCAAACATTGACAGGTAGACTGATGTTCTCGTTATTTCTCCAGGACAGTGGGGTTCAGGGGCTGTCAGGGTTCCAATTGAACCCTTACATGTCTGTAACTCTGAGAGGGTACAAATGGAACCAAATGGACCCTTACGGGTCCATTTGGTTCCATTTGTACACTCTCAGAGTTGTGGGGGTCCTTGAAATTAAAAATGTTTGAGAACCACTGCTCCAGGATATTGGTTTCTACAGTGACATGCTCCTTGACATGATCCCACAGGCTCTCCAACACGAGGACCAGCAATGCTCTGAACTCTATTCGTTTTGACGTTGATGAAGATGCAGGCACTCTACAAAATGATAATGTTTAAAGCTGCAATCCGGAACTTTGTTTTTGGTGAATAATACTTTTTACTTTACTTCATTTGTTCATTTAGACGGGACATCGCATATTAGTGAACAATACATATCAATGTAATGTAAATAACCGGATTTAGCAAAGATGCTAATTTACATCCTCAGTCCCCACAATAAAGTGCAGTACTGTCAAGTAGTACAGGATACGTTGTCAAATAAAGTGCAGGATTGATTACGAATGCTCGCAAGTTTGGTTATCAAGTAACCTTTTTTTTAGATTGCACTTAAAGGATGGAAAAGTAGGACAATCTCGTATGGCCAATGGAAGGTTATTAAGTATGTTAGAGTAGGCCTATGTTCATAAAATAACTATACACCTGCAGTTAGTTAGATTGCTGGTAGTCGTTTGGTCTCCCATGCAGGATACCCAGATTTGAATGCTGGGTAAAACATATGGAGCTTTAATGGTGTAAATGTTGATAGATCCTGTTGTGTCAATTGATTTGCTTTGTACAGTGTTGTATAGTGTTGTTTTTTTCTGTATTTTTGTGATGATTTTGAACTGTTTGGTGCTATTATATATGTTTATGAATTGAATACAAGGACCCCAATGGAAACAAGACTGCAAGGACTTTTTTGGACGGACGGAAAGGTATTTTAACTGTAACTGTGCTGTTTTACAGTTTTTGCAATTAATCAAAACTCGGCTTCCTCCATAGATATACAGGGCATTTTCTTTGTTTGTTCAGATGCCTGATGAAGGTCGGATGACCGAAACATAGTAGGCGATCAATAAAATTGTATGTATGCGAAAATAGTGTGCTGGACTACTCTACTTTAACGTTAACGGTTCCTCTACTAAGCACCTGTCAAGATAAAGTAGGCGTGCAAAAATACATAACCAAGGCCGAGTGGGTAGAGAGGCTGTTTGGGAATCAGAAGGTCACCCAGTTTGACGTGTCCCTGAGCAAGACACTTAAAACTCAGTGTCCTAACAGATCCCCTGTGTGCTCATCTGAGCAGCCATCTGATGGGCGAGTGTAGACATACAGTAAGTCCCCA
Source organism: Gymnoscopelus microlampas (assembly GCF_963454915.1). Taxonomy (NCBI): domain Eukaryota; kingdom Metazoa; phylum Chordata; class Actinopteri; order Myctophiformes; family Myctophidae; genus Gymnoscopelus; species Gymnoscopelus microlampas. The sequence goes on along the minus strand of NC_139956.1, from coordinate 28,528,196 downwards.
TGGGGACCGGTAGGCCTACTGTATTACTAATTTTCCCTTTTCAAAATGTTATCTGTTCCTCTCTATGCAGTATGCACCTGTCCAGAGAAAGTCTACATATGTTATTTTCTCCAGTAAGCCTGTACGACTAACAGATACAATATTCACAACCCCAACACGTGAGGTGACTGAACTAACATATTAGGCTTATTTTCTTGCAACAGAAACACAGTGGAAGTCATAGAAGAGACTCTTTTCCTTGTCAAACCTTTCATCCTGTGGTATATTTCATCCTAAAAGGGAGCTATAAATGATGTGCAGGCGTCAACGGTTCTCGGTTCTGCAGCGCTGTCCATTTATTTGATCCTTTTAACCAGGATAGTCTTTCTCACTGTCAGTCTCCAATGACTCGTGCCGTGTCCTTTTTATTGGGAATTTAATTGGACTTCTCCATATTGGCAGTAATTTACATGGAAATGTCACCGGGTGGTGCTCAGGTTGGGAAAATTAATTATGACAGTAATGAATTTTTCATAAGCACCATTTTTTAAATGCACAATTAATACGAATGTGAAACTAATCGGATGATGGGTGATGACATGGTGGCACGGAGAGAAGGCTGCTTTTGTGTGAGCTCCTGCTCTTCATTTCGCAGTTCTTTACTTTGTAGGCTACTTTAAAAAAAGATCTCCGCCAGGGTGAAGGCTGGGTGCGGGGTTAATGTTTTTGTGTGTGAGTCTGGGCTTTTTCTCACAAACCACTAGACTGATCACCGCTAAACTTGTCTTGGAAGCAGTCTCTAGGCTTTTGGGACTTGGAGGCTTGGTGGGTGTTGGCGGGGAGATATTAGCATTTCTCCAAAAATGTACAGTATTACCTCTTTGTCTGATTATCCTGATTATCCTGTGGAGTCTTCTGCCAGTGGCCTTGTGGCTGCAGAGCCATTTTCCATGTGGCATCATCTGAAACAGTCCGTGGTTGGGGTGACCATGAACTTTCATGATTCTGCGAGCTTTCATCGCGTTCATCCTGTGCTGTGTCCGTCTGTGCATGCATGCATCCGTCCGTGTGTGTGTGTGTGTGTGTCCACCCACGCGTGTGCGTACTTGTGTGCATGCGTGTTTGTGTGTGTAAAAATGTGTATGGCTGAAGTGGTTAATGTATGTTTTGTAATAATAATCAAAATCTACAAAGTAACTAGTAACTAAAGATTTCAAATAATTGTAGTGAAGTAAAAGTACAAAAGTTGCCCCTGAGATGTAGTGGAGTAGAAGTAAAAGTATTGGAAATTGGAAATACTCAAGTAAAGTACAAATACCTCAAAATTGTAAATGTACTTAGTTACTTTACACCACTGGCTGACTGCAGGGTTGTGGGATAATGGCATTTCATCACCATCTAAGAGTTTGCATGAAATAAGAATAGAGCCCGACCGATGCCAGAATTTGAGTCCGATGCTGATCTCGATTTTGGAGAGTCCTAGACCCTTGATTATAGATTATGACCGATATTTTGTCAAAACGTGCAACATTGTCTAATCAATTTGAAAATAAAAACTTTGATTTGATAAATGATTTGTTTATTTTTTGAGAACATCTAACTTGAATGTATTTATTTAAACACTTAAACCCTGTTAGAAATGGTCAAAAATAGCTGATATACAAGCTCACGATGCATCGCATCGTGAGCTTGTAGATCTGCTATTTCTTTTATTAAGTTGGATCAAAATATATGGATGGAAAGGTTGAAAGTGGTAAAAAAAAATCAGGACAAATCGGCTGCATAACCGTCGATACCAATGACGTCAAAAAAGTCAAATAATGACTGATCGGCCAGACCGATACATTGGCTGGGCTCTAGAAATAAGTGCATTAAGAAGTTTTATAAGTTTTATAAGTAAGTTAAGCATTATTAAGTATTATAAGTAAGTATTATCAGACAGTTGACGCCCAGGATTGAATGCAAAATATCAATTATAACCTTTCCTCAGTGCTTTGCATCATCAGCTTGTAATCATTGTTCAAACAAATCAGTAATAATGAACTTTATTTGTAAATCACATTTCAAACAAAACGATTTCAAAACAGATTAAAAGGAAGCAAAGAAGAATAATTGCACAGCTAAAATGATTAACGACTTTCACTCTGGCATCCCAACATTTTTTTTTAATTAATTTAAAAAATGTCTCTAATGTTTTATTTTCTTTCTTTTTTGTTCTTCTTTTGTTTTGGGCTTAAGTGTTAAATAAAGCACTTAACCAATTAAAATGAAATACATTGCCTATAAATGCTGAGGAATAGATGCATACAGTAATAACCTATCCACCACTATAGGTGGATAGATACCCAGAAATGTTATTCACATTCTATAGGCTCCTCTTTAACTACATAATGAAAATATGAATATAAATTGTAATGTAATTTCTACAGTGCATATTGGGTAGAAATGTAAGGCAGACAAACCAAAGCAAACACACACATGCAAACACAGCCATCGTGTACAGTAGCTGTACCAACAACACACCAGCTAACTGATACATTGTGAACATGATGATTTCAGTACATAACTCTTTCACAGATCCAGTAGTTAGGATAAGAACACAGTTGGTCGTTCCATCCTATATTAATAGTGGTGGGAAACTCAACACAAACTTCATCTCCACCCTTGTTATTAGGCTCACCATAGAACCAGTACCTGGAGAATAGGAACACTCAAGTCATGACAATGTTTATTCCACTATAAATATTTTGTTTATTAATCAAGACCTCAAATTATCTTGTAGATCAGTGGTTTTCAAACGTCTTGTGTCCATGGCACACGTGCAAATGTAGCCGATTTACAAGCTGACAAGGTGTCGCAACACTATCTTGTAGATCGGCTGATTTCACACACACACAAAAAAAAGATGACCTAAAATAGGTTTGCCATGGATGCCGTTGAAAGGGGTGAACATATTGATTTTAGGTTATATAATTTGCCTCTTAATTGAGAAATGAGTGCACACAAAGTACTGATAGTAAATCAAAAAAATATAACTTTTTTCATAGTTTTACAGTATATATTGTAATAATAAAGTGTGGTTGTCACACAAAGTCCCATGGCACACCAGTGTGCCTCAACACATTGTTTGGAAGCCACTGTTCTACATATTAGATGTAGATTAACTGGACATAATGTCTTAGTAACAGTGTAGTAGGTTTGTGTTTTAACATTTAATACCATTCAGAAAAATGTGGCAAAGAGGAAACTAAAATGTTTCTTGAAATGAAGATAAGACTGAAGGTAAAATGAAGATGATAAGTCTTACGTTGGTGTGGTCAGTGGAGTTCCATCCACCCACTTAAATCTTCCGTCTCTCTCTTTGTCGGTCAAACCCAGCCACACTCTCTTTTTGAAACTGGCAACAAAGTCCTGGACAGAAAAGCTGCTGGTTACTGATGTACACACTGTACAAAAGATTTATGTCTCCACAAAATGCACTAATGTAAACACACACGCACACGCACACATCATACCTGTTTTTCTTTGCTGTTTATGACCATCAGGTCTGACTGTCTGTCTCTACACCACTGTCTGCTCTCCTCCCATGTTTTCTCCTCAGTAGAGATGTAATAACAACCTCTGTCAAATTTCTGCCATCCTGGTGATTCTAACAATAAAACAATAAAGTTAGGCTTTTTTTTGTTGTTGCTCAAATGAATGACAAATGAACAACATGATATAACAATGAATACAAACAGTGATGTCTCACTGACCACAGAGCCTCATCTTCATGTCATCTCGTTCTTTAGTCAGCTTGTTGATCCTGGTTTGTAATTGCTCTCGCTCTTCAGTCAGGAGGGTATACCTGGTGGTCTCTAACTTGTCATATCTGGCCTCTAACTTGTCATACCTGGTCTCTAACTTGTCCAAACTGCTCTGTAACTGGCCTTTTTGTTCAGTCAGGTTGTTATGTTTGTTCTGTAACTCATCAAAACTGCTCAGTAGTTTTTGTCTCTCCACCATGTTGGACTGATCTGTAAAATGATAGATCGACCATTCAAAAACACCTGCATTTTTTAAAAACAATAACAATGTCCAACTACCAATACTGCTGCAGCTTATGTTGCTGCTACTAAAACTATTACTACAACTAATAATATATTGTATGAGGTATCATAGTGCATCAAAAACAACATGTTGGATCATCACAGATATACTGTATGAAACATTATAATAAAATACATTGTTATGATACTCAACGCACAGAGACAGAATGGGACAGCAATGTTGAGGAGAGCTAGAACAGCACAAAGCAAACCCAAACTGGCTCCAACCCGCTTGTACCGTCTTATGTCTGGAGGACACACACACACACACACACACACACACACACACAGAAAAGTTGGGAGTGGGGTACTTCTTTGAACCGCTTTAATAAAAAGTTTTCAAAAAAGTGATGTGTACATTAGTTATAGTAACACCTCTTACCCGCCCGCAGTATCTTCAGCAGATCTTTCTCCTTCTTGGTCATGGTCCGAAGATTTTCATAGGTTGTATCGTCTACGTTTTGGAGTTCAAGGTTGTCATAATGTCCTTCTACCTCCATTTCTACCTTTATGACTTGAATTCTTCGTGCAGGTATTTGATACGTTCCACCATTTCACAACACACTGAAGACTTATCTTCACTGTCCTATACATAGACGGCACTGTTACATTTATATCACATATGACAGATCACACTCTGTGCACCAATGAAAACAAACCACCTCACACACACACACGTACGCACGTACGCACGCATGCATGTACGCACGCATGCATGTGCACACGCACACACACACACACACACACCCATGGCAACGTCGCCTCTCCTCTGCTAGGCTCTGTGGTTTAACACCTGATCTTATGATAAAATTCATCTAATTTCTCAACAATTTTCTTCATCATAAATATCAACCACACAGCGGAAGGGTTGTACTCAACCTACGCTGACAGCAGCTAGAAGTGACCACAGTTTTCCTGTAGCTTCATGATCTCTCAAAAGTTACACAAATTAAGAACCGATAACAAAAAGTTAAGAAATTAAAAAATAAAGAATAAATTAAAAGGCCCTGTGTGTGTGTGTGTGTGTGTGTGTGTGTGTGTGTGTGTGTGTGTGTGTGTGTGTGTGTGTGTGTGTGTGTGTGTGTGTGTGTGTGTGTGTGTGTGTGTGTGTGGTGTGCGTGTCCCTTTGACATGTATATGGTTACTTCCTTCAGCTGTAAAACAATGAAACACAATCCACTTGCACATGCCATCTCTGCATGTGGGTATAATTGTGAAACAATTGCTGTGGTATTTGGCAACTTAGGGCATGTTCATGTATGTGTGTGAGGAGGACTACACATCAGACTGGCTAAAGGAAGAGCAAAACGATTAGTGAAATATTGTTACTGTGTCATTTTGGAAAAGATTGGAAAAGGAAAAGATATGGAAAAGATTATATTACAGTATGTCACCTACAGTATATCCATAACTGGTAGTCTGCTTGTTTCTAGCTCATACAGACAATTGTGATCATGATCTGCATTCCATTTTGACTGATATATTTGGATTTTGGATCTTTAATTGAAAACCCAAAATCCAGTGGTGGAAATAGCAGATCTACAAGCTCACAACGCATCGCATCGCAACGCGCTGTGAGCTTGTAGATCTGCTATTTTCAAATAGCCTCTGTACAAAGGGCTAAAGAGGTTAATGTAGGTTTTATAATATAATAATTGATAATTGCAAAGTAACTAGTAACTAAAGTTTTCAAATAATTGTAGTGGAGTAAAAGTACAATATTTGCCTCTGAGAAGTTAGTGGGGTAGAAGTAAAAGTACTGAAAATTGGAAATACTCCAGTAAAGTAAAAAATACCTCAAAATTGTACTTAAGTACAGTACTTGAGTACATGTACTTAGTTACTTTACACCACTGCCAAAATCCGAGACTGAATTCCTGTCTCGGATTTCGGGAGGTGTAGTTCCAGATTCTACATAGCATCGGAGATTGTGGAATAATTGACTGGCTACGCGAGACTACTACATAATCGCCTAATCGCAATTATTTGAGATATATCACAATTATTTTTGCATAATCGTCATAATCGTTTCCATGTTGACAAATGTTCATATATTTTAAAAAATAGTGGAAATAGCAGATCTACAAGCTCACAAAATGTCACGATGCGACGTAACGTGTTGTGAGCTTGCAGATCGGCTATTTCCACTATTAATGTTTAAAGTATAGAATTATGAAATATGTCATATTCATTTATTTACATATTTAGCATATATGTCATATTTGCCCTGTGCAACTTAAAATCCTAGAAGCCAAAGTGAAACGTAATTTGTATTCATTATGTTCCAGTGTTCAACGACAAAAACACAATTAAATTGTTAATCGCAAAAATAAATTCTAGCGACAACTAATCGTCAGGTCAAATTTCATAATCACGACAGCCCTGTACTTGAAGTAGAGGAGGGGACTCGGAACACACAAGTGGCTCCTGTGCTGAGAGTCAGGCAAAATGTTGGCAACTTGAATATCTCCCGGTGTTTTGCACCTGTAAAGTTAAATGTGAATCTGTTTAATTGTGTGAAAGTGTTTTGGCATTGTATTCTTAGCAGAGAAGCAACTTGTGATTTGGAGCTGTGTTCACATATCACACATATCCCTCCTGTTAGACAATGACGCAACTGAATCTCTACTGTTCAGAAATAGCCACTATTCATAGCCCACAACCCATATCTTGATCATTATGAATGAAAAGCAATTGTATGGATACAATTAAAAAGCCTTGTCAACCACTTTAAAGCTGGTGTTCCTATGGGAATAGAATATAATAGAATACCTTTATTGGCAGTTTAAAAATAACAACACACAACAATGTCACCATTTTTAGAAAATGCCAACGTGGATTAGCCTATGCACATCTAACTATGACCAGATAGTGTTGCGCTAAAGCCATGATTTAAGGTCATTCTTAAATTTTGCAAGGGAATTTATGGATTTCAGGACTGAAGGGAGGGCATTCCACTGAATAGTGGCTGTGTAATAAAACTGCTTTTTCCCTTAAGCGTCCTGGCCTGGGCATGTCATGGCGACATATTAAAAAAAAACAAAAAAAAACATGTGTGACACATTGTGAGCTTGTAGTAAAAAACACAATTTCAAATTTAACCAAGTTATCCAATTGAATTATTTATTGACATCTAAACAAGGCAGCAAAGACAAAGTAACATTAATTGCATGTGAAATGTACTTACACACCTGTGCTCAACTGTCACCTTTATGATGAATGTATATAAACATTTGAACAGAAGTGAAGCACACACACACACACACACACACACACACACACACACACACACACACACACACACACACACACACACACACACACAGGGAGAGGGAGAGGTAGAGGTAGAGGTAGGGAGAGTGACTGAGAAGTGAAAAGGCTCCAAACTGATATGGACATTCATTTTACTTACAGGGCTTGGTTGAACCTTGGTTGGTGTGTGTGTGTGTGTGTGTGTGTGTGTGTGTGTGTGTGTGTGTGTGTGTGTGTGCGTGCGTGCGTGCGTGCGTGCGTGCGTGCGTGCGTGCGTGCGTGCGCGTGTGTACACCTGTATGTCTGGCACGTGCAGCCCAGCAGGGGCTTGGTGACTCAGTGACAGCCCAGCAGTGGATGTGTTGGAGCCGGAGGACCCTTATTTTGTAGCTGGATGGGTTGGAAGTAAAATCAATTAAAAATACATACTGTACATGAAGGTCACCCCCCTAAAGTGAAGACAGAGTACCCCCCGCCCCCCATAGCAGATCTACAAGCTCTAAACGCGGCGTGACGCATTTTGAGGTTGTCGATCTGCTATTTTTGAATCTGAATCCCGACATACTTTCTTTTTGGACATACTGTATATGAGGTTTCCACCCAACAGAGACGATATGTGTTATCAGTATCATTACCTCTGTGTTCTCTTAGTCTGAGCTGTCCTGAAGTAGTGCAACATTGCTGAATTTACCCCAGATTCACCTGGTGATACAATAATAGTTAATACTGACCAATGCTAGAAAACATAATCATAGCAGATGCTCCTTTTTTTTTCTTCAAATAACACTTGCCCCAGTTTCCCTAATTAACCTGATGTTAATTTACCCATATTTAAACTATACCCAGTCCATTTGGTTCTGGGCTTTTTTTTGTAAAAATTGGATTTTACTCGATTTTACTAGTCTCATTTTAACTTCTGGACAATGCCAAAATCGGTGTGGTCTACAAAATGATGTAGACCATGTCCATCCCTCAAAAGTGTGGCTTCTTCTATCAGCTTGTGTCAGCCTAAAACCACACCACAGTAGTTTTTTTTTTTTATCAAAGTATTTTAATCATGATGGGAAAAGATGTTCGTTCTCCTTTTATCAATTGATTGAGTCTGCTGCTCCCTGGTGGTTGAAGGGTCGTAAACATTATTTTATGCATCATCATTGCATCATTCTACAATTAATATATAATTTGATGTGCAATACCTCTGTTTAGAAACTTGTAAAGGACAATTATTCCATAATTCATAACATAATTCACATTAAGCTAGTAACTTTGGATTACTTACATTGGGAGAAGGGATGAAGATGGCTGTGGTTTTGTGACAGAGAAAGTTAGCTAGCCTAGCCATTCCATTCCATTCCTGCACAAAATTGAGACAGGACTCTGTTGGAACTGCATGTAAATAAACTGCGGCCATTTTCGCCTTAACCAAATTAAAGGGTTAGAAAAAAAAGTGTGTGGAATAATCAACACAGCAACAAGCCAGTTGAGACCAATGTAGCCTACCTGTGGTTGTGTCCTGTCTGTGTCTCAACCTTTGATGTAAGGTTAGACAATTAGCAACTGATGAACAGGCCTGTTTTTTCCCCAACATTATCTTCAGTGATGCTTGCGGAACTCGGTTCTGCTTCGTTCCTCCTGACCGCATCACTGGCGTGCCAATAATCACGATAACGTAGGCCTACACCCTCTCGTGTAATATTGCTTAATTCAAATCAATGCAGCGCCACGTTGATTTGAAAGGTCATTTACAAGCCAAATCCCGAACGAAAGCCTAAAAATACATATTTTTTTTTAAACTAAGAAATAGTGAAAATAATAAAATCTATCTATTTTCACTTTTAAATAGTGCTAAGCGGGATTATTTGTAAAATTGAGAGAGAGAGAGAGAGAGAGAGAGAGAGAGAGAGAGAGAGAGAGAGAGAGAGAGAGAGAGAGAGACAAAACTGAAAAGGCTCAAAACAGATCTACTGTCATTAATCTTACATATTTACCCTATATATAGTTCACATGAATGAGAGAAAAGGGTACTTAAAATGACATGTGGTCACTGGCCCTGAGCTACACACCCGTGCTCGAATGTAGCAGCTGTCACCTTCATGATGAATCAATCCATATGAAACATTGAAGAGAATTTATTATTGAAAATGTGTAGCCTACCGTTTGAGTATACAATGCACTCAGATGAGAGAAAGAGAGAGAGAGAGAGAGAGAGTTGTTACTAGTGGCACAACTGAATAGGGCAGAGCTCCAAACTGATACATTTTACATAATCACCCTAGGTTCACCTGAATGACAGAAAAGCTCGGGAGAGAGTAGTGTGTGTGTGTGTGTGTGTGTGTGTGTGTGTGTGTGTGTGTGTGTGTGTGTGTGTGTGTGTGTGTGTGTGAGAGAGAGAGAGAGAGAGGGGGAGTAATATATTTATTTATTTATTTATTTGTTCATTTGGACAGGACAATGCATATTGATGAATGTCATGACGTAAATATACCAGAATTAGCAAAGATGCTATATTTTCATCCGCAGTCCTCACAAAGAAACATAAAATAAAACAGACAGACAAACAGTGGAATACATCTACATAACATTACATAGGGTACATTATAGACAGACAAACAGTGGAATACATAAAATAGAAAAGGAGAAGGTGAGTTGGGGGGAACGAAAAGAGTAGAGCCGAGAGGAGGAGAGAGAGATGTACAACAATAATTTAGGACCAATCTGTCAAGGTCTTTGAGTGGGAGTACAAGCTACACTCACTCCAAACAATCCATCTATTCTCCTCACTACAATACAGACCCATACTAACCCTGCTGCACCACATCACTCATTCTGCTCTTTGGTAGAAAGAATCAGAGGTCATCTCGCCCTCTAGTGGTTTAAAGATGTTTGTTCCAATTAGATTAGGTTTTGATGAGATTCAATTACAGCTGTGTTTAGCCAGGGCAGGACATTTGTCTTTTTCACTGTTAAAAACACTCACAGGAGTCACAGCATGTTCAGTTAAAATAATAATAATAATAACTAGAAAAAGTGCTCCTCGGAGCACAACTCTCCGCCAGAAGACTTGTGTTGGTTCGAAGGTCGCGAAGGTCGCTATCCCTCTTGTATATGTAAGTGTCCTATCCATCCTGTCTGGGTAAGTGTCCTCTTCCGTTCATTCTGTGTAAGTGTCCTATCCCTCCTGTCCTATCCGTCCTGTCTATGTAAGTGTCATATCCCTCCTGTCTATATAAGTGTCCTATCTGTCCTATCTGTCCAATAAGACAGATAGGAACAATTGGACCGCGACTACTTGACTACTTCCGGTTCGAAGGTCTGGGAGTGAGCTAGTGGCCGGATTTTCGGTATTGGAATCTGGCTTATCACAGTGACACATGTATTTATAGGTCGCTATCCCTCTTGTATATGTAAGTGTCCTATCCAACCTGTCTGGGTAAGTGTCCTCTTCCGTTCTGTCTGTGTGAGTGTCCTATCCCTCCTGTCTGTATAAGTGTCCTATGTCATATCCCTCCTGTCTATATAAATGTCCTATCTGTCCTATCTGCCAATTATGTATCAGCCATGCAGCCATTTCATGGTTCCCGTCTTACCTCACTCTGACAGTGGCGGAGACACTGTCAGAGTGATGCCATGTATATATAGGCCCGGTGGCGTCACTAGCCAATCAGATCACAGTATTTCACGTGTCACGTGAGGCTTGACCAATCGGTGTGTCATGTTTAGAAAGTGAAAACGCAGTGATAACAATACTCTCCTGGCGGAGAGTAATAATAATAATAAGGGTAATAATAATAATAATAATAATAATAATGAATATGCTGGGGTGCTCAGGTGGCGTAGTGGTAAAGTGCCTGCCCAGCACCGCAGAGGCTATGGATAAAAATCCAGTGTGGTGCATCCGGCTTTGTCGAGCGTCTATCTATACGAACAACATTGGCCTGTGTTCGGGGGATTGAAGCCGGGCGAGGAGGGTGATATTAGTCACTGCACATACTCCTATGGGCTGAGGTGTCACCTGACAGCGGGGAGTGTTGGGTGGGAGGAGTAGGACGAAGGCTCTAGTCTACTTCTTCTCGGTGGGGGCTCCTCACTGGCAGGTGAGTCAGTAGGATACAAAAGCAGAGACAACACAAATGTGTGTGGGGAGGATTCGATTGGCATAACGACTAAATTGGGGAGAAAAAATTATATATCTCCAACAAAGCAAGGCACTGCTGAAAAAGAGAACGTGTCCCCTGGATCCCTGCAAACCTTTCTCTCCTCGGTCTGGATGAATGGAGTTGTAATTGGTGTGAGAGATATTCTGCTATATTTCAGTGCTCTAAAAGTGGGAGTATGCACTATGCAGGTGCAAGTGGGAGTGAAACTATAACATTATCAATCAGAGATAAGGTCAACTGGGGAAAGGTAACTGTGCACAAGCGCGCGCACACACACACACACACACACACACACACACACACACACACACACACACACACACACACACACAGTCCTCATTAAGTTAGGTAGTTGAACACTTCTTTTGACAGCCCAATAGCTGCGTGGTGTAAACACTTCAAAAGAGAGCGAAAGAGAGAGAGAATAATCGAAGAAAGGCAAAGGAAGAAAATGAAAAAGAATATATGAACGGTAAGGTATCAGAAAACCAAATATTCTTTCAGTATAGAGTATTATAGACATTCCCTATTCATGTTCATTAAGAGAGATTCCCTATTCATGTTCATTAAGAGAGAGGGAGATGTAGAGATAGATTGAGAGGGAGAGTTACTTGTGGCAAAACTGAAAAGGCTCCAAACAGATACTGTCATTAATTTTATATATTTACCCTGGGTTCACATGAATGAGAGAAAAGGACTGGTGAGAAAATTGTGTGTGTGTGTGTGTGTGTGTGTGTGTGTGTGTGTGTGTGTGTGTGTGTGTGTGTGTGTGTGTACTTAAAATGACATGTGGTCACTGACCCTGAGCTACACACCCGCGCTCGAATGTAGCAGCTGTCACCTTCATGATGAATCTATATAAAAGATTTAAGAGAATTTATTATTGAAAATGCGCAAGCCTAACATTTGAGTATACAATGCACTCATGAGACAGAGAGAGAGGGAAAGGGTGAGATGACTTCAACGACACAAGCATAAAAAGCTGTGCAGGGCTTCAAAGACACAAAATCGCAATTTATTGTGTTCACCTTTACAGGAGATATGAAGCCTAGTAACTTAAGAAATAACCTTGTTAGCCTACGCCCGCTCTGTGGTAACAGATTCTTACAAATAAACACGTTCACTCTATAACTTTTCTTTTGAATTACGCCAAACTGTTAAAAAGGAATTCATTACATTTTATCAGATGACATAACTAATCAAATCAACCTAATTAAAACAGCATGTTAACACAAAGAAAAGACTATTAAGAACACTCATTATACTTATATTACACTTAATAATGTAATAAACAGTTCAAACATCTTATAGAATATCAATAAAACTGAATGAATGAATGAATTAGTCAGTAAAACATCTGGATAGATATTTACATTGTATTAAATCATGTTTAAGAAATAACACTTTATATCTAAACACACACTGAAAATGAAATGTTTCGTTAAAAGGATATGGTTCCACTGAGGACCATCACCTACTAAAGAACCATTTTATTTTGTGAATGGTTCTTCCTTAAATGGATCTGGAGAACCTTTTTTTTAATCAAAGTTCTTTGAGGAACCAGAAATGGCATCCCGGTTTTGGGCATGTCTTAATAGGCGAACATTTAGCAAAAATAGCTGATCTATAAGCTCGGCTATTTTCGATGAATAGATCTGGTGTAGAGGGTAAAAAGGAACGGACCAAGTATAGAGCCCCGTGAGACACCAGTCGATGAGGTATAATAGGATTTAAGTGGTTAAGGGTTCTTAATCTGAACCATTAAAATAAATGGTTCTTTAAAGAACCTTGATCTGAAATGATCTTTCTGGAACCAAAAATGGTCCTATGGCATCACTCTGAAACACCAGTTTCGGTTCCGGTTGGCACCTTCATGTTTCTGTACCATCACCCTTGAATTAGTTTGTTAGAGGCGGCAGCATCTCAACATGCAGTATTGAAAGGTCCATCCCTGGCTCCTCCTGGCATCAGTTCAAGGTGTCCTTGAACAAGACACAGAACCCCTAAGTGCTCCTGGTGGCTTGCATGGCTGCCTCGGCTGTCTGTGTGCATGGATGAATTTTAATGCACACATTATAGTGTAAAGCCCTTTGGAAAAGAGGCACTATATATGCAGTCCATTATACCACTGCCATGTTTTTGAAAGGATGAAGGGTCTGCGTTTGTGACTTTCAAGAGGAACTGTTTCACCAGCTTGTTGTGCTTGAACAGAAAGCAAATGCAGGTGTGGACAGTGGCCACCAAGGCCACATATGTAGCACAGAGTAAATGAAAGATGAGAAATTGTGTCTTGTTAATGACCTTATTTGAGTGAATTCACCTGAGCACTAACGAATGGAAAAGAGTTATGAGCTCACAATAATACTGAAATAGTACATTGTCACTACAAGAGTGCAACGACAACAACACCTTCTGTGACATCACAGTGATGTAATGTGATGTCACAAATTAGGGAATAAGTCTGCATAACAGCTTGATACTCCAAAAAAGAATGTTTTTCCCGAACAAACTCACCAAACAATGTTTTGACTAAGTCTGGTCAAACTTTGGTCGAAACCCATTTTGGGAAAGTAATCACAAGAAATTGTGATTACGTTTACTTTGTACTGCACAGTAACAGATATGCGTAACACTACCTTTGGAAATGTCACAAAAAGTAGGCCCTAACCCTAATTCATGGGTCAAATTTCAAAGTGCAAACACGTGTGTAATTCTACGTACTTACAGCGTTACAGTGTTGGTATTATGTTGTATTGAACATTATAAATACAAAAACTGCATTATTATGTACATACTGATAACATACTGATTAAAGGGTAACTTTAACATTTCCAGCACACGCTCTTGGCACACATACAACATCATTTTCATGTCCTCCTCACAGTAGAATAACAGAAGAGAGGATGTGAGAGAAGAGAGATGGCAAGTGATTTATAAGACGGGAAGTGAAAGTTAGTCATGTACTGTAGTCACAGGGTACAGAGCTCCAGGGTGCCGAAGCACACTGTTTGCAGGGTTAGGGTTGTGAGCTTGAAGATCTGCTATTTTTGGCTATTTTACTTCAGACCTCACCCAGTAAATTCATGCGTGTAGCAGGCACAGTGTGACTACATAATTATGAAACATAAACAGTAGTTCTTGTGTTTACAATGAAACAATCTCTTTCTTCTTCTTCTTCTGTTTCTAGTCCTCCTACATCATTTTCCTCATCCTATCTCTCTCTATCCTCTACTCCCGTCCTGCTCCAGTTAATTGGTTGGTTGGTTGCATGGATTAAAGCAAAAATTAAATCTCATGACTGCATTTTTTGGCATGAAAGAAGCCTAGCACTGTGTTTCATAAATAATTAGCACAACGTAGAATTATGATGTTTTGATACAGCCAGCCAGTTGAAAAAAATGCAGACTGAGGCTTTAACCTTTGCTTTTGATATGAAATATCTGAGATCATTAGGATTTTCTGGAAGATTGTACATGTATTCTATTGCTAGTTTGATCACTTCAAATACTCTTTAATCTTAAAATATAAAATAACCGAAAATAGGCTATCTATCAGCTTCTGTGACGTGTTGTAAGCTTATAGATTTTCGGTGCATGACATACTTCCAAGTCATGCTGACTTCTATGGAATCCAAATGACTGAAATCTGTGGCGACTGATAACTTTAATCCATGTGGTCGGTTGGTCCATCCCTCCCTCCCTCCCTCCCTCCCTCCGTCCGTCCGTCACTCAATGTCTCTGTCTCGGGTCTTGAACTTGCCACACCCCGAGCAGGCAGGCAGTCCCCTCTCCTTCATGTTGTAGTCGAAGCGGGGGAGGACCAGGACGCTGGGGTCCGGCTCGCTCTTGGAGGCGCCGCTCGCCGCCCGCTCCTCCTCGGCGGCCATGATGCTCTGGACCAGACACGTTATGGCCGCGTCGATGTTAGTGTTGTCCTGCAGACAGAGAGAGGGAGAGAGTTTTGATTGATTGATTGATTGATACATTTATTGATCATGAAATAAAACATATATCGTAGCTGTCGGGCAGAAACCTCCATATTTTTACTTTTTGTGTTTTTTCGTAAATCAACTCCCTACTTGATCATACTACAGCATCACTCAAAAGCATCAAAAGTTGCAGATCTACAAGCTCGAAACGCATCGCGAAGCGCCGCGTTTCGTGCTTGTAGATCTGCTACTTTTGATGCTTTTGAATTTTAATCCTGAAAAGTAACAGTTTTGGACATATGAGGTTTCCACCCGACAGAGACGATATGTCACATGATGTAACTTACATCTGACCCACCATAATCAAAAGGATAACCTAACGCAAAAAAAGCGCACAGCTTGTTTCCATTGCGGCCCTTAGTATGAGGTGTGTGTGATGTCATGTACCGTAGTGTGGTAATGGTGAGTGCATGAATGAATATAGTTTGCGATGTGCCTTTTCATTAAAACAAACACATCTCAGGAACCAGGAGATGGAGAGAGAGACAGATAGAGTGAGAGGGGGGAGGCGGGCAGGAGAGAGACAGACAGATAGACAGATAGACAGTGGGAAGAGAGAGAGAAAGAAGCAGGCAAAGGCAGAGAGATGAAAAGAAGGGATGTAAAGCGTTTTCACGGTGCACTTCAAAGTCTCTCACGAATACACAAACATGTAATCAGTGAGTAAAACTAGCATCAAATTAATATAATTGAGGACAGCCACAAACATATGCTTCACATTAGCGATCTAACAGAGCGCAGCCTGCAGTCACACGGCCTTGCCAACACTCCACCCCACTCCCTGTAGCATTAGACAGTAGACACACACAGTCTTACATGAAACAGAGTCCTTCACAAGTCATTCAGACAGTCTTTGTTCCCACAGTAGAAACAAACAAACAAACAAACAAACGAAAAACAGCCACACGGGCACTCCCCCAAAAATTGGTTCTCAAACCTTTTCATGTCAGCGACCCTCAAATTATATTTGGCCGTAGGTCCCCATCTGAAAAGGTTTTGTGGCAGGGACAACCCATACAGGATTTGTGTTTGTCAATTATTAAAGAAATACAATAAAGATTATTTTTGTATATAGGGTTAAAGCGGCATTATGAGACCCTTAGATCGTGTCAAAGGTCATGTCTCACCTAGACACAGGATCTGCCCCAAATATTGACCTAATGGTCAAAATTCAACTTATCCCCTGAGCAAGCAGGCAGGCTCTATTAGCCCAATGGTAGAAATGTCAGCACTTGCGCAGGAAGCCGGGTTCAAATCTGGGGTAGAAGAGGAAAGTTACATAGTGCAGCTTTAAAGTGGTTAAACAGCTTTTTATGCTATATTAACTTGTTTTGCTGGCGAGTCTGCTGAAACCACCTCCCCAGACCCTATACTTTGAGAACCACTGCTCTAAAACGGCTTCTGTCCAAGTCCAGCCCAAAAAAAACGGCAGCTGTTCAAATGCTTTTGTCTCTGCAGAGGCTTCCCTTCATGTTTGCTCGTCCCCGGCTGCCCCTGCGATCCTGGAAGTGTAGTGTGTGTACACTGTACACAATGCAGGAGGGAGTGTTGTTAGTCGGGCAACGGGTCAACCTCTCTGTCCAAACAGACTGCACCTCCACCTCCGCAATGACCCTGGACCACACCACCACCACCACCAGCTGCTACAATCCCGTACTGACAAATCACAGTAAACATCCAGTTTGAGCAAGCAGTCCCTTAACCAAATGAACCCTATAGCGTCCCTATTCTGGGTTGAACCTTCTGTGAGAATAGTGGAGCTATAATCTTACAATAAATGCACTAAATCTCTGTACGTATGTCCGCCCATCCGTCTGCAGTTCACGTATCTCGAGAAAGGGGACATAGGCAGACAGTACAGAGATCTCCATTTTGACTATGCATGCACCACATGGTGCTCTAGCACCACAAAGGCATTAAAAACAAGGCTTCAGACCTCTCAAAAACACACTGGTCAGGTTACTACTTGGCCTCACACCTAAACCTCACCTAACCCCTGATCATTATTCTAGGGTGGGATGGCTCAGGGTAGAGGACAGAGTACAGCAACTCATGCACCTACTGTCAAACTACTTCAATAACATGAAAGACGCACACACAGGCACAACACCAGAGGGAGCTTCACTGATCTCGTTCAACACAGATTCTGCACAAACATGGGGTTAAATGCGTTCTACTGCTAGGCCACCAACATGTGGAATGCCCTACCAACAGACATCAAAAAGTTAGACTCCTTACCCTCCTTCAAAACCGCCATAAAAGAGCACCTGTCCGCAATTTGTAACTGGTCATAGAAAAGTCTAACCTTAAAGGACGACTTCACCACTTTTCAACATATCTTCATATAACAGGTCCTCACTAATGCTCATGATAAAATGACACCATTTTTTTCTACTTGGTCTGTGTCTCATAGGAGGGCTGTGGACAGTCCAGAAACCCGTCTACCAGTGACATCATCGTTAGGCAGGTTTTATTTTTCCAAAAAGATTACAATTTTTTTATTCAGATTTTTATTAAGGCGAGAACAATGGGATCTATTATTGCATTGCAACTTTCCAGGAATACAAAGCCTGCAGTTTCTATTAGCTTGGATTCCCCATCGATGATGTCACCGGTAGACGGGTTTCTGAAGTGTCTACAGCCCTCCTCTGAGACACAGACTGATTAGAAAAAAATTGTACCATTTTATCATGAGCATTAGTGAGGACCTATTATATGAAGATATGTTGAAAAGTGGTGAAGTCGTCCTTTAACACCAGAAATGACCCCGCCCCCTCTCACACACTCACACACAAACACACACACACACACACACACATACTGTACCATGGCAGAGGTCTCGTACCAGCCGACGAAGCCGTGTTCTCTGGAGAAGCTCTCCATCTTGGGGAGCTTGGAACACAGGCCTTGTCGCTGCTGGTCACACTTATTGGCCAATAGGACGGCGGGAACCGGCCTCCCGTTGGCCAGGGCAACCTACATGAACCAGGAAGTAGGAATGTAAGAAAAACTGTATTCATTTAGTCATGGATCACTGATTCACTCACTCATCACTAATTCAGGTAACATTTACGAGTTTCATTCCAATTTAACATACCGTTGGTGTCGGGCAGAAACCTTGTATCTCCATATTTCAAAATCTTATGTTAAAGGGATATTTCACTTTCAAACATGTTTGGGGTCATTTTAACATCTACAGTTTTTAAGTCACATGATTCAGTATTTAGATATTTGATATTAATTTTATCAGACAACCTAGTAAAAAAGTAATTGAAAAAACACGGCTCCCTCATGCATTAGAAGGCCAATATCAGTAACCAGAACCAAGGACATGTGTTTTCAATTAATCTAACATGGTTAAAATGTAGTTTGAAGTTACAATAGGTTTATATAGGAAGGGGGGCGTGTCTGATGAAATGAATATCAAATATCTATACTGAATCAAGCAACTTAAAAACGGTCTGGTGTGCTAACAAAAGCCTGAGTAGATGTTAAATTCCTTTAATGTCCTACTTCGTCGTACAAGAGTGTCACGCAAAAGTAACAGAAATAGCGATCTATACGCTCACAACGCGTCTGTGAGCTTGTAGGTCTTCTATATTAGAAAGATTTTCAAAGTGAAAATGGGGTTTGTGTTTCTTTTATAAATATTGTACTAATGAAAAGTATTATCAAGAGCTTGTGACTAAATAATAACTACATTGGCTTCCACCACGGATTAAACTCTTCTTACAAAATGACTAAAAGGACAAAATACAGGATGATGCTAAACCCATAGTCGATAAAATGCTGTCACATTTATTGGATCCTTATAATTGTAGAAAGACTAAATGGTAAAGTCTAGGTAATGTCTGTTCTCTGTTCTCTCTGTAGAACAAGAGAGAGAGAGGTCTGCTCAATGGCTCACAGACTCTCAGATCATCAGATAGTGGCCTCCTGGCCAAAGTCTTTGGAACGAATTATCTCATGACTTGAGACGTGTGGAAACTGTGTGCCCTTTCAAAATCAGATATAAGACCTTTCTGTTCTCCCAGACCTTTGATGGCGAGAATATGTGTACTTATGTGTGTGCATGAATGTGTGTGTGCTAATGTGTGACTGTATGAGTGTATGTGCTTACTCCCTTTCTCATTCCCTTTCTCCTCTCCTCAGTGTTGCCATGTTCTCTCATTATAAGTGATTATAAGTGAGCTGTTTTTCTGTAAAGTAGCTTGTAAATATTGGTGGTTGTTTTGGCTTGTTTCTAAAGTGTATTGCTTATTTGGGCTTGTTTCCTAATGTTGTTTAAACCAGTGGTTCTCAAACATTTTCATGTCAAGGAACCCCCCAAAATGAATATGTACTGTATTTGTGTGTGTCATACCAGATTTGTGTTGTTAAAATGTTTAAAAAAATATTCAAAATGTTAAAATAGCAGATCTAAAAGCAGATCTACAAGCTCACAAGGCGTTGCATCGCGACAAGATGTGAGCTTGCAGATCGGCTATTTTCAAATAGCCAATGTATATGTATAGGCTCATGTGGCCTAGTCGCTTCTTTTGGGCTTGTTTTCATAGACCTGGTTGCTTATTTCTCTCCGGCAACAGTGCTCTCCTCCTCCCTTCCTATTATACCTTCTTCACTTCCCACCCTCCCTCATTCCACACTCCCTTCACTCACACCCTTCTCACTCTCCTCCATCTGTCGTTATTCCCTCTCTCATCTTTTCTGTCTGTATCCTTCCACCAGCCCACCGAAGAGCCCATAATCTCCTTTCCTTTTATACTTACTTGTATAACTTTTTCTTATCTTCTCTTATATGTTACTTTCTTCTCTTATCTCGCTGTATATAATGTTTTTCTATGTGCCTGAGAGCAATGCATCATGGTAAATAACACCCTGTATGTGAATTTGAATAGTGTACGATTCTGAATATTAACAGGAGATGCTGAGCTCAGGTGCATTTCACGAACAAATGATCACAAAACGCACAAAGAAATGATTAATTGCCCTTACAGTACACACAATGTTTAATTCAGCATTTAGGAACAAAGACAGATGTTCAAGCATGCGTACAGCTTTTAACAGCGTTAAAATGTGCAATGGTTCTGCCCTGGGTTTTATTACATTCAAATTAAGCATCTGATCATCATCCCATAATTAACCTGTAAGGTTAATGAGGCTTCAGAGATTCTATAGGTTGATTAATTGACGCATTCATATTTCTCTCTCTCTCTCTCTCTCTCTCTCTCTCTCTCTCTCTCTCTCTCTCTCGCGCGCACGCACGCACGCACGCACGCACGCACGCACACACACACACACACACACACACACACACACACACACACACACACACACACGTGAGGAGAGCATACAAGGACACAAATATTAAAGGTACAGTTAAGGTTACATTCACTAAATCATGAAATATGTTTTCATGATACAATAAGCATATCACTCAGTACTCTATGGGTATAAGTAACAGCGTCTCTGCCATATGTGGCGGCTACCAATCATGGCAGAGACAGCACAGTACTTTGCCATTGATTAATTGACATATTCATCTCTCTCTCACACACACACACACGCGCACACGCACACGCACACGCACACGCACACGCACGCGCACGCACACGCACACGCACACACACGCACACACACACACACACACACACACACACACACACACACACACAGATTTATATATCATACCTTCGAGTCTAGGTCACCTTTCCACTTGAGGACAGCCTGAAAGGTGGACAGTCTGGTCATATCGAAGACGACCAGCGCCCCTACAGCCTCTCGGTAGTACACACGCGTCATGTTGCCATAGCGCTCCTGGCCTGGGGGAAGTAATGAGAGATGACAAACTTAACAAAATGTCGTTTGAAAAGCCATAGGCTGTTTTAGAGAAGGTACACATAAATGATGATGTGTCTATATGAGAGAGAGAGAGAGAGAGAGAGAGAGAGAGAGAGAGAGAGAGAGAGAGAGAGAGAGAGAGAGAGAGAGAGAGAGAGAGAGAGAGAGAGAGAGAGAAGCAGACACGGGGACAAAGATATGAATTATGTTTTATAGCTGCAGGCTATTCTGCTGTGGTAGGTAAACATGAGTGATGATGTGTATATGAGAGCGAGACAAGACATATACTTTGTTGTACGATGAATAGCATCAATCACAATTAATTGAATAACTGGACTAAACTAAAACCCTCCAGTGATTGTATTGAGTGACCTCGCTCACTTCACTCTTAGCAGTGTAAGGTCATCTACTCACAAACCAGGGGCTTTGTCTCTGGTACCACTGGTTAATTATTATTTAACCAGTGGTGGGGGGAGCACTTATCTGGAACTGAGAGCATTCTTACGTAGGCAAATGAGTACACACAGTAGGGGCTGGGCAAATAAAAACGAAAATATCGAAACCGACATTTAAAACCAATAATTGACTCAATCTTGCTCATGTAGGTCAATCAAATAAGAAATATACCAACATATCGATGCGGGAGGGGGAAAATTCTAATAGTTTTATTTTTTACAATTGACCAAATCAATTACTCTGATTAACCACCTAATCCTGTGATATACTTGGTGATATGTAAAATAGTGAAAATCTGCTAGATATGCTACTTTCAATTTTTTAAATATAGCTGTTAATTAATCATAATCGAGGCAAAAGTTTTAAATAATTGTGATATTGATTTTAAGTCGACCAGCCCAAGCCCTAGTACACACAGTCCAGCGCCTAAGTTTCTTTATTCTTTTTTTAAGGAATTGAAACTAGTTTCTGTAATTCCCCCAGTATCAGGTAAACAAGGTTATGCAGGGTTTCTTAGGGTATTTTCAAGTTCATTTAGAGTTTAGACAGAACAGCGATAGACTAGAGGAACATTAAATTAGAGAGGAGGAGGAACATGCGGTATGCAGGTCCCAAGCCACGGTGAGGTAAGCAAAGTTCCAAAATGTACAAAACAACACCACAGCAAAATGATGTGAATGTTCTTTAACCACTCGATGTGCACACAAATGTACCAGCGTGTCGACCGGCGCTGGCTGTAAGTAAAGAGATTAGCACGCTAACCTGTAAGCAACAGACTGTCTGCAATGAGGGGAATCTAAGACATGAAGTGATTCATTAAACACTAATTGTGTTGAGGTAAATTCTTCTTGTCCTTAAGTAAAAACCAAACAAATAAAACCAAACATGCTTTTATAACCTTTGTGACACCAAAGGTAACAGCTTGCTTTGGACAACGTTTGGACATTATTATGTCTGAATGACACCTTTCAGAACGCCATTGTTAGCAACATAAATAAATAGACATCATTTAAACCTTGGGCTCAGCATGGAGTTGTGTTCAAGTGTGTGCACGCGTGTGTGTGTGTGTGTGTGTGTGTGTGTGTGTGTGTGTGTGTGTGTGTGTGTGTGTGTGTGCGTGTGTGTGAGAGAAAGAGAGAGAGAGAAAGAAAAGAGACACAAAGAGAGAAAGAATGTGTTACTCCCACGTGAGTAGGAATAAATGTGTGTGTGTGTGTGTGTGTGTGTGTGTGTGTGTGTGTGTGTGTGTGTGTGTGTGTGTGTGTGTGTGTGTGTGTGTGTGTGTGTGTGTGTGTGTGTGTGTGTGCGTGTGTGCGCGTGTGTGCGTGTGTGCGTGTGTGTGTACACGCACGCGTCCTACGTGTATAAATAAGCTTCTATCATGGACACTAACTTCCCTCACATGCTCCTAATATACTGGTGAATCATACAGTACTAGCACACACACGCATTCACATGCACACGGCCACACACACACGCACACACACTCAGTAACCTAAACAGATACATGTCTAACTCTTCCTTCAGGATAAATGTGGGGGGGACGCTTCCGTGATGGCTGGCATTCTTGTTGTTCTGCTCTGAACCATCACCCGGTCAACAGACTAGTCTATTACTTGTGAGTTGCACTCAAGCCTTGTCCTGGGGACAACCAGCTGCAGCTTGCCTGCTGATCAAAATGACCTTGAAGAGACATATAAGATGGTTCTTAACCCTCACAGATACATAAAGTACCCTACTACAGCCAACGCCAATAAATGATATTTTCTAATCACAGTCTGCCATGTATCTTTTTTTTTATCCCACGATTTTGTAACCCCATTTTTTACACCCAGTGCCAATTGTCTATGTAATCCTGGGCACTACCTTCCCTCTGCCAACCTAGGGAGGCCAGGGCCGAGCTCATGCCTCCTTCAATGCATGAGAGCCAACTGACCTTCTTATCACCTGACAGGGGAGAGTTTCCCTGGTTGGATGTAGCGCGTGGACGGAACACGTTATTCCAACCAGTTCCTTTCCCCTCCATCAAGCGCCCCAGCTGGCCAGGAGGAGGCAGTATAGAGACCAGGATTACTACATGTTTTTGTGAGGGTACCTACCCTAGGGAACACGGGGAAAACATGCAAACTCCACACAGAGAGGCCCTTTCGCCAACCCCACCTAGGGTATGGGCACTGATGACGTGGAGGAGAGAACACGCCCCCAGACAGTCTGCCATGTATTGTACTGTACATAAACAGATACTTTTTCCACATTGTGCTTTATTTGATTATTATTTTTTGTGTCTGTTTACATTTTCTCTGAAGTCATAACAAAGGTTACCGAACTTAACTGGATAATTCAATCAATAGTGGCTAATTATACAGTCACAGTGAGTGAGCCTTAATCAATCAGCTAACATGCTGGAACACTGGAATGGTCCTCTCTCTAGTCTCTCTCTCTCTCTCTTTCTTATTTTACTGTTGTTATTATTATTATTATTATTATTATTATTATTATTATTATTATTATTATTATTACCACCTATGCTGCTGCATTGTCTGAAGGAAGCTGAACAAAAACAAGTTTTACTCTTATGTACCTGTACACAAGATGTAACAATAAAACCGTGACCTGCTAGAGGATACTGGACACACCCACACAGAGACAAGTAGGCTATCAGTCACAAACGCAAATACAGAGCATAATATAGGTAACTTATTTCCACAAGGTGACAAGGAAAGCCTGCTGTGTGTATTTGTACATACATACATGCATGGAATGCGTATAGGGTGTATATTTGTGTGTGCGTGTGTGCGGACATGGTACACCACTGACTCAGTTTCCGAACACTTGCAGCCTATCTATCTACAATGTCAGACTATGTCAGTAGGCCATCGGTCGGTCCGAAGTCCATCTCTCTCTCTGTGGCTTTTTCAATGACAGTGTGACTGTCTTATCAGTCTGTCATGTGGTTAAACACCCATATATGCTCAGCACGGAGGGAACCTCAAGGTAAAGAAATATATGATAAATACGGTCTTTGTGAGTGGTGAGTGTGTGTATGTCTGTGTGTGTGTGTGTGTGTGTGTGGGGGGGGGGGGGGGGGGTGTCTGAAGGTATGTAAATCAAATTAAGTGTGGTGAGGAGTGAGATACTGATAACCATTACGAAGTATAGCCTGCCCTGCACATAGCAAAATACAAAAGATGCATTCTTCTCATAACACCTCCCATAGGGTGACCAAATGATTTCAGGGGGTTCCCAGATGATAGCTTAATGTGAAAAAGAGTATTTTTATATTGTGGTATTGCTACTTTTACTTAAGTGAAATATCTGAGTACTTCTTCTACCACTGACAGTATAGGCTATAGTCTAGAAGGGTGTAAAACTGAATTTACGCACCGGCGATGTCCCATAGTTGCAGGCGGACCACGGTCTTGTGGTCCCAGGTGATCACTTTGAGTGCGAAATCCACCCCGATGGTGGCTCTGTAATGCTGGGAGAAGATTTGGTGTACATAGCGCTTTATGATGGACGTCTTGCCAACTCCCAGGTCCCCGATGACCAGCACCTTCAACAGGCGCTCCTGCTGCATGTCTGCCTGGACTCTGGATGGAGAGTCTGTGTGAAGATGACAGTAGTGGAAAAAGTACTCACTTTTTTAAACTTCAGTAAAAGTATCAATACAGAAATGTAGAAATACCCTTGTTACAAGTAAAAGTCCGGAATTCAAAATTTACTTGAGTAAAAGTACAAAAGTATTGGCATCAAAATGTGCTAAGGTACCAAAAGTAGAACGTACTCATTATGCAGAATGTCCCATTTCACAAGTTTTCAAATATATAAAATGTATACATCTTTAGAAAATAGAAAATCTACAAGCTCAGGGGAAGCTTGTAGATCTGCTATTTTCAAATGGCTCAAATGTATAGGGCTAAAGTGATTAATGTATGTTTTGTAATAATAGTCAAAATCTACAAAGTAACTAGTAATTGAAGTTTTCAAATAATTGCAGTGGAGTAAAAAGTACAAGATTTGCCTGGAGTAGAAGTAAAAGTAGGCTACCGAAAATTGAAAATGCTCCAGTAAAGTAAAACATTCTCAAACTTATAAGTATACATTACTTGAGTAAATGTACTTAGTTACTTTACACCACTGGAATTTGTCTAGCTTTTAAACAACGTTTAAAAACACAAGACCTTTTTAGATAGACAGTGATGGCAAAAGTTGAAGCAGCATATGGTTGTCAAAATGTGTTCTTTTTAACTTACCATAAAAGTTGTATGTGCGTATCTCTTCTTAATGGGTCCATGTTCTGGTCACAGGTCTGTCTGTGTGACACAGTGAGTCGTCAAAACAGAACCTGAAACGTTGCAAAAGAGAGAAGGAAAAAAAATTAAAGAAGCGGTCCGTTCGTTATCTCCTACGGCCAAGTTGATGCGTGTCCGTGTGCACATCTCTATATGCGCCATCACAACTAGTCACACACACACACACACACACACACACACACACACACACACACACACACACACACACACACACACACACACACACACACTGCGTGTCAGCTGTTTGCGCTCCACGCGTGCGTGTGCGCGTGTGTGTGTATTTGTGTGTGAGAGCCTGGAGCCGTCTCTCTCTGGGACGAACAACACCCCTCCTCTCTCTCTCTCTCTCTCTGCTTACACTGTCTGTCTGTCTGTCTGTCTGTCTGTCTGTCTGTCTGTCTGTCAAAACATAATAAAAAACAATTTTACAAAAAAGGGGAAAGTATGTAGGCAACAGTTTGAGGGTTTTTAGCGTTGTGTAGCTACATGTCTGTCTGTCTGTCCTCTCTCTCTCTCTCTCTCTCCCTCTCCCTCTCCCTCTCTCTCTCTCTCTCTCTCTCTCTCTCTCTCTCTCTCTCTCTCGCTCTCACTCTCTCTCTCTCTCTCTGTCTCTCCTACTCTCTCTCTCTCTCTCTCTCTCTCTCTCTCTCTCTCTCTCTCTCTCTCAAATTTTCGCCCTCTCGTCTCATCTCGCTATCACTTTATCTGATCTCTTCTCAGCTTTGCTCTCCCTTGCGCGCGCGCGCGTGGGTAGAGTAGACCCTCGCGCGCACGCGATATATGTAAGTGCACGGTGTTTGGGGAGAATGCCTACAGCTTGTTGATGTGTAATAAAACTACATCTACCGGCGGTCCGGCGCGTGTAGGCTACTTCCGTTCCGTGACAGCGCACTGAGCGATCGTATTAAAGTTGTTGGTGCGCACCAGGGTTGAGCTCTAGGGGGTACGGGCGGGTACGGCGTACCCTTAGTTCTGAGACTGTGGGGGCTGGGGGCTCGCGCGTGCTCCACATGCACTCACCGTCAGCGGCGGTCGTTAACACCTTAAAGTTTAAACAATAGCATCTGAAGGTTCGCGCCGTCAGTGGCGAGACATTCTCAATAGCGTCTACCTGGCTGCTTTGCATAACATTGGGCTACTGGAGAAAAGCCATGGACTTGAATTGAATGTGTTACATTCCTTTCACAATGAGAGACAACAGTCTCTGCACTGCAGTGTGAAGGGGATTGCTTAGCAGAGCACCCAGTTCTCTGAGACAAGACAAAGACAAGTTGTCTGATTATTTTAACTGCTTATGTGTGGGTGAGTCTATGTAAAGTAAAGTAATTTTTTTTTTATATAAAACTAAAAGGAAAATAAAAAATTAACAATGCAACAAAATAATAAGAAATATAAATACATTAATAATCACATGTTGAATACAGTATTAGTAAGTGGCTATATGCACATGCCTGTGCGCGCGCACGTGACGTCATAAAATACAGTACCCTTAGTTCAAAAATCCACAGCTCACCACTGGTGCGCACTAAAGAGCCGAGACCCTTTGCAACCGCGTATTATTTAATGGTAACTATTCTTCTACCAAGCAAGCCCCACCCTGCCGCTATCTTAAACAATCCACACAAAATAAGACAAATATTTGGTAGCCTACATTCATATCAACAATGTGTTATTTTCAAAGAAAAGTGAAAAGGGGTCTTCTAAACCAAGTAGGCTATTGGGGCCTACTTGGGGCCTAAACAAAAACATTGAAAATACTAGGCTATATGTTTTGTATTAAACATATATAAATGATAAAACAACAACAACAAAAAACTTACTTGAGCCTAGCCTTACACAAATTGCCTTAAGATACCAACTCAGATTGAAAACCATTCATATTTTTGTCAAATAAATAAATTGGACGTTAATTTCTGCCTGGGCATTAAACGTCTGGGCATTGGAAAATTGTGAATAGTAAATATTTTCAGCATTACTTCTGGTCCTTGTGTGTGAATATATGATTAGGCTCTATCATAGTTTAGTACGAGCCAATTACCTCTCCTGCCAAATCAAAGTGTCTCATTCAATACATTTATTTGCGCTTTGCTTGAACTTAACTAAATGTTTTTTTTAGACAGTGCATGTGTGCGCGCGTATACATGTGTCATTACGGTAGTGGTACTGATGCGGGATGAGTCAGGCTATATGATGCTGGGCTGCTACTGCTGCCATTTCATCATCATCATCATCATCATCATCATCAGCAAACACCTACAACCAGCCCGTCCTGTCTGTTATCATCCTAGCCCTACAAACACCAGGGGAATCCCCCCACCCCCCAAGACCAGCAGCACCCTAGGGTGCCTTTTCATCTGGGTCCGGGACAGAGAAGGAGAACAAACGGCCCAGTGATCCGTTACTTTGTCTTTCTTTGCACCTGCGTGTTGCTTGCTGCTGTGTATCAGGGCCTGTGGTCTTTATAGGTCTTTATACGAGGAGATCCAGTAGGATCCAGTGGGATCGGGTTTGACAGACAGGCCCACCAGCCTGCGTTTTTTAGAGGGCTTTAAAAAAAACACACACACACAGCCCCGTCGGTCGGTCGGTGTTTAGCGGGTGATGTCTCTCTACTTTCCTCACAAAGGATAAATCGGGTTATTTTCTCGGTGCGATGGAGCCAGCTGCATCCTCCTGATCCTGAACAATGTAAGATTATTATTATACTACATTCTAAAGCTACATATTAGGTTATAAGCTACAACCTATACAGTATAGATGCCTCATGCCATGATCTATTGGGCCTATGTGTTTGATCACTTGATATGTATTCCTGTAGCTATGGTGCTGCCTGTGATGCTTCCAGTCAGAGCAGTAGCACAGACAGGCCTGTGATGTGCAATTGGCCTGTGCTATCATCACTAAAAAAAGCACATTCACTGTTAGGCTATTTGAAAAAGCCATAATATGACTCGACATCGGCCGAAAATCGCATTTCTAAATGATCCGTGCCGTGCCAGTCAGATCGGACTATTATTAAAATCACGCTTTATAAGGCTGATAACAAGAGAAAACATCCTTTTGCCGTTCAGCCAAATAGGCTAGCCCACTACTATAGCTACTATAGTCCATGACCCCGATTTTCTTTTTTTTTCTTTTTTACAGAAAACAATCGGACTTTGTCCTGTTATAAAATAAGCCTATATTAGCCTAATTACATATCCATGGACATTTACAGTGACCAGGAATGTCAGAATGCTAGCTGGTTAGTAGTAGTAAATCTAAATGTTTCTAATCTAATGCCCTATGTGGACTATATTCCCCGGGGAATAGAATGGGAGTCGGGACCACTATGTTTGCATACCGACCAGGCTACGCAATGTGCCCAGCATCTGGCACCCTGCCCACCTGACTGACTGACTGACCATCTGGTACCTTGCCCACCTGACTGACTGCTGGGAACATTTAGGCTATTATTAAGGCTGTGGAGCGCCACTGACTCAATGACCTATTGATTATATTGATGATATTGATACATAGCAGCTGTGCTGTGCCTTATTTTGGATTGTAAAAGCCTTGAATGTAACAGAATAGCCTTGTTATTAGCCTGAACTACAAAGTGAAAGTGTATTTTTTTTTACAGAGCAGTGTTACAAATAGCCTATTGTTTACGGATATGGAATTAGGCTATAGCCTTGGATCAAGACTATCATGGATGTATTTGATCGATTTTGACATTTTTATATCTAGATATAAAGACGTCAAAATCGATAAAATACATATATGACAGTCTTGATCCAAGGCTAGGTTTAGGCTGTTGGGTATTTAGGCGTTTGAAGATTTGAATTAAAAGAGGGATTAGGGGCATTCTTTCATTCAAAAACATCGACTGATCAAGCATTTTGATGTAGTTATCAGCCAAGGGCTCCAAATCAGCACAAAACATCCCATACATTTGGGCCAGTTGGGCCCAATATAGGTCACCCAACTAGTTGAGTCTAATCAGCCTTTTCTTTCGGTGATTCAATGTTAAAGGGCAAGACCACTTTGGCAGAGGTTTGGGTTATGTAGTTACCTTGCCATGATGTAACTCCAAAGGTGGACAAGCAATACAAAATAATAGCTCCATTGATTAGAAATAGATAATTCAAAATATACTCCTCATTGACTTACATTGTACACTGAAACCGCTCTCAAAGTCACTCTTTTAGCACGTAAGCGAACGTAAACAAAGTTGATTCAGACAATATAGAACATCACCAAACCCAGTACTTTTTCTTTTTAAATAAAAATGTTCCTGTTGATTTTACTATTTGAAGATCCGTATACGGATCCAGTCCAGGTTTTTAATAAAAATTGCTTTTTTTTAATAAAGGTTACTGGGACTACAGTACTTACTACAGTACTGGGAGTGTACAAATGGAGTACTGGGAGTGTACAAATGGAACCAAATGGACCCTTACGGGTCCATTTGGTTCCATTTGTACACTCTCAGAGTTGTGGTGGTCCGTGCAAATAAAACATTTGAGAACCACTAGTACTAGTAGGACTCCTAATGTGTCATCTATAGTGTCATAGTAAATCAGAGTCATACATATTCTGAAGAAAACCTGGAGACTTGACATTCAGTAATTGGGTCTTATGATCAAAATATGAACAATATAATGGTGTGTGAATCAAAAATTTGCCACGGACAAGACCAAGCCTTTCCCACGGACACATTTGTCCGTGTACGGACATATTGATGACCCCTGAACAGACCCAAATAGACCCAACTAGTTGGATCTATTGGACCCAACAGGCCCAATTGTATGGAATGAGTTGTGCTGATTGGAGCCCAATCTATGGGCTGATAATCTAGGTATCGGGTGCAGCATTAAACATGTTAGCCTAATAGGGACATGGGGTAATAAGTGTTTGTATA
Organism: Gymnoscopelus microlampas; assembly: GCF_963454915.1. Classification (NCBI taxonomy): domain Eukaryota; kingdom Metazoa; phylum Chordata; class Actinopteri; order Myctophiformes; family Myctophidae; genus Gymnoscopelus; species Gymnoscopelus microlampas. The sequence continues at coordinate 28,497,219 of NC_139956.1, read as the reverse complement.
ATGTGTGTGCAGCGTGTGACTGACGGGCGGCAGTGGCTCAGGGGTAGAGTGGCCGGGTAGAGTGAACTGGAAAACCGCAAAGTTCCCAGTTCGATCCCGGGCTGGGGCGCTCCCCTTGAGTTAGTGTCGAAGTGTCCTTGAGCAAGACGCTGAACCCCTAATTGCTCCCGATGAGCGGGTTGGTGCCTTGCATGGTTTCCTCCGCCATCGGTGTATGAATGTGTGTGTGAATGGGTTAATGGCACAATCAATGTAAAGCGCTTCGGATAGAAGCGCTATATAAATGCACCATTTACTGACGTATCAAGGCTATTAAACTTTAACACATGCATAGAGACTACTTTAATGATAACAGGTTTCTGGTTGGAATATTAGCCTAGCCGATAGTCCTATACTTAGGCTAATGTTATTCAACATAGTGAACTATACGAAAGCAAAAGTCACACTCGATAAAATACATCTATGATAGTCTTGATCCAAGGCTAATATTAGTGAACAACACTGTATCATTCAGTGGTGTGTTAGTGGTGGAAAGTAACTAAGTACATTTAAGTACTGTACTTAAGTACAATTTTGAGGTATTTGTACTTTATTTGAGTATTTCCAATGCCCAATACTTTTACTTCTACTCCACTGAAACTTTTAGTTACTAGATACTTTGTAGATTTTGACTATTATTACAACACATACATTAACCACTTCAGCCCTATATACATTTCGGCCATTTGAAAATAGCCGAACAACTTGTAGATTGGCTATTTTCAAAGGATTTGTATACATTTTATACATTTGAAAACGTGTGAAATGGGGCCATTCTGCATAATGAGTACTTTCTACTTTTGTACTTTTACTCAAGTAAATTTAGAATTCCTGACTTTTATTTGTAACAGAGTATTTCTACATTGCAGTATTGATACGTTTACTTAAGTAAAACATTTGAGTACTTTCTCCACCACTGGTGGTGTGTTTGTTCCATTTGCATGCACTGTGCAGCAGAACAGTGTGCACTGCAAGCCAGAGAGCAGGGAGCTCTCTCTCTCTCTCTCTCTCTCTCTCTCTCTCAGTTCTGCAACTGGCACCACGGTGACGACGCTATAATCTTATCTCAGTAAACACTATTGTTCTCTGTTCTCGTCTCTCGTCTCTCATCTCTCTCTCTCTCATCTCTCTCTCTCTCTCTCTCTCTCTCTCTCTCTCTCTCTCTCTCTCTCTCTCTCTCTCTCTCTCTCTGACAGACCGCAGATCAGTCAGTCAGACAGACAGGCAGACAGTGTCATGGAGGCGATATGGCTCTACCAGTTTCGGCTCATCGTCATCGGGGACTCGACCGTGGGCAAGTCGTGCCTCATCCGGCGGTTCACGGAGGGCCGCTTCGCGCAGGTGTCTGACCCCACGGTGGGCGTGGACTTCTTCTCCCGCCTGGTGGAGATAGAGCCCGGCAAGAGGATCAAGCTGCAGATCTGGGACACCGCTGGACAGGAGCGATTCAGGTAAACAACACTGCATGGACTGAGTGGTGCATGGGGGGTCTTTGTGTGTGTGTGTGTGTGTGTGTGTGTGTGTGTGTGTGTGTGTGTGTGTGTGTGTGTGTGTGTGTGTGTGTGTGTGTGTGTGTGTGTGTGTGTGTGTGTGTGTGTGTGTGTGTGTCAGAATTACATATTGTAAGCAAGAGTCAGAGAGAGAGAGGGGGGGAGAGAGACACACAGAGAGAGAGAGAGAGAGAGAGAGACAGACAGACAGGGGGGGTGGAGGACTCACCTCTTCAGATTCCACTTTAGCCCGTAGCACTTGATGTATTGATGTATAACCTCGTGTTTACCTTGCTTACTGTAAATCACTCTGGATTAAGAGTGTTTGCTAAATGCCTAAACTGTAAATTGTAGAGAGAGAGACACACAGAGAGCGAGAGAGACAGAAACAGACAGACAGACAGACAGACAGACAGACAGACAGACTTATAGCTATATACATTTCTTATATTTTGTTTGTTTGTATTTCACACTTACTTTGGCTAGTTAGTATGTAAACATGTTTCCCGTGCCAATAAAGCCCCCTTTGAATTGAATTGAACGAATTGAGAGAGCGTGAGTGACAGAAGAAGAGAGAGAGAGATGAAGGAAGGAAGGAAGACAAATATTTCCACCCGAAGCGAGGAACTTGACTTACACTGGTTGTCACAGGTGCTTCCTCTACCCACTCAACGAGAAAATGACACAGTTCATTATTGAAGTTATGCATTATAGGCCAAGGGTTCCCAGCCTTTTCAGGCCGCGAACCCCCAAAATAATCCTATTTGAACTGGGGACCCCCCACCCTGACAAGCACTTGGAATTGTACGCATTACATTTAGTTTGACTCGGTTCCACAGATAAATATTGTGAAATACCCGCCTCTCAACGCACTGCGAGGCGTTGAGAGATCTCTTAGCTTGTAGATGGGGAATTTTCACAATGTTTGACTATTTCATACGTAAAAATGTTGTAGGCTATACACTTATACTGTGTGTTGGTTTGTTTACTGTTGAGTGAGAAAACTATGTTGTTCATTAAGCTAATCATCTGGGGACCCCCCAAAATAACCCGACCCCCCAGTTTGGGAGCCACTGCATTAGGCTATACCTGTCTATTTCAGAGAATGCTCACCAGGAACAAATTCAGTCATTTTGACATAATTGATGTCAGTAAAAGCCTACTGCTGCCCTATGAATTCATTGCTAAGCTGTGAAGACACTGCTATCAACACCTGTAATTGGTATTTGTTAAATTAGAGTATTAAATTATGTCTGTTGAATGTTATTTTTATATCATGCGGTTTGCATTGGATGAAGCTATTCTGCATCTGCATAGTACTCACTTTAAATAATGATTGCTTCTGTGGAAAACCCAATTAACAAAGTAAAAGAAAAAAATAATTATACTGTTATACTGCAATACTAAAGTAGACACAATGGGCTACTGTGTAACAACTCAGTAATGACTTAATTTGCAGCTTTCTTTTTACATGGGGGTGTTAATGATCGTTTTAATTGGGGAAATAAATCACAACGTAATCGCATCTTTGCCGTAGTACCTCAGACTATGGGGTCATTGTTAATGTCAGAGTCAGGGTTAACATTATGGTCAGTCTGTATTGTTACTGTATGTCACAGTTAGCGCTGCATGGGCAATTAACTGAAAATATGTCTCTAAACTGATATCTATAGAACCAATAACTGATGTAATCATCTATAGAACCAATAACTCTCCCATGAATCTCGCCCATGAACCAATAGCCAACACTGCAAAATAATGTTGAATTAAAGCTGCAGTCTGAATCTTATTTGAATGAATAAGATGTTATTTTGACTAAACTGTATGGTAGAGTAGTATGTAAAAAATACAACTTGCACACCTGCAGTTGTTGGAGCCTGTGATCTCCCTACTTCTCTTCCATTGATACATTTAGACCCTGCTGTCTGGTTGGACACCTACTGGCTAACAAGTAGTACTGCCTGAAGCTCATGAGCTCAATGTCTCCCCTACAGCCAAGCGGACGAACTCACAAACTCTTGTTATACTGTAGTTTCATGGATGGTCTCTCTCTCTCACACACAGGAGAAACCATGTTAGCAGAATGCTTTCGGGGCCCAGAGGGCTCCAAACCAGAATGACTACTCAGCTACTTTTTCCTTTTTGTTTGTCTATGCAAAATTAATGGGTATTATTGAAACAGGGACATTATTCAAAGATAATACAAAAAACACAGTGTGGTTGGCCTGAGCTATGAGGTCACTATCTGAGGTAGGAGATATAATGTTTCTCTGTTACATACATGAGCGATGCTAAACCAGACAGCATGGCACAGATGTACGTATGTGACCCTTTTTGGGGGTCTTTTTCTGCCTTTTTCGTTAGTCTACATTGAAGAGAGACAGGAAACAGGGAGAGACATGCAGAAGAAGACTTATTAGGCTTGGGCCCGGGACTCACTGTCAGGCACCAGAGCCTATGTGGTATACACGCCTTAATCACTCGGCTGTCAGCACCCTGTTTCGTGGGATAACCATTTAAGCCCTATATACTTTACTGTATGATGACTTTCGAAAATAGCCGATTTTCACTATACATTTTGGCCTGGAATGACATGCCCAAAATAAGGATCCCATGTTGAAAGAGGTCAATGGCCACAGTTACATGGGCCACAGTTACATGGACAGTTGTATTCGGAATGAATACACTTCTATTCGGAATGGATGAATGGATGAATTCATTCCGAATAGATTTGCTCATGTAAACACCCCAATTGGAATAGAATATTCCATTCCAGTCTGACCCGAATGCATTTTCATTCGGAATAGGAGGGGTGGTATAGACCGTTTGAATCGGGTTAAATCAATCAGAATTGACCATGTAAACACTTTATTCCAAACGCTCCTGTCCGTTTGGAATACATGCATTCCTTTGCGCATGTCTGTGCTTAGTAGGGCTGTCAGAATTGTCCAAAAATGACCTATCAAATCTCTAATTCAGCCACGGTTGGTGCTGAGAAGCGCTCGCTCCTGCGGGATAAAATTAATGATTCTAATAGCGTCATTTAATAAGCCTGTAATGGTTAAGCCCAGACTTGTCCAGGAGAACGGACGCTCCGAGGATTGCTGGCCTAGGCTACACTATATGGATCTTTTTCTAAACGGGTATTTTAGTCCTCAGTTTTTAAAAAGAATCCCTGGCCACATGACAAAGTTTTTTTTTTAAATCCCTATCCACACGTAAACGCAGAAACGCATTGATCATAGACTGTAGTGTTGCGCTCGCGCTCTCTCTCTCTCTCTCTCTCTCTCTCTCTCTCTCTCTCTCTCTCTCTCTCTCTCTCTCTCTCTCTCTCTCTCTCTCTCTCTCTCTCTCTCTCTCCATTTATTATTATAACGACCATGTGCGAATGCGCGATGACATCATCGTACGGTACCTACATGAGAAATGTGACAAATACTATAGGCTAGCCTACATTTTACCGTGTCTGGTACCAATACAAAAAAAAGAAACTGGTCTGAACTTGTAGATCTGCTACTTTTGCATTAAAACGGCGATGACAAAGGAACACAGGCTTGCACCGCATACAACGCTGCCTGGCCAGGAGTCGGTGCGTTGCTTACCGGCCTGCCTACGACCGATAGACCTCCGCCGCGGAGGCACAAGGGGGCTATTGCCTCCTCCCATGCCCACCAGGGGAAGCTCTGCTCCGGGTAGTGGCCCCTGGTCCATGCCCGGGCGTAGGCGGGAACCACTTTGCGCATGTCAAAAGTTATATTCTGAATGAATGCTTTGGTCGTGTAAACGAGGAATACTTTCATTCAGGTCCCATGTAAACAGGTGAGTGGATCAGATTCCTCTATTCAGAATGAGTTCATTCGGAATGAATTCATTCTGAATGAATACATGAGTGTCCATGTAACTGTGGCCATGGACAGTTGTATTCGGAATGAATACACTTCTATTCGGAATGGATGAATGGATGAATTCATTCCGAATAGATTTGCTCATGTAAACACCCCAATTGGAATAGAATATTCCATTCCAGTCTGACCCGAATGCATTTTCATTCGGAATAGGAGGGGTGGTATAGACCGTTTGAATCGGGTTAAATCAATCGGAATTGACCATGTAAACACTTTATTCCAAACGCTCCTGTCCGTTTGGAATACATGCATTCCTTTGCGCATGTCTGTGCTTAGTAGGGCTGTCAGAATTGTCCAAAAATGACCTATCAAATCTCTAATTCAGCCACGGTTGGTGCTGAGAAGCGCTCGCTCCTGCGGGATAAAATTAATGATTCTAATAGCGTCATTTAATAAGCCTGTAATGGTTAAGCCCAGACTTGTCCAGGAGAACGGACGCTCTGAGGATTGCTGGGATCTTTTTCTAAACAGGTATTTTAGTCCTCAGTTTTTAAAAAGAATCCCTGGCCACATGACAAAGATTTTAAAATCCCTATCCACACGTAAACAAAGAAACGCATTGATCATAGACTGTAGTGTTGCGCTCTCTCTCTCTCTCTCTCTCTCTCTCTCTCTCTCTCCATTTATTATTATAATGACCATGTGCGAATGCGATGACATCATCGTACGGTACTTACATGAGAAATGTGACAAATACTATAGGCTAGCCTACGTTTTACCGTGTCTGGTACAAAAAAAGAAACTGGTCTGAACTTGTAGATCTGCTACTTTTGCATTAAAACGGCGATGACAAAGGAACACAGGCTTGCACCGCATACAACGCTGCCTGGCCAGGAGTCGGTGCGTTGCTTACCGGCCTGCCTACGACCGATAGACCTCCGCCGCCGCGGAGGCACAAGGGGGCTATTGCCTCCTCCCATGCCCACCAGGGGAAGCTCTGCTCCGGGTAGTGGCCCCTGGTCCATGCCCGGGCGTAGGCGGGAACCACTTTGCGCATGTCAAAAGTTATATTCTGAATGAATGCTTTGGTCGTGTAAACGAGGAATACTTTTATTCAGGTCCCATGTAAACAGGTGAGTGGATCAGATTCCTCTATTCAGAATGAGTTCATTCGGAATGAATTCATTCTGAATGAATACATGAGTGTCCATGTAACTGTGGCCAGTGTGTTGCATGTCATTCCCTGACTGATATCTTCTCATTAGACTTCTCATTAGTCCTGTCCAGTAAAACAGAGTTAAAGATACCAAACAATTACTCTCTGATGGTTACAGATTAACAACAAAAGACAACAAAAGGTTTTTAAATGACCAAGAGTCCATAACACTGGCTCAACAATTTTTTTTAAATAAATCAACTTTAACAAAATAAAGTAAGAAGAGGTCACGCTCGCACACATGTCACCTGCTGGTCCCCTTGTAAGTTTGGATTATTTTGTATTGTTCTTATTGAACTTTTAATGAATGTTATTTAATGATCCCTCCTATTTCTTACACACCAAAAATTACTTGTGGTCAGGAACTGTGTTGTAGGACCCAAAAGCAGGAACTCAGACAAAGCAGGAGATGAGGATCACAAACATAATTTTACTAGTAGGAACAATGCAGATTTACAACAAATACAGAACTCAGAACATTACACATGACGACAAGGAACCTGACACACAACTTGTGACCCAGCACTGAACACGCACAGAAACACATTCAGCAGCTCGTCACCAAACCAGGCTCAGCTGGTCCTCACAGGTGATGCGTTCAGAGCAATCAGACTCATGGAGCAGAGCAAGGGAGGGGCAGACAGTCACAAAGAGGCCGTGGTCATGACACTTCTTTTCTATCAATTACACACCCCATGAAGCCTTTGGGCTTCATGGGGTGGAGCCCCACCCATTGCACCCCCCCAACCCTGCGCTGTGATTGGCCACCATTGTACCCCCCCTAACCCTGCACCGTGATTGGCCACCATTGTACACTGGTTGACTCAGGACCGTGATTGGCTAATGAAACACATGACACATGTGAAGTCCTATAAATAGGACTGTGCACTTAAAAAAAACACATTTATGTTTTTTTTTAAGTGAATCACCCACTGTGATGACCACTGTGACCACACCGCCCACTTCACACTGGGTGTGATTTTTTTGTTTTTGTCGCATTCCTGAGCCAATAATTTGATGACCGGCAGAGTCTCCATTGAGTCTCCTCGGTCATCAAATTATTGGCTCAGGAATTCGACAAAAAACTACAAAATCTCCATGAATTCAAGGCTTCATGGTGTGTGTGTAATTGATAAGCCATTTTTGGGTGAACTACTCCTTTATTGTGTTTTTCCCCCTTCTTTTTTATGTACAAACTAAAGTAAACTATTTAAAACACACACATCTGTTTTAGCTCATTGCCTGCCAAGGAGGTAAACTGGTCTCTCACCTGACAGTGTGATTGGTGTGTCCATAGCAACGGTGACACGCTCCTCAGAGACATGTCCGTGACTCAGAATCGCTTCTCTCCTCCTCCTCTTTTATTCCATCTTCACCTCCTCCTCTTCAACTAGCAAGGACGTTAATCTCAACTGAGTCACTGTCCTTCCATCTGTAAGGTCATCCTCCCTACCGTGTGTGTGTGTGTGTGTGTGTGTGTGTGTGTGTGTGTGTGTGTCCTCCCCCGTCTTCCTCTCTTTTGCGAGAGTGCGTCTCTCTCCATCCCTCCTCCGTTTAAAGCAACAATAACAACACACCAGAGGCTGTGCCATGTTGTGATCACATCACGGCTTCCGGTGTTGTTTGGCACGACGCTAAAGTCTACCTCATCGTCTCTGCTTCTCCTCCACCTCCTCACATGTTTCTCCCTCTGCTTCACACCTCCCCTGTCATCCGTCTCTCTCTTCATCATGTTAATAGCTTTTTCTGGGCCTGTATTTGGGGTGTGTGACTGTGACATTCATCACCAACACCAAAAAACACTTTATACTCTCTCTCTCTCTCTCTCTCTGGAAGTGGGAATCTTATACCACTGTAAACAAACTCTCAAAAATACTGAGTCATTTGTATATCTTTGTACAGAAGAGAGAAGATGAAAAGTAAACCATAAGTACAAGAATACGCCCCATGGAGTGAACTTATTCAGAGGAAAGCATGAAAGGACCGAATGGATCAAGACAGTCAGAGAGTGAACTTCAAAGCACAACCATCTAATTGGCCCAATATCAGGATTAGGTTGACCCAAGTTATCAAAGAAAATTCATAAACCACAGGTCTCTCTCTCTCTCTCTCTCTCCACAGGTTCACTCCTGTAACCTGCTGGTGGACTTCGGCTGTCCAGCATCACCCCATGTGTGTCCCTACCGCTAACTTATGTCTCTTTTGGTCCCACCTCTCTCTCTCTCTCTCTCTCTCTCTCTCTCTCCCTCCGTCCGTCTGTTCTCCAGGTCCATCACACGGGCCTACTACCGCAACTCAGTGGGCGGGCTCCTCCTGTTTGACATCACCAACCGACGCTCCTTCCAGAACGTCCACGATTGGCTGGAGGAGGCCCGCAGCCACGTCCAGCCTCACAGCATTGTCTTCCTATTGGTCGGCCACAAGTGTGACCTGGAGGCACAACGTCAGGTGGGCGCTGAGTGCGGAAATTGTCGAGGGGAAGTGACTGTTCATATGAGTGTTAGTTCAACTCTTACGAGTGTAAAAAATGATCCTACAAAGCCTAAGGCCACTTTTATAAAGGTCTTAGGTGTTGTCTTTTGAGGGCTTACAAAGACCTAGAGGAAGAAATGCCATCAAATGAATTTCAATCAGAAACACTCTCGTCTTAGTAGATAAAGAACCATTTATTGCCACAAATGGAATACAGTTAAGCTTGGCGTTAAAGCTCCACTCTTGGGAGAATATTCACTGAATTTTGTCGAAGCAGCCTGCTAAGCATATATTCAGAGAATGCTTTAGCAAATCCCCCATAGGGATACAATGACAACAATAAGCAATACATTAACATATTAGTTAGAATTAGCAGATATACATGATAAACACAAGTATTTGAGCCTAGCAAGATTTTAAACAGCAGATATACATGATAACCACAAGTATTTGAGCCTAAGCCAGACTCTAAACAAAGCAGATATACATGATAATCACGAGTATTTGAGCCTATGGCAGACTCTAATCAAAAGGTGGAGGCTGGGGTGGAGGAGGAGCTAGCAAAATGCATTGGTTCAGCAACCAAGAAAGACCTAGAGAATATGAAGCCATATTTATAGGAACCTCTTTGCTCAAGCATGAGCTGTGATTGGATAATGAGTGTGTGATGTAATGACCAGCTGGGCTGTGAATGGGGAATAGAAAGCTGATGTTCACATCAGCTGACTGACTGCTGGTTACAGCTTTGGCGTGCACGACTTCCGTGTCCTGCATGAACTAACGCTATGCTTCATAAATGATTACCCACTGGTTATGTGAGCAGTGTTTCGCCTGATGCTGCCCAACAAGAATTCAGAATCTCAAGACAGGAGGCAGAGAAAACGGTGAAATCAGCTGGGGTAGTGTGTGGGCAGCAGGACCACTGTGGCCACAGAGCATATCATTTTCTGAGTGAATAAGGCTATAATCTGAGGGGTCATGGCTGCCTGATTTGCACTCTACAAAATCCAAGTCCTTATAACTGTTACACAAGTAGTGTAAAGTCCAAATACCAGGAAATGAGGGCAGGGGGAAAGAAGGAACCTGTTTGACAGAGAATTATGAAAATTGCAGTGAATACAAATGTTCTTTAGTTTTAAAGTGACTTACTTGTTTACACTGTAAAGTCATCATGTCTCAAGAGCGACTTGTTATGATATCACTTGAATGCAAACGTGCAAATATTAAAAACTAAAACACTGACCAACTATATGGACTACAATCGCTAGCACCCACTACAGTAAAGCCATTGGCTGTGAGTCAGTTGAAAGGTCAGTGATAATAATGAATGGAAATGAATGGTAGAGGCGATAATTTGTATGGACCTTTAGCGATGAACTTCAACATTTGCTCATTGGCCAATCGTCTGACATTGTACTATTATAGGCTGCAAAATAACAACCTCCATTTTGATACGGTAGCATTCAAGACTTCAGAATTACCAGGACAACCAAATCACAAGCCATTAAAGGAAACTATAGAACGTACATGCTGGCTCGGTGACCACTTAATATTGATCCACTCGTGATCTAGTCTCGCGAGCCAGACTGTTGCCTCCCACAATTTTCAAATGCTTCCGTCATACAGTCTGGAGCACGGAATCTCTGAAAATGATCAGAGGATAAAACAGATGTGACGCCTTCTCCCCGCTTCTGTTTCGTATTTGCAAATTTGTCCTAATATAAAGCAAAAATAATCGAAGCATATACAGCTTGCTGGTCATTAGAAATGGAAATTCTAAAATAAAACGTAAAGATATTTAAAAATATATTTTCCTGAACGGAAATGACGAACAGATTCCGTTCTCGGCCTTCGGGAGGTGTAGTTCCAGACTCTATATACAGTAGCATTCGGAGATTGTGGAATAGTTTAATGCAAGACTACTTATGATCTAACGACAAATTCGATTTCTTCTTTTTTTAAAAGATATTTTTAGGGGCTTTTCTGCCTTTATTTTATAGTGTATTTGGAGCTGGACAGGCAACAGGGAGATAGAGATGCGGAGACATGCAGCAAAGCTTGTCGGGAACGGAACTCGAACCTGCGATGCGCTGTCAGGCTACATTAGAGCCTAAGTGCCCAGACCGCATGAGATTTAACTGTAAACTCCTGTTCACGTCTCTCTCTCTCTCTGTCTCCCAGGTGACCCGCCAGGAGGCAGAGAAGCTGGCGGGGGCGTACGGGATGCGCTACGTGGAGACGTCGGCCCGCGATGCCATCAACGTGGAGCACGCCTTCACCGAGCTCACCAGGGACATCTTCGCCCTGGTGCGCTCCGGGGACATCACTATCCAGGAGGGCTGGGAGGGCGTCAAGAGCGGCTTCGTCCCCAACGTGGTGCACTCCTCCGAGGAGGTGACCAAGAGTGACCGCCGCTGTCTCTGCTGAGACAGGGACATGGGAGTTTTTCCAAAACGTCGTATATGCTGGAGTTTTTTTGGAGCGAACGGAAACCGCGAAGAGGAAAGGAGGTGGGGATTGGGGAGGAGGGATTTCGGGAGGGGGATGCAGCTCCAGGACTGCATTTGGGGAGGATCCTGGACAGGAACTCGTTGGCCCTGCCCCCTCCCCTCTGCCGTCTTCTGTTTCTGAACGGACGTTGGGGAAGTTTGATGATGGAGGTGATTCGGAGGAGATTGGTTGATTTAAGGCTGAGAAGAAGTCGAGGTGCCTTTGTCTACACACGTCCACTGTTTGGCAAAGAGGAAAGGGCACAACAGTGGTTCCCGACTCTTTATCGCCTGCCTGGTTTCCTTTAGGTTCACATTTTTTTATTTTGGCCTGCTAACCTGAAGATCTGTGCTGACAATGGCAGTGGGAGAAAAGAGACTGTCCTTTGGTGCAGGGAAGGGGAGTCTTACCTTAGGACAACGATTCATGACTTGATACATTTTTGCTCCATCCTTCTCGTTCTCACTCCCTCATCTCTCTCTCTCTCTCCCCCTCTCTCTCTCTCGCTGTCTCTGGTTTCCAGTAAGGCACAGAATATCCCCTTTCCTTTCCTCTGGCCTCCTTCCCTATCTCCTCCTCTCGTTCAATATGCAATTTCAACAATCACACGTGAAAAGATCGCCCATAGCCTTCTGGTGAGATGGCATGCAACACCACTCTTTAATAAATATTAACCTGAAGATGCATATTAGTCAGCAATCTCAGGTTCAACCTCTCCTCTCCTCTGTGACTGGGAATTTAGGTTTCCTCTGCGACTGCACCCCGCCCCCAATATTGTTCCCATATTCCACTATCAGAGCTCTGGAAAAGAAGACTTCTAGAACAAAATTGTTCTAGTACAGAAGAGCTCTGTAACAGAAGATGTCTGGAATGGAATATAGGGAAGGATAATGCCTAATTTATGCTTTCTCGCATGACGGCATCACGTGGTGATAACAGCAGACCCTACAAGCTCACAAGTTCACACGTCGAGAGCTTGTAGGTCAGCTATTTTCGGCGTGAGGCGCCGCCGTGCGACAAAGTATGAACTGGGTATAAGGGAGGGCTGTGGTGGATGTGTGTGTATGTGTGTGTGTGTGTGTGTGTGTGTGTGTGTGTGTGTGTGTGTGTGTGTGGGGGCCTGGGCGGTCAAATTGCCTTCACTTCCCAGAACTAATTCTATTGTTGCCAGACATTATTACTCATGGAACTCCTCCTGAGAGAACTATTTGATCCGCCAGTGAGTCCCAGCTCTTGGATAAAATGTCCGTTATCATTCAGCTTCATCACTATTAAATAATGTGACAGTCACCAAGCGGAGATCCATAAAGGACTGCGTTGCCAGGGACAACTGTCTCACCCTCCCCAGGACTGTGTACAGCTAAATGGACCAAGTAAAGGTGGACTGGTGTGTGTGGACCTGAAAGTACACATCCAGTCACCGGCGGTCTCCCTTAAAACAGGGGACTTGTTAATGTGGACAGACACACCTACAGTATAGCTTACAGTTGGATGGCATGTGTCCACCTTAACAGTGGGCGTTTGTTTGGAAAACTTTGAGGGATGAAAAAAATGACATTTTAAAAAGGTTGAATAGAACACTGGAAGGACCGGACCATAGGAGAGGAAAACCACAGCAGCAGCATACTGTACAAGGAAGGACACTGGAGGAATGAACTTAAATAACACTACATTGCACGCATACCATACGGATAGGACGCGTGTGTGCTGTTCCCAAGCCAGTAGCAGAAGAAATAAAAAACACACTCCCACATCGCTGTGGTTAACGCGGAGGGAGCGCTCATTTCGGTTCACGTTATAACCTATTCCGTCCATCGCAGCTTGTCAACTAGTGACACCCTCGGGCTGCTCTGCACAGGCGCACGCCTAGTTGCTCACTCAGGCACTCTCAGATGTTTTACTGAATTCAAAGTAACAATATCACAACATAAAAAATACTTTGTTACAAGTGAAAGCCTGTATTCGAAATGTTACTTGAGTAAAAGTACAAAAGTATTGGCATCAAACTATACTTACAGTACCAAAGTGAATGCAAAAACTTTACAGTTAACCTTTTTCGAAAATACCGGTAGCCAATCTACAAGCTCAAGCTCAGGCGTCAATGTGACGCAATGCGACATTGCGATCTTGTAAATCAACTATGTTCAACCAGAGAAAGTATAGAATAGGGCATAATCGGTTCATGTATGTTTTGTTTAATAATCTAAATCTGCAAAGTAACTCGTAACTAACGTAAAACAGTGCAATATTTGCCTCTGAGATGTAGTGGAGTAGAAGTATAAAGCGTTGAAAAATGGACATACTGAAGTAAAGTAAAAGTACCTCAGAATTGTACTCAAGTGCAGTACACGAGTACATGTACTTAGTTACTTTCCACCACTGCTCATGAGCCTCAAGGCATCGTCGTTGGTATACAGGAACGCTCGCCGCAGGTCAAATCCGGCGATCTCGGAACCGTCAGCAAAACTATGCCTAAACTTAACCTCAGTAAAACTATGCCTAACCCTAAACTTATTCCTAAACTTAACCTCAGTAAAACCATGCCTAACCCTAAACATATTCCTAAACTTAACCTCAGTAAAACTATGCCTAACCCTAGACTTATTCCTATCCTTAACCTCAGTAAAACGAATACAAGAACCGCTGGGGGCGACCGGCCCGTGGAAAAAAATGGGGGCGAATGTGTTTTGGGGCGAGCGTTCCGGTTGGTTACCCGCCGTTGCCGTGCGCGTCTGTGATTTAAAAAGTCACGCATGTGTTGTAAAACCTTGCACATACACAGGACGTTGAGTGAACCAAAACAAGCGCTCCCTCCCCCCCAAACTATTTGCATGGGAATGGCATACACGCTGGTAGAACTGAACCACACTGTAATCTTTCAGGGAAGCGCAGTAGGAGGATATTCTGTACATTCAACAAAGCAACATAGACATAAGACATTGTATCCCGTTTCATTCTCTTCTGAGTGTGTGTGTGTGTGTGTGTGTGTGTGTGTGTGTGTGTGTGTGTGTGTGTGTGTGTGTGTGTGTGTGTGTGTGTGTGTGTGTGTGTGTGTGTGTGTGTGTGTGAGAGACATTGTAAAAAAAAAAAGTTTCACCCACTACATCTAAATTGTTAGGTCGATATTACAGAGATAGATTGCCATTTTCAACTGGACAGATTACGCTTCATTCCATTACAGGGGTTAAATTTGACATTTCTTACAAGATACAAGAAGAGTGGGCACTATAAGGAAGAGTGGGCACCTCGATTTAAGATTGCTAAGAGTGCTATTTTGTCCAAAATGTAAAAAAAAATATGAATTGAAAAATGGTCTTAAGTAATGTAAAGCATACATGATGTGAACATGCACCAGTACATCATTATCAGACTTACATTTTACCTTCAACTTGTTTTGCCCAAAATGATTGGATATCCACGACCGTTTTCCAAATATATATTTTTTTACATTTTGGACCAAATAGATAATTTTACATCGAGGTGCCCACTCTTCCTTAGTGCCCACTCTTACATATTATGTTCCAAAAACATTTAAGCTGAGGTCAATACTTCAAATGGCCTCAAATGTGACACATTAGGGAGTTCAAATGTTAAGCTTTTGTTTATTTTATATTAAGGGAAATCTATTTTCCATTTAGACATACAGTTGACAGCTATATGAAAACGATTAAAATATGGCAATTCTGACATACTGTACTGCAATATTCTCTATCGTTCACTTTATGAAAACCTTAAAAGAAATTCCAAATGTAAGATGCCGTCGTGACGAAGTACATTTCCTCCAAGCAATGCTTAAATTCTATCATTAAACATTTTAACAAATGACAAATTCTGTCATTATTATACTTTGCTGAGCATGTACAGTGAGGGCACAGAATGTAGGTTTCAACTCAAGATGTTTCCTTTTCATCACTTATGTTCCTATTCATGCTGTTTCACAGGCCTGTGTTTTACATGATAATTACTACTACGTTTGTCTTTAATTATGTATTTCTTCTTTATTGAAAGGTGGTACAACAGACATCCACAAGAGCTATCCTAAAATTAAAGCAATTAGAAAATAGGCACAAATACGAATAGGACAAAAATGTAAACTGTTTACTATAATTGACTAAATAGTTATTCAGACATTAGGGCAAAAGTCACCTTGAAAGGTCTGATTATTTTGGTCTTGTTGTATTTATCATATGTAACCCCTTACTAGTTGTCAGGTTATCATGTGTCCTCCTGTTAAATCTATACCGTCATTGTCATTTTCACATACAGTAGTATAGTATGCCTTCTAATACTTATGTTTCCAAAGACAGTTTAGCTTGTGTTTTTTGTATGTGAATGTACCACAGAAGCAAAAGGGTAAGATTTTTGTTGGGAGGGGGGCTATCATGTAGCGTGTGATTATGTATGAGTGAGTTCCATTGTCATTTCCTGTTAAAGGGACACGTCTGTGCCTCAACCAGGGATACTGATTGTTTGCAACTTGGATTTAAAATTTCATTGTAACTAATTAGAATGACATTCTGGTTCCATGCTTCACGGTATTCCTCTCGTAAGCCTAATTTATATTTTGTCACACAATGGTGTATAGATAGGCCTAGTATAAATTAGTTTCAACCTTGCGTCCCTCTTTTGGGCATAATTGTTTTTCAAAAATAGCTGATCTACAAGCCCACTATTTCTATGTGACACTGTTGTATGACTAAGTATGAAATAGGGCTTATAGGCCATACGTGGTTAAGGCAAGCAAGCTATCAAAGGGTAAATGGCCGCTGAAAAAACAAAACATGCATCTTCAATGTGTATAATTCTTAAGTATTGGAGAAAAGGGTAATTAGTTTGTCATTTGACACCCATGTGCTTTACAAATATACAAAGATGTTTTAACCGATTGCAAGGGCCCGAGGGTCACGATGAGACTTGCTTAACACAAAACTATGTAAACATTTGTCTACATTAAAATAAGGGACGACATTAAAGGTTTCAGTTACATTTGGGTTTTTAACAGTGGTGAAAATGTGTTTCCCTCCACTTTGAGTGCCCTTTCCCCTAGTGCTGGGCAATACAGATATTATATCGATATTGTTAAATGAGACTCGACATCATGTGGGATTTTGGATATCGTAACATCATGGCACAAGTGTTATCTTGTCCTGGTTTTAATCACGTAAGCCTTATTTTATGCATTCAAAGATTTTTTTAATATTTTTTTAAAATAGCTCAAATAGCCAATCTGCTGTTTATTTCCAACCACAAATTCTTGAAAATGTTCAGAAATTTGTATATAGATATCAAGGTATTTGGTCAAAATATCATGAGATTTGATTTTGTCTGTATCACCCAGCCCTAATTTCCCCAAACTCATCACTACCAACACGTTCCAACTGAAACTCATTTTCCAAACTCACTCGACTCTGGAATGAACTGGGACATTTGAGGACTGCAGACTGTAGGACTGTGAAGCGCAGAGTGAGGACTGGCTCTTACACAGTGATACAGCAGTTATCAGCTGCTCTCCAACTGCAGAAGACCCCGGATCAAAGTTCATGTATGTTCTTCTGCAGTGGTGGAAGAAGTACTCAAGTAAAAGTACCAATACCACAATGTAAAAATACCCTGTTACAAGTAGAAGTCCAGTAATAAAAATCATTTACTTGAGTAAAACTACATTAGTATTGGCATCAACTTATACTTAAAAGTACCAAAAGTAAAAGTAGTCATTATACAGAATGTCCCGTTTCACAAGGCATCATATGTAAAAAATGTATTAAAATCTTTGGAAAATATCAGATCTACAAGCTCACAACATGTCGCATCGCGACGCGTTGTGAGCTTGTAGATCTTGTAGAAGAGCTTGTAGAAGTGACAATTTAAGGACTTTTATGGTAATATTTTAATACCTCAAAAGAAAAAGACCATTACTGCATCAAAAGTAATCAACTATAATATAAGAACTGCTCAAACATTGGCCAAATTGTCAAATAATATAAGGCAATATGAGGCAAAACTTTTGAAAATAGCCGATCTACAAGCTCACGACACCTTTTTCAGAGATTATCTACCCTTTGAATTAATGAAATCATCGCTGTCAGGTGTCGCTGTCCAAAGCTGTTACTTATTAAACTGAAAATGGGAAAAAGATTGCCTGTGGGCCAGTGTAGGCATTATTTAGTCATAAGCTCTTGTTAATGTTCATTGGTTCAATATTTATAAAACCCAAAAGCAGACTTAACCACTTTCACTTATATTTATTTTAAAAGATACCAAAACTAGCAGATCTACAAGCTCACAGAAGCAAAGATTTACAAATGTTCGCGTTAAACAATATATTCAAAGATTTGCACAAAATGCTTTTTTGCAGATCTACAAGCGCATAGAGCAGCACTCTGTGCTGCACTATGAGCTTGTAAATCTGCTATTTTTGAATAGCCAAAAGAAATCTAAAATTACACAGATGCGTTCCCGGATTGAATGGATTACAATGGCTGTTAGCCTGGCACTTTCAACAGAACTCGTTAATTTCGACAATGTGAAATGTGTCAAATAGCCTATCTCCAAACACATTTGCCACAATGCGAAAACGTTGAGAACATTTTAATATTAAAAAATGTACCATTTTTGAAAATATATTTAAAAAGTGTTTAACAGTGAAATAGGTTAAAATGGCTCACACGGTATCAGTGTTTAAATATTGTGGCAGACAAGCACAGTAGCTCAGTGTGGCCAGTCTACGGGCAACGTCACTAACAAACCAAACAGGCTTGGTGACAAACAGCTAATCCCCTGCAGGGTGCAAAGCACAGTTAAAAATGAACACCAGCTGGCAGCAAAATTATCCAAATATTTGGTTGTAGCTGCAGGCACACTAGCACACAAATTACTTATTAGGATAGGCCTCCGTTTGTAATATTTTCACAGTGTTAAATAACCAGATGGCTTTTTTAGGGCATGCCATTAGCCGTTTTTTTTTAAGAGAGAAAATAACAGACCTAAAAGCTTGCAAAACATCAAATACAGCTTAAGTTACATTAATATTGAGGATTTTCCTCTATTTTTGTTATGTGGAGCTGCAACATACCCTGGGTTCTCTACATTGTGTGTAACTTGGGACACCAAACTGTCATTATACCCAACCACACGTGCTGTCAAGATCAAGGGACAGTCCACTCATTATAGCCTGACCTGTCTTTCACAAAGGAGCCAGTGAGCCACGGTACTCTCACTACGGTCTTCAACTCTCCATGCTGTACAGACAACACAATTCAACCCATTCAACAACTGGGTAAAATTTCTCTGCTACCACCTATCTATCAACCAAATGAAATGTACTAAATTATAAAACAAAAGGAATACAATGTGACTGGTAAAAAGGAATAAACATATTCTCACTGTTGCTGGCTTTCATATGTGATTAGTTTTTGGCTTTTTCAGCTCATTTCTTTGTGTCACCACTTCCAATTTCACTTGTTTAATCTATATCCTGACTGAGTTCTCTATCCTGATTGGATAAAATTGGTATCCT
Source organism: Gymnoscopelus microlampas (assembly GCF_963454915.1). NCBI lineage: Eukaryota > Metazoa > Chordata > Actinopteri > Myctophiformes > Myctophidae > Gymnoscopelus > Gymnoscopelus microlampas. The sequence goes on along the minus strand of NC_139956.1, from coordinate 28,478,151 downwards.
GACCTGAAAATGCATTTCCTGTTTAATAAAGAGCTGGCGAGACATGGAGACTCCTGTTACTGAACAAACACTCTATAGCAATGAATACTATCACTTTCATAATGCGATTCGTTTTTGGCTTTTCCTTGTCGAACAACTTTCAATCTTTGGGCATCTCATACAGGGTTTTTTGTTACACTTCCTATGAAGCCCATGTCTACAATGCATTATAAATATACTTGTTATGCATTATCTCTTATTAACACTATATGCTTACGTTATAATCATTCATACTCGTGCTTCATAATACTCAACAAATTTTGTGTTTATGCTGCAGCGACACATACACCCACTAGGTGGCCCCACTGAACTACTAAACAGTGTTGGAGAACAGTACATGCATGTATGTGAAAGTAATTAATCACAAGTTCAATTTAGATGATGTTTATAGTCAAGTTACAGTTAAGCATAGGCTACAAACTAGATATAACTGAAGCTGTATGCTACTATATAACTTAGATTGTCTTTTTGTATTTTTACAAAGCGTGTAAGATTTTTTGTTTTTACCCACCCAGGGAGTATAACGTTTCAGTAATGCCTGGCCTACTCTTGATTAGTTCTTCATACACGGACCAGATAATTCACACCTCGAGACCACAAATTTCCACCAGTTGACCTCGGAACGTCTCTATTGGAGCGCAGGTAGTAGCTATGTCTCTCTGCTCAACAAAGGTTGAAATTATAACTAATCTCCGATTTAAAAACCTGGTGTGCATGCTTGTAAAGCCCCACTTTGCAACAACTCTTAATTCTTAAAGGGAATTTTATTTTATATTCATATTAATGTTGGGTATGGCCTGATCCTAATACCACTAGTTAAAGATATTAGGATTTTAAAGGCAATTAATTAATTAAAAGAAACAAAAGTTGTCCTGATAGGTCAAATGATTGTTTATACTCCCATAGACTGGCTCCAATCCACACAATACAGATACGTCATAGAACTGGCTACATGAAGGTTATAAAAAAATAGTTTTCATTTTAGTTTTATTAAAGTTTGTTTTGATTTTTTTTTTCTAATTCAGTTAGTTTTAATTCGTTTTTTAGAATTTGCTAGTTTTTATTTTTGAAAATGCTAACAGTTTGTTATATGTTTGTGTTAGGTTTTTTTTATACTTCGGGTTATTTATCAGGTGGAGGATTTAAAAGGTAAGTATTGTGTAATAAAAACGTAACAAAAGAGCATTTAAATATGTATTCAGTTACAGATGAACCACCAACCATCCACAAAGGAAAACTTAAGGCATTTTGTCTATAATTTCAGTTTGTTTTAGTTAGTTTTGTAAACACACAATACAGTTTCAATTTGTTATCGTTTTTTTTTTTTTATGTAGTTTTTATTTAGTTCGGTTAACGAAAACGTTTTTAAACTGTTAGTTTTCGTTATTTTGTTAGTTTTCGTTAACTATAATAACCTTGGTGCGAGGTCCACATGGAAATCATACGGTCATTAGAATTAGATCCTGTCTTGTTGTCTCACAGAAAATAAAACCCAGGAGCCAAACTGACGGCCAACTCAATGAATCACACAGACCACGTGACATGTTCCGATTTGTTTTTTCCCCCAAAGTTTCTGTGTTTTACTTCCTTCATAAGTTTCCAATGGGTACAATTTGAGCGACAAATAAATTACAGACAGACCAGTGGCAAAGAGGAGAGGCAGACCAGAGGAGAGAGGCCGAGATGTTAGAGGAAAGCAAAGACTGAAAGGACGGCGGTGCAGATTGAGAACAAGAACTACAGAAGTGCATGCTGACCTGTTTAAGCATCGGAATTTCACACGGGTCTAAAGAGAACTGTGATTCCTAAGCTCAGAACCAGCTGGAACAGTCAAGGATTATGAAGTCATGGGACTCGAACCCGTCGTTCTGATCTGCCTCTCCCGAGTGCGACGGAAAGAAAGCAACTGCTGGCGATAAGCAACCACACGTCACATTCCCCAAATTAAAACAATTTTCATGGAAAATAACAGGTCAGAAACAAGCACCAGAGTTAGAGTGGGGAAATTAAAAAGACAAAGTGAAGAGAAAGTAGACTCATACATAATCCTCCAAAAATAATATGCATATAGATAATAAACATAATACAAAAGAAAAACTGCCTTGTTGACTTAGTTTTTGTTAGATTTTTACTTGAAAAAATACCTTTAAAAAGTAACAAATCAACAGAACAGTAGTGGCTAGACGTTCTGAGCTTCAGATCTGACATCAACAGAAAAAGAACAACAACGAGAATCTGTATGAGGCGCGCTTGATTTTAGCCTACCTTACATAATGGCACTTGCACTTCTCAGCCCCAAACAAGGCCACTTGGCGACTAAACATCAAGCGCAACTCCACGAGTAGAAATGTTTTCAGAACATGCCTTCCACCTACGTAGCTCTGGTGTGAACGTAAACATGACGTTGTGGTGGGGTGGGGAGGTTTTATTTCTTTATTTCGCTAAGGGGAAGGATAGTTTGAAGAAGGGAGGGAGTGTGGATGCTATCCTATTATGATTATTATTATTATTAAGACTTGTCAGCTAATTTGAGGAGGCTGTCTTTGCTCCTTCTCTTTACGTCCCAGTTGTAGACACGTGCCATGTCTGAAGAGGACGGCTGGGTTAAGGTGCAATCATGCTAGAATGGAGTATTTACAAGATACTGTAGCATTAACTGTGGGAGTAGTAAAAACAATCAAAACCATCATCACAATACCATCACAATACCATTACAATTCATTCATAAGACTTTTTCTTTCATCAAATGAAAATCGTAAAAGTTCAACTAACATCAAGTAAACCGTTAACAGGAAAAGTTGAAAGAACTGATACATTCAACAAACTGCTGAGTCGTGGAAGTAAGGGGCTGTGTCCACAAAGGTGTTTTTTTCCCCAGCTGAAAACACAAAGCAGTCTTCTAAAAACGCTCAGCCAAACGACAAAAGTTTAAATTCTTTCTAACTCTCTGCGGGGGCGCCGATGGCCTAGTGGTTAAGGGCGCATACACGCTCTAATGCAGCCTGACAGCGAGTTGCGTGTTCGCGTCCCGAACACGACAACCTTTGCTGCATGTCACTCCCTGTCTCTCTCTCTCCCCGTTTCCTGTCACTCTTCACTGTACTATCGAATAAAGGCAGAAAAGCCCCCCCCAAAAATCTAGGAAAATATATATATATCTCTGCGACCAGATAAAAACGCCACATGTGCACAGCTCAGCACAGAATAGATACTCAGCGCTTCCTCATGCTGCAGCTGTTGCTCGCATTGAGACAACCTAAAACATACACTGGCCTCAGGGAAAACCCGCTTTGGTGGACACAGCCTCTAAAACAGGTGTGATTAACAATTAAAAGGACTAGAAGAACGGTAACACTCCTTCTGTTTGCCTATTCACAACCAGCCAAAGCCAAAGAAATTGTACATAAATGAAGACCCCCTGAAGTATTTACGTTGGAAGGATACTGACTTCGGTGGTGGTGAACTGGTCTCTCAGGAAGTCCAGGTCTTCCTCGAGTGATTCTAGATTACGAGACGCCGTGGATAAGTTCTTTTCTAGTAGAGCCTGTGCTTCGTCAATGTCGTATTCTAGCATGACATTGGCCTTCAGAGAGGGGAGGAAGAGGAGGAACGAGAGAAGACAAAGGTTGAAACGATAATGTTTCCTTTAGTTGTCCAGTGCTTAGCTGTGGCTACAACCTCCAAGACACCAAATTAAATCAAAACATTTTCACGTCATTTGGGCAGCAAAAAAGCTGCTTAAATACATTTTTCATGGGTTTAATTTTATACTCATCTCTCTGGTCTAAAGTGCATTTGAAAAGCCACCATGAAACCCTAGTATTTACAAACATGCTTTTGACCTGGGGGGTTTGATATACTTACACCTAGCCACAAGCAGACTTTGTCAGTGGGTGGGACAGAGGCCTTGCAATAAACATTCTCAGCCAATAGGAAGTGTGTGTTCATGGGTTCTGTGGTTTCCTGGTTAAAAGACGACAAAAAAAAGTCAAAATAACATAATAGCAGTTATAACAGGAATTAATAATATAACTTGTATTCCTCATTCCCTTATCTAGATGTGTAAGATATGGAAAATGATACTTTAAATCAAACATTTTCACCACAACTTTATTCATGGTCTGGGCAATTAGTAAAAAAAAAACACTCCAACCCACAATACTTGATTACCTTTTTCTTCTGCATGTGTAGTAGGATTTCTAGCGTCTGCTTGATCTGTGGGATCTGACTTTTCAACCTGGAGAGGAGAGTATGCGTTATATGTTTGCCAATGATGGAGTCTTCACAAGTCAGCCATGAAATAAGCTTAGTTGCAACTTAGTTGCGTTATTGAGCACAGAAAATAACCGATCTACAAGCTCACACAATGCGTTGCAGACACAAAATGCAAGCAAGTACAAATCAGGCATCACTATCAGGGTTGTTACCTGAGCTTCTTTTGGCCCAAGTTGAGTTCCATGTATTTGTATTTCTGGTACTGCTCATCCAGTTTCCTCAGGACTGCATCTGCTGTCTCATTACCTGGCTGCTTCATAAACGATTCCACATCCTCCTGAAAACACCAACAGAGGAGGAGGCAAGCCATGAGCTACAATAATGATACCAAGGTTTGGTCCATGACATCACACCCAAGCAGAAGTGCTTCAGCCTTATGGGGCTCTTGAACAGCAGTACCACACCGTTGTCTAATTATGGCATTGAAATCAATACCTTATTGCACGGCCCTGTAACCCAACAAACATTACTTGCCAACTTGAAAATGTCATTTTTGTCGAGTGATGCTTGGTGAAGCGGCCACATGACCTATATTACAGTACTAATAACTTTTCTCTGTGTAATGCATCTTGAATGTATTAGAAATGGCGTATTGTTCATGGCCTCCATCCAATCATCTCTCAGGGTGTTCGAGATGGAATCTACTGACTCAGTTTGGCTGTCACTTCTCCACTTGGAATCATTCATCATTAATTTAGCTCCGTCAGTCACTCATACACAGTTTTTATAATTTCATCTGTATTGTGGCTTAAACTTGGATGTGCATCGTGTTGCTCTGAATGCTGTGGTCTTTCAGCTTTGACTCTGGCCCTGCCATTGGCTGTGTGCATGTGTGGACACAAGAAACAAGATGGTACATGCAGTTCTCTCCTCGGTCAACAGCCTTTCTTTACGTTATTTCTTATTTTCAAATTCAGTGGAGGTTGATGATTATTCTTTTGGTTTGGCTGTATCACATTCTTCGGCGGGCGCACCAGACTACCGTAAACACACCCCACAGTTATGACATTGATGTACACAACAAACTATCTACTATTTGATACACATTCTACTGCAAGATGTGGACACTACAGCAATTACTTTCAATAGGATTCTTAGACACTGCAGGCCTGAGTCGAAGTTGCAATTTACAATACAACTTACAAGTATTTACCACCAGTGGTCCTGTCTTAACTGTCAAAACAAACTGTCTAGTTTGACAGTAGGCTGGGCAAGACCTGGGATGTTGGTTGTCTAGGAAGTTGACAACTGGAAATGATTGAATTTGGCGGAAGTACCGCCCAAGGAAATGACGTTGATGCTTTACAAATCTGTTAACATTCTCCATGAATGAAACGAGTGTTGTGATTGGTCAAAAAATATAATTTCCGGGGGAAACGGAAATCCTGTCCACTCAGGACTTCCTAGACACTCGCTGCTTTAGGTCGTGACCAGGCTCTTCTTTTCGCAGATGAGTGAGACTGGGACCGAGGTTATTTTGACAGCTAGTTCTCCTGACAGCCGTTTTCCTCAGGTAGAAAAATAATAACCATGACACTTGTATTATAAATTAACTTCTGTGACATTGACAATGAATAATAATGTAGTTGTCCCCCTTTGTAAACATTAATTGGCATTTTTCACGGGTATTACTAGCATTAACAACAATGTAGTGGTATTAGAAGAGAATAAGCTAGCCTCTGAATGACACTGGTTCTCATGGGGTCGGGGGACCCACCCGAGGGGCCCTTAAGGGGGTAACCACAGTTAAATGCTTGATAGTTGGTTACCAAATGTATCCTTACTGGTCTAGAACCAAATGGACCCTTTACAGGTCCGTTTCGAGTGTCAGGACCCTGTAAGGTCTATTTAGTACCATTCATACTCCATCTATTGTAAAACTAAACTATCATAGATGCATTTTATAGAGTCTGACTCTGACTTAAAAGTCAGACTCGATAAGGTACATCTATGATAGTCTTGATCCAAGGCTAGTGTCAGATTAAGATTTAGGATTTCACTGTGTAGATTGAGGTCCCAGACGCAGAAATAAAAATCCATCCGTCCGCGGACTAATGTACAATCAAACTAGGGGTCCTTGTGAAATTAAAAAGGTTGAGGTTCATTGCCCTAGGTCACTGTGATGATTAGCTAAATGCCAAGGATGGGTTGTTAAAACAGCTCTGGAGTGATAGAATTCCACAGGTCACCACTTTTGGTGCAGCTTGCCTCTGCCACTGCCAGCAAGCTGCATTCAAGCACAGATGTCCCTAAATGGACACGCACTAACGTTACATTACAGCAGTGGATCGCAAAGTGGGGTCCTGGGACCCCCAGGGGTCTTTGGGGGGGTTCCAGGGGGACCCCTGCCAAATGATTGATATGAAACCAAATGGACCATTGTGTGTCTGGTATTGCAACTCTGAGAGTGTACAAATGGAACCTTATGCGTCTGTCGGGTCCATTTGGTTCCATTTGTACACCCTCAGAGTTAAATTAACATGGGGTACAATGTATCTCTGGGTATCAGAGATACAAATGTTATCAAATGAGGGTCCGTAGAGAGCCTAATGCATGTCAAACTGGAGGGTCCTTGAAGTTAAGATGGCTGTGGCTGTAAAAACCTGGTCCCTGGCGTATTTTTTCAAATGGAGGTCCGCAGGCTAATATATATAAATGTAGGGGTCCTTAACATGAATAGGTTTGGAGAACCACTGCGTTAAAGCATTAACTAACTGTAATTGTTGGCTCGCTTGGGTAGCTAGCTGACAAGCTAGCCAGCAGCAAGCTAGCCCTGATACATGACTGTCATTCATGGAAGAACTGCACTTTCTCCCTTTTTGATCCGTACATCTACATAAACGTTCAGATTTCAAATATAAAGTGCTTACCCCATGGCCATGGATGATACAAATATGTACGGGCCCTCAGAAGTACCCGAATCTTCCGTAGTGTTCAATAAAAAGCATTTTAATCCGATCGGTGCCCATTTACTTCGTATCTTCTATATAATATTATAACAACGCGACCCTCTCGGTTGGGAGGTGTATTGCACTCTGATACATTATTTTATGACTATGAGAAAATGGCCACTGATCGGATTAAAATGCTTTTAATTGAACAATACGGAAGATACGGGTACTTCTAAGGGCCCGTACATAATTGTAACATCCGTGGCCATGAGGTAAGCCCTTTATATTTGGAATCTGAACGTTTATGTAGATGTACGGGCCAAAAAGGGAGAAAGTGCAAACACCAGGTTGAAGTTCATCCAAGACTCTGTTGACAGACGACCGTCGTGTGATCCACGGCTAGCAGCAAGCATGATGACACCCATGGCACCACAAAACAGCGAATGAACTCAAGTTATTCATGTATTCTCCACCATCTTCTACTCATCTTTGGCACCCGAGAAAGCACATAAGGTCACATATTATTTACGCACCACGAATATTGCCTCTGGGATTCCCAGGTGCTTCCTCTTTGTCGCCAGGACGGCATCATTGCTGTTCTCTGTGGTCGTCGCCATCTTGGAAAGAAAACTACTCCTTCCTTCCTTAACGTGAAGGAAGGCGGTGTGTTGGATCCCATGCTCCGGAGGGACGGGCGGCCGCGCCGTGATTGGCTAAATTGGTTGATATAGGCAAGGAACAGTTGGTCTATCGGCTAAAGTAGTGTGTAAAAACATTTTAATAACTTCTGAGTTTACATACAGAATGTGATATTGAGATATCTATTAAACTTTAATAGACATCTAAATATTTACATACTGTATGTAAACTTTAATAATGAAAGTATGAGAACTAGAGTTTCAAATACATCCTGGTCTTTCTTGTTTTCTATTTAACCAGGCCAAGTCTAAAGAACAAAATTCTTACTCCAGACTCCAGAGAGTAGCCTATAATAATAATAATAACTAGAGGTTGGGGCCGCTTTGCGGCCCTCACATCTAGGGCCGATCAGCTACATCACTTGCACCAGTGATTTTGATATGGCCATATGGAGATGCTCAGTAGGGTGGGGTCCTAGCGGCCATAAAAAAGATGCTGCGGCCAAAAAGAAGGAAAGCTGCTGTGGCTAAAATGTTAAAACGTAGTTTTATATTAACTGTACAATAATATGTAAGTACATTGAAGGCGGGGAAAGAAGCCTAGCCAGAGGGAGCACTGATCAATAGTCTGTGGCAAGTTTGGAGGCAAGTGGAATGATCGTGTGCTGACCAACCCCGGACGTACTTTTGGAGGTCATTTCAATTAGTAGTAGGGTCCGTACATAATTGTACAGGCCCTAAAATCAACATCATTTATTTTAAACATAAATGTTATCATTAGAATCTTAGTGTTTTGCCAACTATTTGGGGCCACTTGCAATACCCTCACAGCCCACCAGTGGCCCCAGAGGCTGATAATGGCTGGCCCATAGACCTTCCTACGTCATTAAGCCACGAGTGTGGCTCTTGTCTCTGCAGCTGTCTTGTGTATTTTCATGGTGTTGGAGTGAAAGCCAGTTTCCTATTAATTATTTAGCCCCAACTGGCGGTGTGTGATGTTTGTCTAGCCTGTTATAGCCACACAATGAATACGAATGGACCCAAATGGAAATGGTCCATTTGGTTCCATTCGTACCCTCTCAGAGTTACAGACCCGTAAGGGTCCATTTGGTTCCATTCGCACACTCTCAGAGTTACAGACCGGTATAGGGTCAATTTAGTTCCATTTGGTTCCATTTGCACACTCTCTGAGTTACTGACCGGTATAAGGTCAATTTAGTTCCATTTAGTACCCATTTAGTTCCATTTGGTTCCATTTGCACACTGCAGTCACAGAGCTGTAAGGGTCGCGAGTAAATATTCCCTTTTTATTCCTGCATTAAAACATTTTTGACACTGTGGTATCGTTTCAAACATGGCAACATGATATAACCACAATATTCCATCTAAATGGGTAAACATTGGAAGGTCTAATATTGTGCTAGGTGATTTTGAGTTTTGCAGTTAACAGTGTTTGGAGTCGGAAACAGTGTCTGTCCCATCTGGGGGGAGGCGATCATCAATTTACATTCCCAAGCACTCCAAAAGTTCTTGGCCATTGTTTAAGTTTCGAAGCCCAGGTGAGTGGGGGTCTGGGCAGGAAGAGATTTGAAGTCTGATTAAATCAGTCACACCCTGAGGATCCTGGTCTTTGTTCTGCAACAGCAGAACCCAGCTTTAGGTGTGAACTCAAAACAAATCACAGAGCCAAGTTCTTTTGTTAATCAGGAGGTTGATTTCAGTACCATTGTTTTTATGCAAGGGTGGTGGTCAAAGTGAAACATCTGTTACTCGGTCTCTAAGATAGGGGGCAGAGATGAAGTTAGGTAAGGTCATGCAGACTGCAGATTGAATTTACACTGTATTATTCTGATTTCTTGGTAAAAGCTTATTTTGTATTAAGTAGCACAGTGTGAAAACATATGAGAGGAATAAAGTGGATAACTCTGACCTGTGCTGTAAACCAAGAGAAATGTCATTAAGGAAAAGATTCAGTCTGGAGTAAATGTTGCTTGTATTGACACATTGTATTCCTAACTGTTGTTTGCAACCATAAAGTGTGTGGATTCATTCTAAAGCTTGAGAAATGTTGAACAAGAATTACTATACCAGACTTTGTGTAAGAGTAAAGTTTGATAATTAGAAATAAGACAGATTGTTACACTGTAATAACTGCTAAATGTGTGAGGTAGGCGGGGACTCGGCCCGACAACAACTGTGTTAGAATGCATGTATGTGTGTGATTGGTGAACAGGGGTTGGGGGGCTGGGCTTAAACCACCTAGCCCCTCCTTGTTGTAGAAGGTGAGCTTTGTATAAATAATGGGCTTTGTATGTGACTGGGGGGCTGCTGATCGGAACTCACATGGCAGACGTCCAGTCAGGCTGAAATAAACGATGCTTGACCTGAAACTTGGACCCATGGACTTCTTCCTGCTTTAAGCTGCCTTTTCTAGGAAACTGTTATTAATAGCCCGCTCATGGGATCGAAAATATACTTCATATATGGCGTATGTCGGCAGTCGTCTTAATATTCTTTCCTTCTTTTATGGAGGACGGGGTATGCGAGAAGAACCTGATTTTTTGTGGTTTTATTTTTGATTTTAAGGGCGATGGGCTGGTTTTCTGGAGAAGGGGTTTTTTTGGGGGGAGAACCCGGGGCCTAAGGTAAGTGTTTTGTAACACAGGAACGCTTCTGAAGCCGTTAAAGGCCGGGGGCTGGTGATGTTCTGATCGTACTTATTATAACGGTGTAATGCCCCTCCGTGTTCTTGACTCATTTAGTGGGTCTGGGAGCGGGGATGGGTTTATTGTATTTGTTTTTGGCTGCGATTTGAACATTTTTTCGACATTCAAGATCATTTAATTATGGCTAAACAAACCTATTATTTGATTTTGGAAAAGTAAAAGTGCAAGGAATCTTACAATGGTACAATTAGAAGTAAAAGTGCAAGGAATCTTACAATGGAACAATTAGAAGTAAAAGTGCAAGGAATCTTACAATGGAACAATTAGAAGTGAAAGTGCAAGGAATCTTATAATGGAACAATTAGAAGAAAAAGTACAAGGGATCTTACAATAAAACAATTACCGCTATAACGTTTGGAGAAGTATGAGACAAGGAATCTTAAGGTAAAACAATTACCACTATATCGTTTGGAAAAGTTTGAAACTTACATGTAATAATACAAACCTCATGTAGACTGGGCCCAGGGTCCGATTATACACTGGAAGTACGTGTACAAGTACTTTTCAGATATCGGCGCGCGATGGACTCCGAGTGCCATTAGCCCGACAGAAATCCTGGGTTCAGTTTAAAGTGTATAAGAGTAAGCCTTGTAGATATCTTGGGAACAATGTAAAATAATTTGAAATATAAAAAATACTTTAGGCGTAAATCTAAGAATCAGTTGATTAAAGTCATTGAGTGCTATAGCAGCAAAGGGTTTTGTTCATAGGACGAAGTATTTTGTAGTGTTCTACCGTGTAGGGAGAAAAGAGATACATTTAGGTACAAGGCATTGTTTATTTTGTGATCGCATGGGAGTTTTTTTTTTGGGGTTGACTTTTTTATGTGTTACGTTCGTAATGCGAATTTCTTTGTGACCGTTTTGCAAGCGGCTGCTTCCAGGTTTATGGATGGACTTAATTATGTAGGCTTTTCGGTCTGCTTGGAGATGAAAACGTCTTTGTGGGGTCATGGCTTTTCGGCTGTGTAATGGGATCTTAATTATCACATTCGTGGTAAGGTTACTTGGGAGTTACTCCTGATCTTTTAATGTTGGTCTTGTGAAGGTATGTGTTGAGTCTTTGTTGTAGGGGCGAGTATGTGTGTTGGAGGCAATGAGGAGATTTTGATGACTGGAGGCTCGAGCGCTGGACGCAAGGAGCGTGTGGTTATTCTTATTCTGTGTGTGTGTATGTTGTTGGTGGTACAGTACGTGCGTGTGCGTGTGTGTGTATGTCTGTGAGTGTGTGTGTTGGAGGTGAGGTGACTTTGTGGCTTTTCAGCTGCGTACCACTTTCGTGGTGATGCTATTTTTTTCTTGGACTGGACAATGAAGATGTGAGTGTGATTCTGTGTCTGTGTTTGTCTCTTGCGTGAATCTTTGACGTTGTATGACTGGTCTTTTGTGTGTGTGTGTGCGCATATGTGTTGGCGAGCGGCGCATTTTGCGTCTTGTGGAGGAAGTTTTATTTTTATTTTTTGTTGGACTGGATGTTGAGAGTTTTTTGGTGCTTGGAGTAGCTTGGATCCGGTGTTGTTTTTGAGATAGATTGGTGGATTTCATTTTTGTACAACATATCTTTTGCAAAGAGTGTTGTAGAGGGGTGAGATGAAATGATTGTTTCAATATTGAACTGATATAACGATTTAGTCTAAATGATAGCGAAAATAATCTTTGAACTGTTAAAGTAATCTACAAGAGAGGACAGTAAAAAGTGTATTTAGAAAAAAGGAAAAATTGGAATGTTACAGTAAAGAAATAATAAGAGCAAAGGTTAAATTTGATCAACAATAGATTTGTAGATGTTTGTGTGAAGATATTTAAATATTGAGAGCTAAGGTTTTATTATATAGGATTGATTCGATTTGATTTGTGCTTCATTTATGAGGCTTAATTATTTAACTGGTCTAATATGTTGTTATGAGTGTGTTGTCCTTTTGTGTCAAATCAGGGCTGTTTTCGGAGAGACTGCAGCCAGGGGAATGCATGCCTTTGGAAGATCCTGTTATCTGGCCAGAAACAGGGTTGCTTGTGTTCTTTCCGAAAGCACCAAGGTTTGAACACGGAGTGGAAAAGCATAACATGGTCACATTAGGATCTGTTGGTGTTACTTTAAATATTGAGGGACATGTGATATAGCTGGCATGTGTGCTTCGACTAAAAAGATACACTTTATTTAATTGACTCAGCCGTGAATAAGTACATAGACAGTGTTGATTTAAAATTATGATTTGGATATAATTGAAGGTTAAAATGTAGGAACTAGTAAGTAGAAGTTTCACTGGCTTTCTGATTGCAGGGGTTTGGGGGTTCATTCCAAAAAACACCTGAACTATACTGTAACAGGGAGATATTTGTGATTCTTATTTTGCTAAAGTGAATTAGATTGTAGTTTATTAAATAGGAGATCTTAGGACAGAGTCATTGTTGGCCTTCTGATGGCCAAGAGATGAAGGAGGTACACTTTTTCGTTCAGGTTTTTAAAAGGACATAGACCTTTCTCTTTGGTGCTAAAATGTAAACTGTAAATTTGCCTTAAATTGAGTGACAGCTTATAAACAGTTCCCGGTCTGGATCACTATTCTTTTTCATATCACGAATCGACTAATATAATAGAGTTTCGATAGTGGACTTAAATACTTAATTCAGTGGTTCAGTACTGGTGCTAAAAATAGGCTGAAATTCGTTTATCTAGAGGTGACAGAACAATATACAAAATCCAAGCATTTAATAGGAGATGTCTGTGCTTTGAAATTACCATATTTTTGTTTGTTTGTTTTGTTAGGAACCAGGGAAAGAAAGAGAATTTGACCGCAGTTTCAAGGTAAGTGTTGGTTGATGTGAGTTACCAGGGGTGGACAGTCTTTTTCTGGTGCAGACCTAAGTAATTAGTATAGTTTTGGCAGAACCTTGAGGGTCACAAATAGGTGGCTGGAGGGGAGTTTATCCTCATGCTCGAGACGCCATGATAGGAATAAGGTAGACAGATTAGATAGAAATTGACAGATAGTTAGGGGGGTCTTCGTTCCATTTGTTTAAACGGCTTTGCACCCTGGTGGCAAAACATCACCAACACTGATCTGTATTTAAGTAAAATAGATTTATTAGGCTTTAAGGAGAGTACACATTTTGAAAATATTGAGAGTAAAAGTTCTGTTATTACTAAATTTAGGACCAAGAGGGGATGTTTGTACAGAGAGTACTGTAGTATAAATTTTGAATTAGTGTTCTGAAAAACATACAAAGGAGGGAAAAATTGAAAAAGTTTGATTGTAATGAAAAATTGAGATAGAGTAATTTATGTAGGAATCAATAGGCTAAGACCTAGTTAAAATGTATTATCTGTTTGGAAACATGTTTGGTTTATTAGGAAAAGTCTAGGGAAAGTTTTTGCCGAGTATTTTCCTGTCAGGAATGGAGTTGGAGAAGCTGGAGGAACTTGGAGACACAGATGGCTGATAATCCAGAGGGGATCATGGCTGAGTGGATGGTGTCCAGGGCTGCAAGATGGAGTCGGTGGGATGTCAAATGGAGCCAAAGTCAAAGAAATCGATACACCAGGAAAGCTGTGCTGGTCCGAGGCCCTTCAACCTGAAGTCATCTCAACCCTAGTGTCACGGCATCAGCGGAGAAAGGAGCATCGATCGCCAGGCCGTCGGTCTAATCATCAGCATTGGCTCATCTAACGCATCGCTACAGGACAGCAGGAGAACAGACAGGTCCCGGATGACAGCAGATTTCAAGGAAACTAGGAGCAGCTCAACCAACCAGGAGCCGGTGTGAATCTTCAACCAGATGGCTGCTAACTACTCTTCGAACTACAACACTACAGGACGGCAGAAGGAGACGTCAAGCGGACGGCTAGATGGTCCCAGAGATCCAGATCTGCAGGCCTTGGAGATTCAACCAAGTTGCTGTGTCCAGGTGAAAGTCGTATGCTCTCTCACAGAGAGTTAATCCCTGGAAGCCCGTGTATGTTTGATATGCCTTTTCATCGATGCCACTATAGAGAGGCCGCACAAGTTGCCAACTACTACGCCACCTCCCCATATCAATTCCGTACCACACTTTCCTCTGACTCATGCCCCATCAGGTGTCATTGGAAAATGACACTACACCCCCACCCTTCATCATTTCCACAAAACCCCATTCTTTCCCCTGTCTCAAGCTGTGAACAGTTTCTGATTCAATGAACTGAGGAATCGGTGTGCAAAACATGGACATTCAAAGAAGAAGAATCCCGCAACTGCGTTTTGTTAGCTCAGGCGAAAAAAGAAAAACAGAAAATCATTTCTGCGCGCGTGGACACTGAAGGACACTTTTTGTTACAGGATGCTATACGATGTGTTTTGATCAGTAACCAAATGACGATTGTTTTACAGGTCCAGTGGCATACATAGGCAGGTTGTTAAGTGTTGATTCTTCTTAGGTTGGACAGATGGCTGGAGGAGACTTTAACCCGGAGTTGTATTATTTCACAGGTTTGAAAGTTCCTTTGTGGGAGACGTTGTGAAGTCTCCCAAGAGGGGAATGTGGTATCGTTTCAAACATGGCAACATGATATAACCACAATATTCCATCTAAATGGGTAAACATTGGAAGGTCTAATATTGTGCTAGGTGATTTTGAGTTTTGCAGTTAACAGTGTTTGGAGTCGGAAACAGTGTCTGTCCCATCTGGGGGGAGGCGATCATCAATTTACATTCCCAAGCACTCCAAAAGTTCTTGGCCATTGTTTAAGTTTCGAAGCCCAGGTGAGTGGGGGTCTGGGCAGGAAGAGATTTGAAGTCTGATTAAATCAGTCACACCCTGAGGATCCTGGTCTTTGTTCTGCAACAGCAGAACCCAGCTTTAGGTGTGAACTCAAAACAAATCACAGAGCCAAGTTCTTTTGTTAATCAGGAGGTTGATTTCAGTACCATTGTTTTTATGCAAGGGTGGTGGTCAAAGTGAAACATCTGTTACTCGGTCTCTAAGATAGGGGGCAGAGATGAAGTTAGGTAAGGTCATGCAGACTGCAGATTGAATTTACACTGTATTATTCTGATTTCTTGGTAAAAGCTTATTTTGTATTAAGTAGCACAGTGTGAAAACATATGAGAGGAATAAAGTGGATAACTCTGACCTGTGCTGTAAACCAAGAGAAATGTCATTAAGGAAAAGATTCAGTCTGGAGTAAATGTTGCTTGTATTGACACATTGTATTCCTAACTGTTGTTTGCAACCATAAAGTGTGTGGATTCATTCTAAAGCTTGAGAAATGTTGAACAAGAATTACTATACCAGACTTTGTGTAAGAGTAAAGTTTGATAATTAGAAATAAGACAGATTGTTACACTGTAATAACTGCTAAATGTGTGAGGTAGGCGGGGACTCGGCCCGACAACAACTGTGTTAGAATGCATGTATGTGTGTGATTGGTGAACAGGGGTTGGGGGGCTGGGCTTAAACCACCTAGCCCCTCCTTGTTGTAGAAGGTGAGCTTTGTATAAATAATGGGCTTTGTATGTGACTGGGGGGCTGCTGATCGGAACTCACATGGCAGACGTCCAGTCAGGCTGAAATAAACGATGCTTGACCTGAAACTTGGACCCATGGACTTCTTCCTGCTTTAAGCTGCCTTTTCTAGGAAACTGTTATTAATAGCCCGCTCATGGGATCGAAAATATACTTCAACACCATCTGTAATTCATATATATATAAATCCTGTAAGAATATATTTTTTCACCAAACTTCTTTCTAAATTAATGTGTTAATAAATAATAATTTGAAATGTTTTGGTAGGACATGACTTGTCCCAATTCTCAAGGATGGGTGATCATACTTAATGAAAAATATAAAAACACGTAAGTAGATATTGAGGAGGTATTTAGATGCCACAAGGTCTGTTTCACTGCCCTCTAATATTGTTGACGTTGAGTTGTGGGTTAGGTTAAGGTTAACTAAGGATCCAAACTAGAGAGAAGGTCTAGAAAATCCACTGTATATTCAAAGTTCAGTTTTTTGGGGTGTAATTGAAAAAGGAAAAAAAAAATGATGTCATGAAACCTTTAATGCAAAATCAAGGCACCATAACAATAGAATAAATCATTCACACAATATTTCACACAGGTCATTTTCCATTCAGGTCATTGCTGTATTTAAGTCTGAAAACGTAAACCAACTACAGAAGTAAAATGTAGAAATTAGCCAATCCCACGCCTCGCCACTAGTGCAAAATGGTACACAAATGGTCTCGGCTAACGTTCTACTTTGGTCACCTAAACCCACAAGACACAGATACAGGAAATCAATCGAAGTTGGCCAGTCTTGGTTTCCCCATCCGTCTTTGAATACAATAAGGCCACAATGTGCCAATCTCTAACTCGACATCTCTTGATTGACAGCAGTGATGACCAATGGGGCGGTGTTCCTCCCCTCATCGCTGACACTCGGGCTGAGGAACGGGAAGAGCCTCTCAGTGAAATGATACCCGACGAAGGAGTACATGTGGGACTTGTCCTCCACGTTAAAGAAGGACACCATCCCTTCCTCGTAGTCCACAAACACTCCGACCGACTGCGGCTTCTCCCGAAGGTGGAGGAGGACAGAGGGGGACTCCAGGGCCCGGTACTCGTCCGCGCCCCTGAGCCTCACCGTCCAATAACCATTCTCCGGGGTTGATGTGATCATGCCCTTCCTATTGATGGACTCTCTGACCACGCCTACATCCCAGAATGTCTTTGCTCCAACATGGACCTGATGGAAGATCCAAGAGAAAACATGAATGTGAACTGTGATCTATAAGTTGATACAACACTGAAGATACAGTAGAGTTGGTATTGTTGAAGGCTCAGAGCAGGGCTGATGAATGGAGACGTTGAGTGAAAGTGAACCACGGCTATTATGTCTAAGCAGGCCTTCACAGCGCCCCGCCATCAGAGCCACTGTAGTTGTGGAGTTTGGAGACTAAAGTGCAATAAATACTCCTTTTGACGGTGGAAAATCTTTGAGTTTGGACAGGTCTTCCGAACTCGAATTGACATCAATTTGTGGTTATATCACCTCCCTTTCCGAGGACAAGTACGGACTTCGGAAGGAGTATGTATTGCGCTTTAGGTCTGAGAGCTAAGAAGGACTTTTAAACATAATCACATTAAACCCATGGTGCCTCTATTTTGGGCAAATTAGACTATTTTCCCTTTTTTTTTATTGCGAGCTTGTAGATCTACTGCTGATGGAGTGTTAGCCCCACCAAACAAAATATGAAGGTAAAATGAGACCCATCCAGGCTGACTGTGAACTGCTTCTGTGCCACCTTGTTGTTCGGACAGTCTAACAAATAACTTGGAGCAAGGCTCACCTCAAGTCTCACCTCACCTTGGCCACTGCTTCCTATTATTTACATAGATTCAAGTATCAAAGAAATATACACTGACCTGGAAGTAGAACCTCCCAGCCAGGAAGCCCCTCTTTCCCAGAATGCAGAGCACAGGGTCAAAGCGCTGGGGGTTGTCGGGCAGGACGTGCATCAGGTCACCTCGGCCCACCTGCTTTCCATCGGCCGACAGGACAATGTTGGGGTGGGCTGTGTCTGGGTCCAACACCACATCAACTGTTGGGAGGAATGCATCGGGTGAGTGCATTGGTAACCGGTCCGGAACACTCGCCCCCAAAACACACTCGCCCCCATTTTTTCCGCGGACCGCTCGCCCCCAGCGGTTCTTGTATTAGGGTGAATTAAGCATTTACTAATGCTTAACTAATGCTTTATAGTGTATAGTTATTATAAAGTGCTACCATACCGGGTGGCGACCGTTCCTTTACCGGGGGCGAGCGTGTTTTGGTATTCGTTCTTGTATTCAGTGCATGGGATGAATGAGTGAATAAAGAAATGCATGGAACAAATTAATGAATGAATAACTGCTTCAACAAACTATGTTTGGGTCTAATGCCACCATCAATTAGGGATGATGTTAGGAGGAATGAACAGATAGATTATTTAATTAACTTCCCTCAATCAATGAATTGGCGTAGTGAATAGAATGGAAGTGACTTAATGTAATGAGTGAATTTGCAAACAAACAAATGAATGAATGAAAGATTGACTTCATAAATCAATTAATCAAGTAGTGAGAACAAAACATACCACAAAAAGACACATTTGATTAAAAAAAAAGATGATGCTTTTAGAATTAAGTCATACTTGCATATTTCTGCATCCTCTTCAACTCTGCCATAAAAACAAACAAACAAACAAAAAATGATCCCTCAGTTTCAGCGACCATGAAAAAAGCATTAAGTATTCAATGCAATAGTGTTATAGAATGCAATAGAAAAATGATTCAAAATACAGTGCATCTACAGAGCTTTTAAGAAGGTGTATACTAAAACCATCGTAAAAAAGAAGATGATTGTGAAATAACTAGAGAAATAAGCTTTTGCAACAGAGTTGTTGTAAGTGCTACATCTAGTGGCTGAATGTTGACTATAGCACCTTTAATGTGGCTTGTCATGGACTACCCTTTGAGCGGCACACAGAACCACATGACAGTTCACCGTCCTCACCTTGGTCCTTCAACCTGTCCAACTCATTCCTCAGTGTGTCGTCCAGCTTGGAGACCGCTCTCCTCACAGTTCCCACACAGAGGTCTGAGTTGACACCAGTCTCAGACCATTCTCTGGTGAGAGGAAGGGAGCTGAGGAATGGGAACCTCTGCAACAGAGCAAAAAACAGCATGATGCATGTTGTCATTATAGGGACACTGTACACATAGGAACAAAGTTTACAAGCTTGAAGCTTGGATAAAGACAGTAGATTCAATGCATTTAAATTAGTCCTCCTTAGATCTAAGGTTGTATTAAACTGAAAGAGGTGTGGACATATCTTTTCATACCTGCAGCAGGTGGAGGTGGTCCTCTGTGTGTTCCAGCTGCTCCAATTCGCCGCTCCTCCTCTGGAGCTCAGTGATCTCCTCCTCCAGCTCTCGGAGGAGTCCCTCTGCCCTCCTCTCTGCCCCTTTCTGCTTCTCCTCCATCTCCTCGTTTGCTTGAGCCTGGTTCCCCTCCATGGAGCTCATCAGAGACGCAAAGACACGGTCGCTGTCCACCTTCTCTGTCTTTGCACTTACCTTATTAAGATGAACAAAATCATGTATTGATGTGTTCATATTTTATGCTCTGTTAATTAATTGAATAGGACTACAATGGAGTCCCCTTTTTTGTGTTATACTTTTAGCCCAAGTGTTACTGTACTTCCGTGCTGCTTACAACTTTGACTAAAAAAGTACTCAATCAATCAACCAACCAACCAATCAATCAATCAATCAATCAATCAATCAATCAATCAATCAATCAATCAATCAGTCAATCAGTCAATCAGTCAATCAATCAATCAATCAATCAATCAATCAATCAATCAATCAATCAATCAATCAAAGGTTTGGATCAGAACTCACTCTGCTCTGCTCCAAACATTGTTTAACCTCCTCTGCTTTCTTCAGCCTGTCCTGGATCAGCTGCTCAAACTCAGCTTCCTTCTCCTTCATCTGGACCTAAACCACACACACACACACACACACACACACACACACACACACACACACACACACACACACACACACACACACACACACACACACACACACACACACACACACACACACACACACACACACACACACACACACACACACATCATCATCATCATCATCATCATCATCATAATCCATCAAAATCATTGGATATCTCTTCAAATAACATCCAAAACAGTGGGTGGAACAGTGAGTCATCTGGTTCAGTGTGTTAAGATGTTAGCTCCATGTTCCCAAGATTGCTGGTTCAAATCCCGCTTTTACTTATGAGGTTAAGCATAGTTCTTTATGAGGTTAGGCATAGTTTTTTGAGAGGGTTAGGATTAGCAGTTAGGCCTTCAGGATAAATGTTTTTCTCTGGGACACCACATTGCCGAGGCTGGGAATCGAACCTTGGACCTTCTGTTTCTCAGACGGCCTCTCTGCCGACTCAGTTAAATCTAGCAGGTCAGAACACAGGGTCACACGTGGAGCAAATCAGGGGTTATAGTCATACCTTTATTTCCCCGCTCTCCTCCTCTATGGTGACAGTGTGGTGGGTATTGTGCTCCGTCTCCATGCAGAAGCGACACACACACGTCCTGTCGTCCCTGCAGAACATCTCCAGGAGCCTGGAGTGCTTCTTGCAGATCCTGTCCTCCAGGTCGTCCACCGGGTCGATCAGCTTGTGGCGCGCCAGGGCGGCGACCCGCCGGTGGGGCTCCAGGTGGTCGTGGCAGTACGACGTCAGACACACCAGACACGACTTCAGGGCCTTGAGCTGTGCCACGGTCCCCGCTAAGCAGACGTCGCACGCCACCTCGCCCGGCGCGACCGTGGGCAGCGGCGCAGATAACGGCGGAGCCACGGCCGCCACAGAGCTGACGACGGACATCGTTCCGAACATGTCTACGAGCTCTTTAAAGGCTGTGTTGACACTGATGTCTGGCCTGGAAAGGAACGCTTTCTGACACGTGGGGCACCGGCACACGCCATATATGCCGTCCCAGGCACCTCGGAGGCAGGCCTCGCAGAAGTTGTGTCCGCAGGGCGTGGTGACCGGGTCGGTGAACACCTTCAGGCAGATGGAACACTGGAACTGCTTCTCACACAGCAGGCTATCTCGGCAGGCCATTTTTCTGGAAGGCAAAAGAACATAAAAGGGAAGCGTTGATTGAGTTGATAGAGGAAGTGTAGAGGATACAGAAATGTCACTGATAATACTACAGTATACACGCAAACACCCAAACAAACAACAGTGTGTATGGTGACGGTTATTATATAATGTTATTAGGTAGTTAGTACATACTCACTTTTGACCTTTAAAACATTGCATTAGATTATATTATTGCCTCATATATATTCATATCTAACTCAGTTCATATCTAAGCTCACAATGCGTCGCGATGCGACGCATTGTGAGCTTGTAGATTGTTTTTATGAATTTTATACATTTGAAAACTTTGTGAAATGGGACATTCTGCATAATGAGTACTTTCTACTTTTGGTACTTTAAGTACATTTTGATACCAATACTTTTCTACTTTTATTCAAGTATATTTTGAATTCCGGACTTTTACTTTGCAGTATTGATACTTTTATTTAAGTAAAACAAAATGGAGTACTTTTTTCCACCACTGAATGAATGAATGAGAGGGAGAGAGGCCTGGGTGTGTTTAGCACCGCCTGCCTGCAGTCACTTTTCAGGACTCACATGATTCCTAGACTGTGTTGTCTTCTCCCAGGTAACAACCACTGGGTGCTCGGTCGGTACGGCTGTAGTACACACCTTTGTTTCCCTTACCAAATGCACACAGGCACACCCTCTCTTTCCACTGAATCACATAAGCAATGAGCTCATTACAATGATCTTGTGTACACCAGGGTATTATATTTCTGCTAATGATTATGCATTATTGTGGTCACAAGTCTAGTTCTCTGTATTCCTAGGGGTAAAGTGCAATAGGCCTGTCCACTCACTCCACTGAAACACATAAGTAATTCTAACAGGTCCTCCGCTGTGTTATCTATTATAAACTGTGGATTTGTAAAGGTTACTACACATGCAGTGGGCCTATTCATCAGCCGTGATTAAAAAGAATGGGTTTCCATAGAAAATACACACACACCTTCGCCCATTACAGCCTCATCCTAGAAATGTAAAGCCCTTAATGTCAACACTGTGTATTGGATGAAATATGAGTTACCGTACAAGTGTTATATAAATCTCACAACAGATATCGTAAAGGCCCAAAATCCAAAATAGTGCACCGGTTGACTTTTTTACTGTTCTAAATTCATTACAGTAACACTTGTTTATACAAGTTAATGGTATTCATGTTCGTGCTGAAACGTGCTGGTATAAACAAACAAACAGGTCTTCCTAATGCTACAAGTGTAGATGATTCCTCCATGCACATTGTTAGCAGGTGAAGTTATGCCAGATCATCCGTTTTACATAATAGCATTGTGGAAAAGAACACTTCATTTAATAATGTGGTAATGCCCCTGATGATTTAAAGTGCAATGATGATTTCTCATCAACATCAACATGTACTGTACCAAGAGCAAGTCAATACGATGTGATACCTAGAGTTAAGAGGTTTGGTAAGATTCCTTTAACACAGGTAGCCTATTTGTCTTTCCTGCATCTCCTGGCTAAACATACTAAAAAGGCTTAATTTGTGTTTAATATGTGGTCTATGTTATACTGTCTTGCCACTTGAAAAAAATGAAAATGATTATCCAGATGTAAATTATAATCCAAATATAAATTCAGACCAATAAGGATTCCCAAAAACATTTAATAAATGAGTGTTTTATTATAGCCTACCTTATGTGTTAGCCTTGGTTCAAATGTATATAGCCTATTGTATATTCATATACATTATTTACATATAAATAATAAAATCAATGATTTACAAACTTACACATACTATTTTTTGGTGATGCTAGTTCTCCTGTGAATGCTGTAGCTGGTTGCTGGCAGGTCTTTCCACACTGAAACACTGCGCAGGTGACTCCACCACGGTGTGAAGAATGATGAATGAATGTTCATTTAGTGTGGTTGTAAAGACAGGAACATGAACGTCAACAGTTACTTAACGCTGGGCACGCTATACGCCTCCCACTCATCAACAAGCACATCATGGTGCCTGTCTGTCTCCACGTCTGTCTATCTCTCTGACCATCTGTCTGTTGTCCTCTCCACTGGCTCAGTATGACTAATATAATGACTGATATCACTGTCTATTTCTCTCTCGGTCTACAGTACACCTTCCTACAGTGGAAACAGTTACCGCAAGGCCTGTTATTAGTTTGCATATACCGTATTATCATACACATAATGCTGTGTGCGATATCGCTTTCTCACACTAAACGCTTGTGAGAGAGAGAGAGTGTGTGTGTGTGTGTGTGTGTGTGTGTGTGTGTGTGTGTGTGTGTGTGTGTGTGTGTGTGTGTGTGTGTGTGTGTGTGTGTGTGTGTGTGTGTGTGTGTGTGTATGTGTGTGTTCTTGTGTTCGTGTGTGTAGCTACGGTCATGTGTAAATAGCATTACCACAAGATAATGTGTGTTTTGCGTGATGGGTGTGACTGAGATACAGTTCAAAGTTTAACATTTTCCATTTGTGACACACCTGAATAGCCTGCAAACCACCTGACCTCAAGAATGTTGCCACTCTGCATCACACACACACACACACACACACACACACACACACACACACACACACACACACACACACACACACAGAACAGTACGGTACAGTACAGATGCAAACATATCTGCATGCATTCATTCATACATATACACATGTTCATGCACAGACTCAAATGCAGGCGCACAAGCCATAGGGCCCCACATTGAAAATACAAAGAGATTTGGTCTAGAGAACAGGTGTCCAAGGACCCCTTAGCTGAGAGAGAGAGATGAAGCAGGGACACTGTTTAAATATGTATTGTGTTGTGAGCGAGCTGTGAGCTTGTATATCTGCCATTTTCTGCAAATGTTCCCAGTGACCAAAATGTTAAAACAAAAAAATAAGTGATGAAACTTTGGTATTAACTCTGAGGAGACTCTAAGATGGCGCCACCTGTCCTGCACTCCATTGAACGGGTTCCTCAAGCTATATATTTCTTTCTTTCTTTCTTTCTATCTATTAAAATTGGCTTATGGGTGACCGATGGTGGTGTCAGGAACAGGTGTTAGGGCCCAAGTGCAGGGACTCAAAACAGACGCATGAGAATGAGGATCACATTAACTTCACTTTACTAAGGGACAATGCAGAACAACAATAACTAAACTCAAACAATACACTGACAACAAGGAACCTGACACACAACCTATGACCCAGCACTGAACTCACAGAAAAAAGCTGGAGCTTGTCACCCAACCAGGCTCAGCTGGTCCTCACAGGTGACAGCACTCAGGGCAATCGGAGTCTTGGCCTCAGGTAGAAGGCAGAGTAGGAGATTGGCTGGGGGGAGATAGGACCAGGGCAAGGGAGGAGCAGAGGCAGTAGCTGAACAGTCACATCAGGGACACAACAGTGGCCGTGATCGTGACAGGTGGACGTCACAAACGTAACATCCGGATTTGATTGGCCAACAAATGTCACCAACGTGACAACCGAATTTGATTGACCAAGTGTTGCATGGCGTAGTACTCTGATCACACTTTTTTCTTGCAGAGTAGGTTTTCTTCGAGAGTAAAAGCACATTCTGATATTTTCCCAGAAGTCTTGGTTTATTGATTGTCGTGAAATTCCCTTTGGCCTTTGATAATGACTTCATGAGATCATATGAGCTGCATGTGATGTGAATGGTTTTACAAGTCTGTAAAAAACACAAAAAGGAACCAGCAGTCATCAGTATTGTACCTGATCAAAGGTTAGACTGAAAGGCCCTGTCTGTAATTGTAATACATCCAACATCCCCTGTTGAGACACAGTCACCCCACAAATGGAAAACGTTACATTTAGTTTACATGTGAGTACAGTAAATTCTACATTAAATTAAATTCAAACTTGAATAATGGACTAATGGTCCAGATACAAAAACACAAAAAAGGTCTAGGCAAAAGGCAAATAAAATACATAACATGGCTTAAAAACACACAAATAGCTGTGCCAAAGTCACTGAGCGGTCAGACATTTATGAGATTTTTTAAAACAGCTTGGAACGTATTGTCACCATACAGGTGTGAATATTCTCAGCTATACTCTCCACAAGCATCCTTAAGTGTGCAGTATAAAAGTGGTGTAGGCCTACTCCTCATTTGACTAATCCCTCCACATTCAGAGTGAAGCCCCATATGTACGTCTCCCCCCTCCTCCCTTTTACTATGGAAGACCTTAGCATGTGAGTTTTACACTTAGCATAACGTTTGCATCAGTGTCAAAGTCAAATTCTAAGATTTGTGTCAAGACACAAATCCTTAATCCTTCCAAGTCGGCCTGGACACCCATGACCCAGGACCCATCCAAATTGCATTGTAAAACAAAATGTGAGACGCCAGGGTGTTAATCACTTTCAACCTGGCGTCACTATTTTGAACATGTCACTATAGGTGAAAATACATACACATATAAATCCCCCCATTTTAGAAAAATGTAATAATCTAAAATTGAACTTGTAGATCGGCTATTTTGGCCATGCGACACCGTCGTATGACAAGAGTCTAAATAAGAATCAACGTTCTTGTCACATCTCACGATTACATGCGTAAAAGTTTGGGTGAATTTGTTTTTTGTGTGTGAACTCTCAGCATTGCAGTTACAGGAAGAGTTAGAACAGGGAAAGAGAGAATAGAGAAGGAAGAAACACAGAACACAGAACAAGTCAAATAACAGGAAGGCACGTATACATTATTATACAAAGTCCATCCCATACAAAATGAAGTAGGGCTTAAGAGGACATTCTCTGAATCAGCCATGGATGAATTTGCCATTTCTTTGCATTTTGTATGTCCTACCATGAATACCTACTATATCCTTGATTGTGGTTTTGAGTTGATACTGTAAATATTCAATGTTCTTTCTTTCTTTCCCTCACTGTGCATTGCCTGCCTTATCATTGTTGTTCCACTGGATGGTGGCAAAGCATTACACTAGCAGGCAAACAAGCACTCTGGAAATGATGTGATCAATAATGTTGATAATGTGTTGAATGTCAATATTGTTGAGGATATACTGGAGTTTAAGTGTAGGCTAATTGTATTAACAGGGTAACTGACACACACACACACACGCACGCACGCACGCGCACGCGCACACACACACACACACACACACACACACACACACACACACACACACACACACACACACACACACACACACACACACACACACACACACACTGCCTCATTACATAACTAAAAAGTGACAGTAGTATAGTAAGTAGTAACCATATGAAGGTTGTGGGAGTTGACAAATGCAAAGATTGAGGACAGCGGCAGTGGCAAAGGACAGTGACAGACAGTAGTGACAAGTAAGACGTGCGAACGCAGCTTGTAGTAGTTATTGCCCCCCCCCCCCCCCCCCCCCCAAAACAAACATATTTTTTTGAATGTATCTGGCTCTGTTTTTCTTAAAAGTGCAAATTAGTCATTTGGAATCCCATGTTACAGCATAGAAGACGCAAGAAATCTCAAACTGTCCTCAAACTAAGGCGTTTTCAACTTGCCATCCGGCCTGAAATATGCACAAATTACATGGAATTCTTAGATATCCCATAGATGAACTCGTGTAGATGCTTTTAGATGTGTTATTTTTGACTGTAGCTGCTATATTTCTCTCAGAGGAGTGTAATTAGTCACCCAGGGGCAGGCGGATTTCAGCCACACTGTGGTGACACGTAGGCAGTGCACACAATACTGCACACAGACAGACAGACAGACAGACAGACAGACAGACACACAACCCGAGCACGGTTTCATAGTAAGCTCACTTGCTGCGTTCGCAATTAGGGACAGTGACAGAGGACAGTGACAAAGGCTAGTTGAAAAGGGATAATTGTTGTACATTTGCATATTGTACAGGTTAAATAAAAACACTGGGGGGATTTTAACACATGCATTTGTGTGCATAGTGCAGTCTGCTTGAGTCAGGCACTGTGGGTACACTGGGCTGTCTCAGAGGTTCATCCACCTCTGCATGATAAGGCACTGTTTGCAGTGTTAATTTTGTCGACTAAGACTAAGACTAAAAGACTAATGTTTTTGATATTTAGTCGACTAAGACTAGACTAAGGCTAACTAAATCAGAATTTGCTGCAGTGTAATTGTTTTTGACTAATACTAAGACTAAAAGACTAATGTTTTTGATATTTAGTCGACTAAGACTAGACTAAGGCTAAACAATTTCAGAAGACTAAAGTAGGACTAAAACTAAATGGTGTGTTATTCAAAAGACTAAGACTAAATCAAAATTTGCTGTCAAAATTAACACTGATTGTTTGACTTAATAGTAGCAGCATTTGATTTGATGTATTAAGAGGGCATGTACATGTGTTAGTGGATTTATGTGAATATGTAATGTGCATCCATGTGTGTGAGGATATCTGGGAGGAAACCCTAGCAATGATACATGTCAGCCAGAGCTACTGTAGGTAATGAGCAACCACCACAAACAAGGGAGTCATTTTGTGGGAGTCGGGGTGATGTTGTGCATGGCGCTGTAAAAAAAAAACAGCGGGGGGGGGGAAACCTGTCATGCTTGCCTAGACTTTTGTCTCTTGCAGTTCTTAGATCTTCTTGTCTCCTTGTGAGTCAAATAAGTGATTTGAAATTACCAATGTTGGTTTATGAAGCATTGAATGTTTAGGGACAAAATATATTTCTGATCTTGTTCTATAGCCTATATCATAAACCATCCAGACATCTCAGGTCATCTAGGACAGGCTTGCTTTCTGTCCCCAGAATCAGAACTAAACATAGAGCAGTGTTCAGTGCAACACATATACTGTACTCTATCTGGAGCAAAATCCCAGAAAACTGAAGGTCTGCTACAACTCTCAGTTATTTTAAATCAAAGCTAAAGACTGTTCTGTTTGCTGCTGCCTTTAATTGATCATGTCTTGTAATCATTATTCTGCACTGTTTTACTCTCTTATTACTCTGTTTCATTTTTACTTTTTTTTTTTTTGTAATCTTTGTATAAGGTGTTTATTTTGCATTCACTTATGTAAAGCACTTTGCATATACAGTATACAAATACAACTGCCTTGCCGTGCCTCTGCTTGCTGCATATATTTTGCCTATATGCACACCGATGCACAGAGACAGGCAGACAAAGTGAAGAAGACAAACATCAACACACAGTGTTGTAGATCAAGAGACTGAAACGTCTTCCCTTTCAGGTATGTTGTGTTTAATTCGTATTTTGTCGCATGTGTACATTAAAGCTAAATTTATATTTCATTGTACTACCATTGGTTTTGGCTTGCCACACATTGGACAAAGTATACTGTAAATTAGGCTTAAGCATCAGAAAATAACTGCTTTTCAGATGTATATATATATATATATATATTTACATTTCACTTCAAATAGCCCATGATTAATAAAACATACACCATGGAGTGAGGGTTTGCAGTGTATCAGTGACAGTATTGTAAAGTCACCATAACAGACGGGTGATATTTTTTTTCCAGCTTGCATTTAATTCAATCTGATGACGTGGGAGGCATTTGTAACACTACTTCTATCAGGAGGTCAGTAGCTGTGTGTGTGTGTGTGTGTGTGTGTGTGTGTGTGTGTGTGTGTGTGTGTGTGTGTGTGTGTGTGTGTGTGTGTGTGTGTGTGTGTGTGTGTGTGTGTGTGTGTGTGTGGGGCCACTTTTTTCAACAGACTCAACACTGTACTGATATATCCCACAGATATGGCAGTATATCATTTTGGAGATAATGTGTGAGATTATATGCAGAAAATAATTGCTTCTTTTGGTCAAGCACTGCTTAAAAATAGCATGAATCCCTCGATTCCCTCCTTTCTGGAAAGGTGTTGCTGCTGCCTCTGTCAGGCTGGTCAATGGCACGGCCCCGTGCTCGGGCAGAGTGGAGGTCTACCACGACGACTCTTGGGGGACGGTGTGCGACGACGAATGGGGGCTCAGCGATGCCCACGTGGTGTGTCGACAGCTGGGCTGCGGCGTGGCCACCTCTGCCCCTCAGAGAGCACACTTTGGACGAGGAAGCGGGCAGATTGTGCTCGACAACGTTCAGTGTGTCGGCTCAGAGTTCACTTTGGCGAGCTGCGTACACGGAGGTTTAGGAACGCACAACTGCCATCACGGGGAAGATGCAGGTGTCGTCTGTGGAGGTGAGTATAAGAAATGCTGTCTTTTTTAGTGGTTCTCAACCTTTTCAGGCCGCGCCCGCGACCACCCAACATAATCATATTTGAACTGGGGACCCCCCAAAATAGTCATATTTGAACTGGGGATCCCCCACCCTGACAAGCACTTGGAATTGTAGGAGTTGAGGCATTACATTTAGTTTGACTCGGTTTACACAGATAAATATTGTGAAAATAGCCGATCTACTGTACAAGCTCACAGCGCCTTGTTGTGAGCTTGTAGATCGTCTATTTACATTTTTTTGGCCTCTTTCTTATAATACTTGACAATTTGGCCAATGTTTGACCATTTTTTATAGAATAGTTTGTTGATTACTTTTGATGCAGTAATGGTATTTTTTCATTTCAATAAAAAAAAGTTAGGTATTAAAATGGTCTTAAAAGTTCTTAAACCCCCCAAAATCATGTGGGGGCCCCCAGGAGTTTCAGGGTCAATTATGTCATATCTTCATAAGTATATTCATTCCATGTGTACGTTCACTCCAGAACAGATCAGGAAAACAGTGGTGAGACTCTGGGTGACCTCTGAACCCTCAGTGAATTGGAGGGACTCAGGTGTGCAGAAGGCCATTCTAGAACAGGTGAGCTTCATCCTATATGGTTACAGTTACAGTTTAATATTAAATCCAAATCTATGATAAACTATAATTTATTTTTATCACATACAATTTTAGATAGTGTTAAGTCATTTCATAATCTAATTTCTTTGATTCAGGTGGAACATACGCTTTGGAGACAGTTTTTACAGTCTAACAGTACTGGCGTGAAGCTGTCATGGAGAAGGCAACCTAATGGAGAAGTCTTCTACATGAATGGGAAAACCAAGGAAAACCAAGGATGTGATAATGAGACAAAATCAGGAATTCTACACTGAAGCTTCAGATCGTTCCAATCTTCCAGATTGCCTCATACTTGGATGCAATACAAATAACAATAAATAATGCTAGTGTCACAGATGAATTTGTATATCTAATGGACCTAACAGACCTTGTATACCAAATGGACCTGTAAGCAGGGTTGCATTGCTCATGGGACGGCCTTGCACGCCGTGCAGGAACCTATTTGACCAGGCACATGCATAGATTTAAAACAACTTTAAATTCACACCTCAACAAAGTTTACAAAGGCTCCCGACTCACACCAGGTGAATTAACATAGGAATGAGCCTAGAATCGATGCATATCAATAGTCCATTGTGTGACCTGTAGTGTAGGTGTTAAGCGACATGTGCGTGACGTCATTAAAATAGAGTGCAACCACGTTCCAATTCAGCAATGCAACACTGCCTGTAAGGGTCCATTTGTCCAACCCTGAGAATTTTACAGTGTAGATTGGGGTTCCAAAGAGAAAGAATTGTTACATTTCTCTGAGTTACAGACCCGGATCCATTTGGACCCCTGGTGGGCCCCGGACTAGACGTTGAGAAACAGTGATTTATACTCTCCATTGTTTTTACTCAATCAAACATAATATGGTCAGAAAATACAGTGAAAATTGCTGATCTGCAAGCTCACAACATGTTGTGATGCGTCACATTGTCATCTTGTAGATCAGCAATGTTTTGCAGGTATTGGTTTGTTTGCAGTCAATTCCTGTGAAGTTTGTTTATTTCTGTTTTATAATACAATCAATCAAAATATCATCATCACAAAAAATAAAATGTAGTGATGAATCAAAGTAATAAAGTGATAAGTAAAAATATTTTGTTTCATTTGGAAGGGTATATGGAGAGTGATGCCAATGCGGCTTACCATGTATTTGGGAGATTGTTTAAATACAACAACAAAAAAGCCAATGTCTTGTAGATCAGCAATTTTTGACACGTAAGTGGTTAAGATCAGAGCTGGTTATGGATTTTTACCTATATTTACTGTATATAAAATCTCAAACAACTGTCTTCTATAAACTAAGATATTATAAGAGATGTGATAAAATGACAGATAGACAATAACAAATGGAGTAGAGGGCTAGAGGCACTATAGCTAAGTAAACAGAACAATCTCAATATAAAGCATGTAAAAGATATACATATTTATACAAAGGGTTCAAAAGTGCACGATTTTCCAGTGCAAAACTGAAAATAGAGCTGTATCGTAGCATTAGGGATTAGGCATTAAAATGCCTGTGTAAGTAAATTAAGTGCTGAAACATTGAATACTGAACGAGGAAAATTAATGATCTCAGGGATCTGCTCTTAAAAACGTACTGTGTGTCACTACATATGTTTTAGTTAGTACCAGAGGGAGCTATTGTGGGTAGGAAGACCAGAAATACCTGTTAAATGTTTTTCCAAAGACAGCACACCCAAAAGACGGGAGGAGCTATCACTAAACTTACAAGCGTCATTGTATCAGATTAGCATTAACCTAATGTCAACACACAGTTCTGCTCACTGGGGTTCTGATCAACTTCTACACAAACCTCTCAGTCGCTTTAGGCTTCGATCCTCAGCACATTTTGCTGTTACAGAAACTGACCTGTCCTCCCCCTCAGGTGAGTGATGGATAATTGGGGTAAATATAGTAACAAGAATGGCTTTAGGAATGTTATTGTGATATTATTCTTGAACATACTCAAAGTTCTTGTCGAAATACAAGGAGCTGTTGATATTTATATATCAGTTGAAGCTGAAGATACAATTGAAGCTGAAGAGCTGAAGATATTTAAATATCTTCATATTTACTTGTTCTGAGACAAGTTACAGGTTGTTGTGTGAACGTCTCTGTCCATGACTCAATGGTCGAGCCCCAGACGTGGATCAAAGTTGGTTGTAGGTGGTGGTTATGTATTAATATATTAAACATGCCGTACTGTGAAAGTATAAAGGCAGAAGGATTGTGATATTTCCGCTCACCATGAAATAAGGGCTTTGTATGCTATACAGATGTGACTGTGCAACCTTCTTACTGATGGGAGCTCAACATTTTCAATCTAAAGCCAGCCACCAATAGTACAATATTTGCCCGAGCTACAGTGGGTGACCATTGACTTTGTCGTTTTTTTTCATTCTTCTCATGCGTTTCATGCAGGGCATGTATGATTTCCACTCTGTGCCACTAGGGGCAGCAGCGGTCTACTGCCTACAGCTGCCTACAGCCCACAGCAGACAGCAAGAATATATTTGTTACTAGTTACTGTATATCCTCTCCAAACTGTACATACATTACTTTACACTTTTGTATTATGTTTTGACACTTGCTTTGGAAAATGTAAACGTATGTTTTATCATGCCAATAGCTCATTTGAATAGCAAAATTGTTTGTTTTGGGGTTTTTAGGCACTGTTTTTCCTAGAAAGACAGAGAAAGATCCTGTCTGTTGCTTACAGTACAAGATGTGACATTTATATTAAGCAAAATATTAAGCAAATAAAGTTAGATAGCATGATGCTGAGCTTAACATTAGTTTAATTTTAACGTCTTAATTGATAAAACGAGACGGGAAAATAAACGTATTTTTTTCTCTTGCCAATAGCTCATTTGAATTGACAAATTGTATTTCTGTGGTGGTGGTTCAGTGGCACTATATATATATTTAATATATACTGGGGTCATACGTTCTGTGCTTTCTGTGTGTGCACTTATGCCGTGTGTCTCTTTCTTTGAGCGGGGGGGGGGTCTATCAAGGCAGGCTATTTGTTCAGATGCAATTTCAGCGTGGCTATTAAATAGGCAAAAAAATCTGATCTACAAGCCCACAAAGAGTCGCGATGCAACTCTATTTTCTAACATTTTAGTCTATTTTTGGCAGAGAGAGAGAGAGAGAGAGAGAGAAATTAATATAATATAGGCCTACTATATATACTTTACTCGTAACAGAGTAGGCTACTTCTACATTGCAGTATTGATATTTTTACTTAAGTAAACTGCAAACCAAAAAACTCTTCAACGACATGTGCTCCTTGTCCAGTCTATTCATCGCTAAACCGGTTATGTTAATTATCTCTCTCAGACAAAGTCTCTTTTATCCAGATGCGCTCTCTCTCTCTGTTTCTCTGTACAAAGACAAGGTCTCTCTCTCTAGAGAGAGAGAGAGAGAGAGAGAGAGAGAGAGAGATGCATCAAAGTAGGGGTTCTCAATCTTTTCCAGGCCATGACCCCCCAAAATAACCATATTGGGGACCCCCATTTTGCGTGTGCGGCTTTCATCATCAATTTAAAAATAAAGATGATCGGATCATCTGTGAAGCATTTTCATATACGCTGCTGTCTCGTTAAAACCAGCTGCGGGTGAATATTATCCAACACATCACCACGGTTAACGCTACGTTCATGTTTACTGCATTACATTTGTAACAACAGCATAATATTGGGTTGTGCAGGTGAGATTTAGAAAAATCTTCAGTGAATGCTTTTAGGGACTATGCCTAGGCCTACATAGAATGTGGAGGGAGAAGGGTACCAGCTGCACTTGTACCCCTTATTAACTGTAATATGCTCATTCCATGCAGCTCGGCAGAATGCGTGTGCGGCTTTAGTTT
This sequence comes from Gymnoscopelus microlampas, assembly GCF_963454915.1. Lineage (NCBI taxonomy): Eukaryota > Metazoa > Chordata > Actinopteri > Myctophiformes > Myctophidae > Gymnoscopelus > Gymnoscopelus microlampas. The sequence continues at coordinate 28,444,214 of NC_139956.1, read as the reverse complement.
GATGAACATTGAACCTCATAACATCACTCCGTTCGCGACTGCATACAGAACGTGTGTCGGCTCTGATGTTTATTAGACAGCATGGACCTCCGCTCAGGTCCTGGAATCCAGAGCCTTATGTCAAGACTTGGCTGCGAGCACATCGCACGGCAGAAAGCACAAAAACCAAAGTGGCACAGCCTGTCATGTCAGATAACCCCGACCCATTTTGGCAGTTTTTATAAGACAGGGGTTATTGGCGTCTTTTTGGTTTGTTTTATTTTATTTCCTCGTTTATACTTATTTCCTCCTCAATATTGTTTAAGAATTAATGTGCTATCCATGACATGCTGTCACCAGTTTACCAGTTCACTGTCTGTTATTTAATGATGATCGAATATTGGCTAAATGTTTACAATTTCTTCTGTCCAAACAATGAAAAGCACTAAGAAAAGGCAAGTGAGTCTCTCTTTAATTAAGCATGATGAGCCATGTGTTTTCCACAAAACAATTGAATATCATTGAATATAATTGCACCCTTGTCATACTACTATGTTATTAGCTTTCAGTAGGCCACCACAGGCACAGACAGTGAGTTATAGCGCAGCGCGGCCTGGCGCAGCGCGGCGGAGTGGTTGCGTGCGGGGGTCGGGGGGCTTTCGTGGGAGGGGGGGACGGGTGGATCAGAGCTTAACCCTAAAACCGAAATAAAGTAACAAAAAAAAAACTCCAATCCGCTCAAGAACCTTGCTCCCCCACTTCCAAAATTAGCACTAGCCTACAACACTGGCCCAGTCTCTTGCCAAACCGGTTATGTTAATGCAGCCTATTCCAAATAAGCCAAGTGAGGAACTCTGCTATCAGGTTCCCCCTCCCCCCTACAGTACCTCTGTAGGCCTATCTCTTCTATCAAAGTATTTGTTCAGATACAAATTCAGAGCGGCCAATTTTGATATTTTTAATGCGCCTACATGAAGTTAGAGGGATGGGCAGAAATGGTGTAGGCCAGTGGTTTTCAACCTTATTCCCATCAAGGACCCCCAAATTGACACATATTAGCCCAGGGACCCCCATTTGAAAAGATATGCCAGGGACTCAACCATTTAGATTTCTTGGGCGTCCCAATCTACACTGTATCATCATCATCAGTGTTCATTTAACTCTGAGAGTGTACAAATGGAACCAAATGGACCCTGATGGGTCCATTTGGTTCCATTTGTACATTAAGAGTTACAGACACATAAGGGTCAATTTGGTTGCTAACTATTAATTTGGCTGGGGACCCCCTGGAACCCCCTCAAGGACCACTGGTGGTCCCCGGACCACTGGTTGAAAACCTCTGGTGTAGGCTATTTTCAACTGTTAATGGGTTTTTCTTTCTTCACAAATGAATTCTACTTTGTTGTACAACAGTGTCCCATAAAAGTAGCGAAAATGGCCGATCTACAAGCTCACAAAGTGTTGCATCATGATTTGAATTCCGACTGAAAACGCCACCCTTGCGTCTCCGTGTGTACAACCAAATACGCATCTTTCCTGCACCGATGACGCTCGGGGCTTTTACAGCGCTGCTCCTACACTACCACCGTCAGCAACAAGTGGACATGGAGTAAATGTACTTAGTTACTTTCCGCTTAGTTACTTTCACGTGCATATAAATGAGCCACGCGGTCTTATAAGAATGAAAACAAACGCCTCGCTGTTGGCCATGGATCACATGACGGTCGTCTGTTACGGTCATGGATGAACTCAAAATGTTACTTGAGTTCAATCAAAGTAAAAGTACAAAAGTATTGGCAAATAAATGTTTGAAAATAGCTGATCTACAAGCTCACAATGCGTCGCAATGCGTTGTGAGCATGTAGATCGGCCATTTTCAAATAGACTATGTGAAATAGGGCAAATAATGTATGTTTTATAATGTAATGATTTATATCTGCAAAGTAACTAGTAACTAAAGCGTTCAAATAATGGTAGTGGAGTAAAAGTACAATATTTTCCTCTGAGATGTAGTGGAGTAGAAGTAAAAGTAAAAATAGCAGGTCAACAAGCTTATAGAGTGGGATTCGAACCCGGGTCGTAAAATCGCCGGCCATCAGTTTTAACCGCTACACTAACTGGACTATTTCATTTACAGAGGAAAGAGGTAGAATCCTACTATACAGAAATTGATGCGAGAAATAAAAAACATATAAGACGTCTGTCTGTCTGTCTCTCCACGGACTTTTGAGACAGACAGACAGACAGACAGACAGACAGACAGACAGACACACAGAAACCAATGTGTGTCTGAACATTTCTAAAATGACAGAGATGCGTTCCTGACTGCCCGACGCTGAACAGAAAACCCAATTTAAACGCTCTAAGCACACGTAATTATTGCTAGTTATTATTATTATTATTAATAATAATATAAGACATCTATCTGTCTGTCTGTCTGTCTGTCTGTCTGGCTGGCTGGCTGTCTGTCTGTCACAAAAAAAGTGACTCCAAAGCGGCACCTTGTGGTAGTATTTGGAACTTAAATTTACTGCAAAGCGGGTGAGGCAAATGAGTGAAGTGATACTCTTATGAAAAGCGACAAAGTCAATGGTCACCCACTGTATACAGCACCAAACCAATCTGTATGTGTGTCCAACAGTCCAAGTATATACCAAAGGTGAAAGAGAAGACATGAGGCAAGTGTTTCAGGGAAGTGCAGCAAAGGTCGTTCTTCCAGGAAAGTGCACCATCATAATAAGTATGAATGACGTAGTTGCCAAGGTGTAAGTGCCAAAATCCAGCTGTATTTCCTCAACCACCACTAAGGTACTCCTCTATGTCTTGTTGCTATTGTAGGACTTATTGTCGCTGTTGTTTTTGTTAAGGCGAGGGGTTAAAGTGAGGACTTTATTGCCAGGGGTAGCAGGAGTAATGAAATGTGTATTTGCTAAGTTTAGGGTGCAAGAACAATGGTCGTTCTGTCTCTTGTTTTATTTACGGAACCATTTTGAGCTCTTATCACCACTCCAGCTCCAGTGTAGCAGCATTCCTTCATTTTCCTGCAGTGTTTATTTATCATGCACGCACACTCTCACACAGGCAGCATGCACGCACACACTATAAATATTAGAAAGTACTTTATTCTAGTCTAATTCCTATTATGTACCATTTAGTCTAATTGATTGTCATTTTATTCATAAATAATTAAACATGATCGTGCAGTTATGTATATAATGTTCATACATAGAATTATAATTCTTCTATCATAGACTTATTAATATTGTCTCTGTCGGGTGGAAACCTCATATGTGCAAAACTGTTACTTTACAGGATTCAAATTCAAAAATAGCAAAAGTAGCAGATCTACAAGCTCAAAACGCGTCGCTTCATGCCGCGTTTTGAGCTTGTGATCTAATGCTTTTGATGATTTTGTGTGCCACTTCAGTATGATCAAGCAGGGCATGAATTTGCAGAAAACACAAAAAGTTAGAATATGGAGATAAGAGGTTTCTGCCTGACAGCAATGTTTAAAAATGTTGAATAATTGTATTAAAATGTCCCCATCATCAGAAACATGGCCTCGGCGCTGAGTGAGGACCAGTTCCTGTGCTGCATCTGTCTGGACATATTCACCAAACCCGTGTCCATCCCGTGTGGTCACAACTTCTGTCTGGACTGCATCCAAGGCTACTGGGACACCAGGGACACGCCTGAATGCCCGCTATGCAAGGAGACTTTCCGCCGCCGTCCAGAGCTCAGGGTCAACACGGGCTTCGCCGACATCACTGACAACTTTAAAAGGTCAACCTGTCGTTATTGAAGCTCCAATTGTTTCTTTAATTATTTTCCTGCCTGTGTTGTCTGTTGTCTGTTGTGGATCGGCTATTTGGACTATTTTATCAATGTTTTTTAAAATAGTGTTAAATCTAACCTGATTGACATCACTTTCATTTAAATTAATTGAGATCGAATTGAACTGCATTTGAATCAAAACTAAAAGGTCGCTGAAGGTCAAGCTACGGCAGACTGAAGACGGCGATGACGTCCCGCCGGTACCCCAGAGGTGTTCCTCAAGGTCCCGTACCGGGCCTCCTGACGAAGTGTCCTGCGACATCTGCTGTGGAAACAAGCTGAAGGCGGTCAGGTCATGCTTGGTGTGCCAGGCGTCTTACTGCCAGACCCACTTAACACCCCACCAGAGGGAGGCAGCCCTCCAGCAACACAGGCTGACCGACCCCGCCACCTTCCCCACCCAGGGTCTGTGCAGGAAGCACAAGAGACCCCTGGAAATGTTCTGCAGGAACGACTTGTCTCCGCTGTGTGTCAAATGCACAGAGACGGACCACAAGGGCCACAACACTGTGCCCATGCACATGGAGAGTGTGAAGATGAAGGTGAAGAATTTGATTGATTGATTGATTGATTGATTGTCGCTCTCTGTGTGCTAAATGGTAATTGTAAATTGCATTTTACATGAATGAGATCAACAGTAACATACTGGTGGAATTCCTATCTTAACCATCTACACTACAGGCTCAGCTGAGGAAGACAGAGGCAGAGATTAAACGAATGGTCCAGGCCAGACTGAGGAAGAAAGAGGAGCTCAATCATTCCCTGGAGCTGAGCAGAGTATGTTTTACACAGTCCATTCACTTTAGCTACATCGTTTGCATTCCGAAAGCCCAGAAAAGAAAAGAAAAAAACGTTATGTTATCGACCTAATTGATCATAAATATTCCATATTCAATGTTATTGACATATAATGTTATTATTATAAATCCTACCGCTTATAAATCCTACCAGAATACATTTTATGTTGATTGTAGTGTTTTTTATTTTGACAGAGGCTACTGCTTTCTTTACAATTCAATCAATGTTGTCTTTGTATCTTGTATCAGAGTAGAGCATAACGGCACAGCCAGATAGGTCAATGAATACATTGTTTTATCATAGTCAGCATTCGGGATTGGCTTTGGGCCATGGCTTTGTACGGTACATTGAATGAATGCAAAACCATCACAGAATGGCATACGGTATGATACAAATAGCACATGGGAAGGAATCAAACCATTAAAGAAAGGTTTTGCTGAAGGGGATCAAAAAAGTTGCTTGTTAAACATTTAAAATGTTCTTGCCTTACTTCAGAAAAGTGTGGAGTCAGAGATAGCAGGCAGCGTCGAGGTCTTCAGTGAGCTGATGAGCTCCATAGAGCGGAGACAGGCGGAGGTCATCGAGGAGATGGAGGAGAAGCAGAGAGTGGCAGAGAGGAGGGCAGAGGGACTCCTCAGAGAGCTGGAGGAGGAGATCACCGAGCTCCAGAGGAGGAGCGGCGAGTTGGAGCAGCTGGAACACACAGAGGACCACCTCCACCTCCTGCAGGTATGAAAGGATACTGTAGTGTATGTGGTTCTAGATGTGGCTCTAGAAAGCTCACAATCTGAAGCAACAAGTTTGTAGATACATTTTACATTGATCATGGGAAATGTGTCTCCTGTTTTAGAGTTTACCGTCTCTCAGCACTCCTCCTTCCAACAAGGACTGGTCTGAGATCAGTATCCATGCATGCCTCTGTGTGGGAACAACCACGAGAGCCATCTCTAAGATGGTGGACATATGCAAAGAAATGGAGAAGAAGTTGTCTGTAGAGGGTCAGTATCTTTTAAAAATACTAACATACTTTATTTGTACAGGACTTTTCTAAATGCAGTGTTTACAAAGTGATTCATGCAACACATAAAATGGAAAATGATAGAATTATGAATAAAGAATAAGCAAAACGGCGGTAGTTTATATAGTTTTAATGTATTGTCAGTCTCAGTTATTCCTGTTGTACGAATGATAACTGATTGACCCATTGATTGAATTTATTTGATACCATACCAGTAGCTTTACATACAGCATATAATTGTAACTTCCAATAGCATAAGCAATAGATTTAATCCTATTGGGTATCTTTTTGTGATTGTTGGTAAATTAAAACAAACGTTTTTCCACCCTCTTGTAGAACTGAAGAGGATCCAACAATATGCAGGTATGCATGCATGTGTGCACTGCACACAACACGCACGCACACACTCACACACACTCTATAGACATGAACACTTCACTCTTCATGTCATTCATGCAATCCTTTTTATTCAATCCTGTCTTACCAGTTGATGTGACTCTGGACCCAGTTACAGCAGCATCCTGGCTGGTTCTGTCTCCTGATGGGAAGCAGGTACATCCTGAACTGTTCTTCTCGCACTTCTTAGATTTCTCCAAATTACCAAATATTTACGAGAGTTCTCATAATGTTATGATTCTGTTAGCTGTAAAACAGTTTGCAACTGAGTTGGCAAACGTTTGACAAAAATAGAGAAACATAGCTGATACTACATAGCTAGTACTATTTACTATCTACTACTATTTTCTCACAACAGATTTGTTGTAGAAGAGAATAAATGAGCGGGCCAAAGAGGTCAATGAAATACACTATAGGGCTTAAGGTGAAATAGCTCCTAAAGAGTTCCCTGACAGAGTTGTTATTGCATTTTCTACTTGTATACTGTTTGATGTTGTCCAGTGGTTCAACAGATGATGATGATCATAATGAATGACAGGTGAACATCGGGTACAAGCAGAACCGTATCGTAGCCCCTGATGATCCCCGGAGGTTTGACTCGTGCGTCTGCGTTCTGGGGAAACAAGGCTACAGCAGTGGACGTCGGTACTTTGTGGTACAGGTAAGACCTCAGTCACCTAACCATGGTCCAGGTTGGGAATATTAAGACAAATTGTGAGCCTATAGCGTACATTCAACTATCTGATTCAGATCCATGTTCAGCCTGCAGCTCCTCTTCATCACGTTCCAGAATGTAATATTCTGGGTTTTCCACTGGTGCAGTGGTTTCCAACCTTTTTTAACCGTGACGCTCGTCCTTGGGCGACCTCGTCTGCTGGAAAACGGCTCCAGCCAGACATTTCTCATGGGTTGTGAGCTTGTACATGTGAGCTTGTTTTGATTTTTTGAAACATTTGTTTAACAATGTTATTAGTGTGCTTCATTATGAGGTTACACGTGGGAGTTAGCTATGAGTTTGTGCAACATGTTAAAAATGTTGGACTACCTCCAAGCCGCTATGATCTTTGGCGTCCCCCCAAGAGAGCCTGGACCCCAGGTTGGAAACCACTGCACTAGTGTAAAAAAAATGTGGGGGGGGAGAAGTATGTTTTTATTCTGTATCTTTTGTTTTGTGCGTGCACCGTTTGACTCCATAACCTAAAATGATGTATCACACTGGCAACATTTAAATTCCAGGTTGGTGATAAGACGGACTGGGACGTGGGCGTGGCCAGGGAGTCCGTGAACAGGAAGGGAAGCATCACGGTGAACCCAGACAGTGGCTTCTGGGCCATCTGCCGCCGGAAGGCCGGCAGCCTGAACGCCTGTGCCGGCCCCTCCGTTCCCCTCCCCCTGAAAGACGTGCCCCAGAAAGTGGGCGTTTTCTTGGATTACGAGGGTGGGACGGTGGCTTATTACGATGCAGAAGCAAAGTCTCATATCTACACCTATCAGGGGTGTGTTTTCACAGAGGCCCTGTACCCGTACTTTAACCCTTGCCTCCACGACAACGGTAAGAACGTCGCTCCTTTGATCATCTGTCCTGTCGAAACAGGAGGAGCAAGGGTGGCAGGATATGTTGGACAGGAGGTTGAGGCAGAGGTCCCGCCCACCACACCTCTACCGGGGGTGCCACCGGTGCCACCTCGGACTCGACAGTCGTCCGTTCGCTCTTTGTCACGTCACACCCTATTCTGAAGGAGTCTCCAACTAAAATAGTAGACTATGGGCAGGAACTGGGCAGAACGGTGAAATCATCTGGTGTAGTGCTCAGTTGAAATGAATAAAGCATTTAGACAGAGCATTTGGACCTCCATACCGTAGCACAAAACTGTTGCATGTAGTTAAGACCCCTATCTCTGGACCATAGATCAGAGATACCATAGACCATAATTTACTTTAACACATATCATGATAATTGAATTGAAAATCAAGTGTAAAGTCTGGCCAAAACCTCGTTCACTTGAATTTCATTCTTCCATGTGAGCTTCAATTTCAAGAGCTCTCCCTTGCCGCCTGCTCTGGACCCGACCCATGTTCATATGGATCATCATCATCATCTGTTTGATCACAGTGATCCCTTCCCTTCCCCATGTAGTCTTCCTCTCTGCTTTCCAACTCTCTCCAAAAATAACCCATTCCCTGCTTCCTCATACACGTGACTGGCTCTAGTCGCAATTACTGGACCCTTTTCACAGCTGCCGTTTTGGCAAGTAAGCCCAGCTGAAGGTAATAACATTAATTGTGGGTATTTTTAACATCTAGCAACATCTTAATGAAACACGCCCACAATTAATGTCATTACCTTCAGCTGCCTTTAACATTACCACTGTGTTCAATTGGCTTAACCTTGAGACAGAGACAAGGCGGGTTAAACAGAATTAGAGTTTGGTGTAAGCAATAATACCGCTGCATGTTTGGTGAAATGTTATCTTACAGTATACCAATTATGAAACTATATCCATTATAAAAGGTGCTAAAAGATCATGTAAACAATGACAAGCATCCAGCATAAAATGATGACCATGCAGCAAGCAAGCTGTATACACTTAGCATTCAACACTGAACAAGCTTACGTAACTCTCACCTGAAGGCCTGTGTTCATGACCTCCCTGCTTGTTATTATACAAGCAGCTGTTCTGTTATGTTTATGTAGATGGGAACACACTGTTATATATGTTTGTTTTGTTTGTTGGTCACCTAGCAACAATTCCCGCTAGATCAGGGGTCTTCAATATTTCTCAGGCCAAGGACCCCTTAGCTGAGAGAGAAATGATGCAGGCACCCTCACTACATATTGTATAAAATTAAGTTGCAAATTAATTGTTTTCATAGATTTCATAGATAAGCTTCATAGACTTCATAGACTTGTTTGACAGCAACTACTGTTGTGTAAATTAAACCCTCATTACTTTGTTAACTTGACCTTTGGCTCTGTAATTGGTTTGCTCTTTTTTCCCTCTACAACAAATCTCCTAGTAGATCTACAAGCAAATCTATAAGCTCACACGTCGTGCTGTGACGCGTCTTGAGCTTGTAGATCTGCTGCTTTTGGCAAATAGGGATGAATAGGGATGCTAGGGTTCAAGTGGTTAATGTAAGAAGAAAAAAAAGTCCTATCCCAAAAAGATTTGGCCGCCCCCCTGTAGTAACTCTAAAGACCCCCTAGGGGTCCCGAACCCCCTGATGAAGACCCCTGCACTAGAATATACACTAACACTTTGAAAACCATGTTAACTTTTCAAGTAGAGATAAATGTTTAAAGTTATGACTTTAACTTATTATAAATTCATTAATCTCTTATACTCAGAAATTACTTCTGGAACAGATATTTTCTTAACCTAGCTCAAATATATTTTTGGGTTGATTATTTCTGCTCCTTTAGGACGTGGCAAAGGACTTTAATTTGCCAATAAACATGTGCAAAATCCTATTATGATATGTAGGTAGGCCTATGTTGAATTAGTGACCATGTTAATACAGAGATGCAATTTAGCTTTATATCACTGTCCCCATCAGAGGGTACTGACAGTGTCCATCAAAACTGCTTACCATAATTATGTGGATGCCTCTCAAAGGAACATAGCTCTCTCTCACCGAAAAATTATGATCCCATAAATTTTGCTGCATCAGTGCATTGAAGAAATCAAGTACAGGATGTGACAGGATGTCTTTCAACTTAACTTTGATACAATTGCCTTCGGTGGCAAGGAAACGGTTGAAAGTGAGTGAGACAAGGTGATCTAAATTTGGATAGCTACATCAAGTAAATAATAATGTCAGCCTAAAATAATCTTAAAAATTTAGCGAGAATTAGAGGATTGGATGCCAACAAAACTTAAAAGTAAAATGTATCCATGCGCTTATCTCCAGCAGGGACCAGTGTTTCCTAAACACTTATTTTGGGTCTCGAGCTAAAATGTTTGGGAACCGTAATCTACAGTTACTACTGTACTGTTTTTCTGTCATGTATCATTCAGCATGCAGATGCAGATCCAGTGAGTCACATAATTAGTTTTAAAATATTGGTGACTGCCTTTAAATCACCGCTTGAAATCAAGTACAGTATAGACCCCTTAAGGGACCCCGGCCAACGAATTACAGGGTTTAACCACTTTACAGTGGTGGAAAGTAACTAAGTACTATACTTAAGTACAATCTTGAGTTACTTTTTACTTTACTAGAGTATTTCCAATACTTGTCTAGAGTATTTCCAATACTTGTCAGGGCAGACAGTGAGCGAACCCAGATACAGAACACAGACCAAGGAGACGTATAGAGAGTAAACTTAAGTGTCTTTTATTCAAAAACAGATGTACAGGCTAAAGCCGCAGTATAACTGAAGGTAGGATTTCACCAAACGGAGGTCCAAAGTAGCAAGGAACGAAAAGCAGTCCTCCTTGTAGATCTCTGTAATCTTCTGTCCAGGTTGGAGTTGCGTGGGAGGCAGTCAGGCTGACTGGATGAGAGGTTACTGGAGGTGAAGAATGAATCTGGTTCTTAAGCAAAGCAAACACCTTAACTGACCTTGTATTTGTCACAGCCAGGTATAAGTAGCCAGCCAGGTAATTGCAGGATGGAAGACAGCCAGGTAATTGCCAGGACACACCTCCCCACAAGCAGAGTGCAGCTCCAACCTAATGGACAAACTAGCAGAAGTTAAGACAGTCAGGACTCCCAAGCTGCCATGACAATACTTTTACTTTCTACTCCACTACATCTCATAGGAAAATATTGTACTTTTACTACAATTATTTGAAAACTTTATTTACTAGTTACTTTGCAGGTATAAATTACTATATTATAAAACATACATTAACCACTTTAGCCCTATTTTATACCTAGGCTATTTGAAAATAGCCGATCTACAGGCTCACAAAGGGTCGCATCGCGACCCGTTGTGAGCTATACATCTGCTATTTTCAAACATTAGTACTTTTACTTTTGGTTTTACTTAAGTAAAATTTCTGGGTACTTCTTCCACCACTGATGGTCCCTCAGGGCTCAATACTAGTGTCTTTTCTGTTTTCTGTTATCGTGGGGAAAGCTTTCACTTCAAATGGCCATACTTCGGTGACCATTGCTCTTATCAGCGAAACATAGGACTAGGTTTGAAGGCCGCATAGCGGCATGAAAATGTAGCATTACAAAAGTGTAGTTTGAGAGTCTATTAAAAAAAGACTGTAAAAAGTGCACAGTGAAATAAGTGTTTTCATTTATTTTCAGAGAGATGAGTGGAACACACTGGAGGGGTGGGGGGGGGGGGGGGCAGAGGATAGGGTGTGGAGAGGAAGCAGTGGGAGGATGGAAGGAAGGAGGAGAGACATGGGGAGGAGAGGGAGGCGTGAGGAACAGGTAGGAGGTGGAGGAACCGTGAGAACAGAAGGCGCCGTGGTTCTGGTGATGTGATTAAACGTCTGCTCTAACAGAGGGGTTCCCTGGATGGAGATGGAGAGGGAGAGAGAGAGAGAGAGGGAGAGAGAGGGAGAGAGGGAGGGAGGGAGGGAGGGAGGGAGAGAGAGACGGAGAGAGGGGGTGTACAGGGAGGGAAATGCAAGGAAGGGAGGAAAAGTGAGCGAGGGAGTGATGGGAGAAGGACAGCAGGAGAGAAGGACAACAAGACAGATAGAGAGGAACACTGGCACAGGAAGAGAGGAGAGAGAGAGAGAGAGAGAGAGAGAGAGAGAGAGAGAGAGAGAGAGAGAGAGAGACGGAGAGACAGAGAGAGAGAGAGAGTGGAGCAATAACGATGAGGCATTAGCGGAAGGGGAACTTGGATTTTTGGGATGCGCTTACTTAACCGAGGCCAGCTAAATACTGTATGTCAGTGAGCTTACACACCTGCTCTGAGGTAAGATGTATGTCACTTGTATGTGTGTGAAATGTATTTCATAATATGTGTGAAATGTATTTTTATTGTTTTGCAAGTTTAGCCATATAATCATTAGACTCCCGTGCCACAATGGTGATACTAAATCAACAGTGTAAAGTGTGTCTTCAGTGCTCTAGCCGTGAACACTGTATCAATTAATAAAGCAAAATGAAAGTGACATATAGGATAGCATTGTTTTTTATCCCACCTCGAAATGAATCTTTCATACGTTAAGATGTGATCATTGCTTTATGGAGATCGATCCCTTATACTCTGTGTGTGAGAGAGTTGATTGATTGATTGATTGATTGATTGATTGACTGACTGACTGACTGATTGATTGATTGTTTGATTGACTGATTGACTAAAATGACTGACTGACTGACTGACTGACTGACTGACTGACTGACTGATTTATGTTTTTATTGACAGAAAATGCATACACATGACCATATATCTGCATACAGTATCTGTCAAAAAGATATAACACGAAAAAACTAGAGAGCTTATTTCCATTGAGGTCCTTTGAGAGAGAGAGAGAGAGAGAGAGAGAGAGAGAGAGAGAGAGAGAGAGAGAGAGAGCGCGCGCAAGAAGCAAGAGAGAGCATATTCACATGTTTGTCTACAATATGGTCTGTGTGTGTTTCTAATACAAAAATGCAAATGTCTGTTTTTTCATGCATGCGTGCATCAGCTAATACAAAATGTGAATGCATGTAAGATCAGACAGTCACCTTCATGCACATGGCTATGTGCGTGCGTGTGCGTGTGCGTGTGTGCGTGTGTCTGTGTGCGTGCCGGCGTGTGTACATGCGTGCGTACGTGCGCGCGCATGTGTGTGTGTGTGTGTGTGTGTGTGTGTGAAGGAATGCAAACAGGGACTCAGGTATAAGCCTGGAAAGGAGAGGGGGGGGGTGTTGGGAGTGTTTACCCACAGATGGTGTCTCAGTGGTAGGACCGATACAGTCCTCTGTCCCCCTCCTGAGTCCAGCTGGCATCCTCTTCCTGGCCAAGGCATTAGCTCACCATCCCTTCATCACTACCATCATCATCATCATCTTCATCCTCTACTTCTTTGTCTTTGAACTCGTAATTACCTCCTCTTCATCTTCCTCTTCGTCATTCATTTCTGCTCTTTTCTGATCTGGTAGGGTTGGGCAATATCACGATTATTTCAGACTTTTGCCACGATTACAATGAATGAAAATAGCAGATCTGCAAGCTCACAAGTCGTCGCAATGTGATGCGTTGTGAGCTTGATTTGGACTATTTTCACTATCGTTCTACGCCACCAACGAAGTGTAATACACACGTGGTTAGTCAGACTAATTGATTTTAGAATGTTTTGTGTCAATTCACAGAGAAGAAAACATTATCCAAAACCTGCTTCTTGACTATTCGATTAACCTACATGAGCAAGATTATTAGTTCTAAATATTGGTTTAAATACATTTTTAATGTTAATTGCCCAACCCAGTCGCCTGGTCCTTTTTGTTCTCTCCTTTTTTCATCTTCTGTCCAAATCTCATCTTGGCTTTCTCCTTCCGCTTTCTCCTTGTTCCCTTTTTCTGTAACTGGAACCTCCTCAAGGAGCCTTGGGGGTCGCCGGACCCCACATTGAGAATCAGTGCTGTAGGCAATTGCTTGTTTTGTGTGTTGTTGGTTTGTAAAATTTGTGACGATGCCGCACAGTAAAATCTGAGTTCCTTTAAATACAAGATTGTAAAAATATACAAATTACCCTACTTACCCTACCTTTAACTTCTCAATAACCAAAAGTGTGTTACTGTACATCTTCCTCATTGGCTGCTCTGCTCCTGTCTATTTCCACTGTGTGTTGAAACAGGTCAGAAGTCACGGAGCAGTGAGACAGCTCTGAAGTCTTTGCCACGGTGCAGTGAGACAGCTCTGAAGTCTTTGCCACAGTGCAGTGAGACAGCTCTGAAGTCTTTATACCACGGTGCAGTGAGACAGCTCTGGCTCTGTGCCGGACTGCTGCATCCTGATGGGCTAGCGGACCCGCTGCCCCTGTGGTCTGAAGAATTGGATGGCCTCCACCCCCACGGTGTCCACATAAGAACTCCATATAAGGACGGCCTTCGTGTGTCCCTCATAAGACGTTTCTCAGCGTTCCGTGTGAGGACGTCCTGTCAGTATAATCTATGGCCGGCGGCCATCTTGCTTTAATCCCCTCCCAGGACGACACATCATCAACCCTCCATCTTGGCACGACGCCGACAATCATACCTGAGGATTACTGACGTCATTTCCTGTCCTTAATTAGCTAACGTGAGTTACTGTCATCATCATCGTCACCCAAGGAGATTTTTTTTTCATCCTTTCTCTCACAGGGGGATTTGAGGAGGTCATACTGTCATTGAGCGTTGTCAACACTGCACACCTCACATGTTCAGGGATACAATCAAGTTTTATCTGAATCTATCTATCTTTCATCTTCCACCAAATTGTACCAGGGGAGAAAATACAAGCTGACGTCACACTACTAAACCATGTCATTAAGAGGTATGTCCCATCATGCGTCCACCTGCTGTCCGACCTGCATCCCGGGTCTCAGCTCCGCCGTGCTCCAGGGAACTCTCCTCCTCTTCCTCCTGCAGTGGGGGCCCTTGGGGGTCAGTGGTCAAAACGAGACGGAGCCAATCGTGTTGGAGGGCAAGTGCCTGGTGGTGTGCGACTCCACCCCCTCGGCCGAGCCGTCGGGGAGCGCCCTGGGCATGTCGGTGAGGTCGGGCACCGGCCGCGTGGCGTTCTCCGCCGTCCGGAACACCAACCACGAGCCGTCGGAGATGAGCAACCGCACCATGACCATCTACTTTGACCAGGTCAGCCTTGGTGTGCGACGGAGAGGGAGAGAGAGAGAGAGAGAGAGAGAAAGAGAGAGAGTGTCTGTCTGTCTGCCAGTCTGTCTGTCTCCTAATATACAGTATCTCTGGTTCTGTCTGTCAGTCTCTCTTTCTGTGGCTGTATGTCTTGTAGTATTTCATTTACTCTGAGCGGTGTCCCGATGGTGCTTTTGCTATGTCGTGTGGTGTTTATTTGGGGAAACTGATAATACACAGTAGAAACCACACGTTCACACCTATAGACAGTAAAAAGAATTTGGACGAAGGAGCCGTGACGTCACCAATTGGTTACTGTATTGACATACCTTACTTTATCATCAATTTTACAATTAATGTTTAGTACTGTAATAAAACCAAGTGTAAAGTCCGACGAAATACCCATTCACTTGAATAGAATGTTTATTCTTCTGCAACCAACAGGAGTGGAAATAGCAACACAATCTAGGCCATTAATGGCTTCATATCCAGAACCGGATGCTTGTTGAATGGTTCACACTAGCGGCGACAAAGCAACAAGCTATGGAAGCCGGTGATGAAGCTAAGTGATGCCTGACAAGTGTCTCTCATTCTCTCCCCCTCTCTTTGCCATTACTACCATAGATTCTAGTAAATGTTGGCGGCCATTTTGACCCAGCCAGAAGCATCTTTGTGGCTCCAAGAAAAGGGGTGTACAGTTTCAGCTTCCATGTGGTCAAAGTTTACAACAGGCAGACAATACAGGTAAGAGAAACTAAGCTATACTTGAGTATAAAAGCTGCTAACACATTCTATGAAGCCCATTGTGTAATGTATCATAAAGATACTTATAAATGACTTAAGATATTATAGTAATTATAAGCACTCATTAAGTCATCTTCATAATGTTTTATAACAATAATCATAACACATTATAAAGTACTTTAAAATTACTTAAAAAGTCAAGTATCATAATCCTATTTTATAATTGTCTTAATGGAGGACCATCAGCTACGCCGAACTCTAGATGTGAGGGCCCGAAGTCCCGAACCTCTACTTGCTGGACACTCTCAGACATTCTTTTGCATTATAGCTATCTTTATAATGCATTGGGCTTATAGAAAGTGATACCTGAGATTTCAATAATTGATTTCTTATTTCCTGATTCTATTCTATATCGTTCCATTCTTTTCTTCGTTCCACATTGTCCTTGTCACCTACTGTCTCCTAACTT
The DNA here is from genome assembly GCF_963454915.1 of Gymnoscopelus microlampas. Classification (NCBI taxonomy): domain Eukaryota; kingdom Metazoa; phylum Chordata; class Actinopteri; order Myctophiformes; family Myctophidae; genus Gymnoscopelus; species Gymnoscopelus microlampas. The sequence goes on along the minus strand of NC_139956.1, from coordinate 28,428,225 downwards.
ACCGTGTCATCCACCCGTCCGTCCCACTAAGGTGAGCTTGGTTCTGAACGGCTGGCCGGTGATCTCAGCCTTCGCCGGGGACCAGGACGTGACCCGGGAGGCGGCCACCAACGCCGGGCTGATCACCATGGAGCGGGGCGACAAGGCCTACCTCAAACTGGAGCGAGGCAACCTGATGGGAGGCTGGAAGTACTCCACCTTCTCTGGCTTTCTGGTTTTCCCCTTGTAGGATGGAGGTTCAGGTTAATGACCAAAGGGGGGTGGGTGGTGGTGGGGGGGGGGCTGTTTAAATGGAGGTGGATGGGGATTGAAGAGCAAGATGGTGTTATGGATGAGACTGGGAACCTAATATTGGGGAGGGAGGGGGTGGAGGGGAGTTTGAGTACTTTCCCCTTCGTGGATTGTTCAAGTCTTTCGGGGTGGTGCGTTTAGGGTGTTTGGGCCGGTGGTCGGGTGGGGGTGCGAGATGAGGGATGGAAGTGATAGAAGGAAAGAAAATAAGTGAGAATAACTGGGCGGGACAGGAAATTGCATAATCCCATTTCCTCTTGGGTTTGTTTTCTCTTCGTATAATAGAGGGGATGGAGAGATGGAGATAAAAGACGGAATGGAAGGGAAAGGAAGAATGAAGTGATGAGGGGCAATAGAATGGAACATCGTGGTTGTCTGTAGGTTTCTGAATTATAAATATGTTTCATATACGACTTATGAGAACAATTTTAATGCTGGTTACAACAAAACCTAAGACTCGTTTTGACACAAAGAACCCCACAGAGTACAAGGGACAGGTAACCGGAACGCACGCCCCAAAACACACACGCCCCCATTCTTTTCGCGAACCGCTCGCCCCCAGGTTATATGAATAAGGTTAGGTTTAGGCATAGTTTTACTGACGTTACATTTAGAAATACCTGGTGGCGACCGAAACGAGGTCGCCGGATGTGACCCAGGGCGAGCATGTTTTGGGGCGAGCGTTCTTGTATTCACGGGACAAGGTGCTCTGCAGAACAATGCATTAGTGAGCCAGTTACAAGAAATATGACTGTCTTTGATGTATACACATCCGATAGATGGGTGACTTTAAAATTAATATTTACAACCAATAATCTTGAATGTATTTCCAGAAGCACTTTAGTTCATACATTTCTTAACCACTTAAACCCTATATACTTAGTTGAATCTACACTGATTACATTTTTTTTATACCAAAAATAGGCGATCTACAAGCTCATAACGCATTGCATGGCAAATGCTTTGTGAGTTTAATTTGGTTAATTCAGCTATTATCTTGTGTAATAACTTTTGGAAATTGCAAGCACATAGTACCGTTTAACCACTTGAACCTTAACATCCCTATTCTCATGGCAAATATTCGGCGAAAATAGCCGATCTACAAGCTTACAACTCATTGCTATGTGAGCTTGTAGATCGGCTATTGTCGGTAAAGAGATTTTCTGTAAGGTGAAAAAGGAGCGTACTTAGTATAGAGCCCTCCGGTCACCTACGTACATAAGGTTTAAGTGGTTAATAGTACATAATGGTGATCTCCCTATCAGTATTTACAAGTGCATACAGTATTGTAATGCAAATAGTGTTCGATGTAACCTACACTCTTGTAAGTGAGCTTTACATTAGGGAGATTTTGATTAAGTACTTACTGAGTGATTTGTATACTTGCAATACATTTGCATAACTCCACCATGGATTATAATAATATAAGGCTATTGTAAGCTCAAGTGTTGCCATTTCAACTGCACTTTTATGGCCCACTGTCTATTGTCAGACTGCTAGTAGACTGTAATGTGTTTTATGTGCTTGCCTGCACCATGTGATAGTCTGTCCAATGTCTATGTTTTTCTTGTTTCGATGCATGACCAGCTAAATAGGAAATTAAATTATATTATGGAAATAAAGAGTATGATGTCTAATACCTGACTCTTGATATGTCAAGAATGACTCCCCAAACCAGGAATGAAGTAGCTCTTCAAAACAGGTTGAGGACATCTTGGAATTACAAATGTGTAATTGATGCCTAGCAGACAGTGTGGTTTATTTGCTATTTAACCTATTAAGACCTGAGGCCGATTCTACAAATGTATTCTAAATCCTAACAGTTTTCTGAAAATACTTATATTTCTATAGCAGTGGGACTCAAAGTATTTCATGTCAAGGACCCCCAAAATGATAAGAATTTGGCCACGGACCCTCATCTCAAAATATGTTGTTCCAGGGACCCCCAGAAGCAAAGATTGGAGTTAAAAATGTTCGCTTTAAAATATATTCAAAGATTTAAACAAAGATTTTTCAAAAATAGCAGATCTATAAGCTTGTATATCTGTATATAGCTTGTATATTTGCTATTTTTGAATAGCCAAAGAAATCTAAAATGACACAGATGCGTTCCCGGTCTTAATGGGTTAACACAAACCACATTCTAACTGTCTTTCATATTGACAAATAGACACACACCAGAGGAAAGTATAAATAGGAACAGCGTGACCCGTTGAAAAATGCCAGCCCATTGGCGTTTGTCACGCTCCCTGGAGCTGGTTCATTGAGGCAGATGCTCTGGGAAATTGGGGATCAAATCTGTGACCTTCTGGTTCCAGGACTGTCCCTTACCTGACTACACCACCTTGCCTTCCACCCCGCTGGTTTACTTGTGGGCTCCATGCCCAGGCCATTGCTTCTGATAAGTGACCATTGGAGAGGAGCATACGCTGCTAGGCACAGGCCCAGAGAGATATAGCGCACGTCCTCAAGTCATGCTGACATTAATATGGCCTCCAAACCACCTCTACTACAACTTACTATATTTAAACCTGGGAGAGCAGCCTAACGTCGACGTCAGCCCGCCCTGCTCCTTAAGGACAGCTGTTTGTTCTGTAATATTGTGGAGATCCCTGCTATGCCTCCCTGCAGAGTTGCTTTATGGAGAAGTGTGGCCGTGCGTTTTCATTTAGCCCCACCATACGCTCACACAGACACACAAATTCAGGAAATCAGAAATTCTCCATCCACACCCAAAGATCAACACTTTTTTTTTTACCTTTCTACTCTCCCATCCACTGTCAAGATGTTATGAATGTGAATAAACAAGAAAGGTCCAGTGTTTTTTTACAAGATTAGCCACAGACAGACAAACTGAGACAGACAGAGTTATGGACCTGTAAGGGCCCATTTGGTTCCTAACTACCAATAACTATAGCTCCAGGGACCCATCTGGTACCCACTCGAGGACCCCTGGGGTACCCGCGGGCCTCACTTTGAGAACCACTGTTCTAGACTGGTGGTAGATCGTCTATTTTCACATTGGAACGAGTTAAACAAAATGTAATGCCTCAACTCCTACAATTCCAAGTGCTTGTCAGGATAGGGGGGTCCCCAGTTCAAATATGATTGTTTTGGGAGTCGCAGCCTGAAAAGGTTGAGAACCACTGTTAAAGATGGCTCTATAGTATTCAATCAATAGTGCCACCATGTCGTATAAAAAAGTCCACTTCATTCAGTCAATAAAGCAGAGTCACGTGAAGTGTCCCCCCTAAAGTGTACCTCAGGTGACGCGAAGCAGCTCTGAGGCTCTCGGCGCCGCGGTGGATCCGGTGACAGATGGAGGCGTTGGCGATGGCAGCAGGGGAGCCGGTGCCAGGAGCCTGCCGGGATCACACCGGACTGTCACATCCTATTAGTCTCAACGCCCCAGTGCACAGTAGAGGAGCATGTTAGCACTTTGTAGAGACTTCAAAGAAAGGAGTGAAAAAAACACAAGTCAACCTGTTTAATTCTAAAATGTTAGGTATCGGGGTGGTGACCAGTGTTGGAAAACGTAAAAAATGTTAATACTTTTGTAAAAATACAGATGTATTGGTATCAAAATGTACTTAAAGTACTAAAAGTAAAAGTACTCATTATATGCAGAATGTCCCGTTTCATAATTAAAAAAGGTAAAAAAGGTAACGGTATTGATTATGTATAAAATCTTTTGAAAATAGCAAATCTACAAGCTCACAACACGTTGCATCATGATGCTTTGTAAGCTTGTGGATCAGCTATTTTTAAATAGCCAAAGTTTAAATAGGGCTGAAGAGGTTAAAGGGGAAGACCACTCATTCTCAACATTGAACTATATGTCTTTAATACACCTTAGAGCTGTTGTGTGGAAATAAGAAAAAAGTCCCCCCCCTCTATGTTGCCTAGAACTGGATAATTGATTGAGGTCATGTGATCAGTGACATACGCAGGGTGTACTTTTGGCTGAGGGGGCAGAGCTATAGCTCTCTTGTCGATTTTGGCTCCTTTTTGAGACTCTGGTACTTGATTGGATGTGCCGTAATTTTTCATAAGATGGTGGTTGTTGCAGGTCCTTGCACTACAATACGCAACAATAGGACAGAAAAAGATATCACTTAGTATGTATACAGTATAATGATCTCTCTCACAAATGCAATGCTGATACCTGTGTTGTTTGCACCTCCACGACAATGGAGGATTTGGCCACGCACCTGTATGTGTGTCTCAAAGAATAAGGTGAGGGACATCAGGGAATGTCAATATAACTATTACCAAACTCAAATCAACATCATGTCTTCAGAATTAATACCAAATACAATAAAACATAAAATTACAATTTTGTAAAATAAAAATCTTTCAAAATGTAAACAATTGGCATGCTTTTGAAAATAATGTTTATAAGAATAGCCTACCTGAGTGTACTGGACTAAACCTACAAACACACCATGATCATTTATACTACTTACCGTAGTTGACCGAGGTCCCCAGGGGTCTGTACTTGGCCCCCTCTTTTTCCCCCCTCTAAAACATGAGCTTTTAGTTGAGCTTGTAGATTGGCTATTTTTGCCGAATGTCCATCTGTTATGAAATGCCCAGAGTCAAGTCAAGAGTGCACAAAAACGTCACACACCTTGTCACAATGCCAAGGTTTATTTTGTCTAGCTTTTTAAAAAGTATAATTATATTTCCACAAATGATATAACAAAAAGATACAAAAAATACAAAAAACATCCTTCCTTTCAAAACAAACATAGAGAAAAATATTCAATATTCTTGCTATTAAAGCACTGTTATTGGCAACAATTATATTTAGACTGCAATTTGGCCACTTAGAACTATATTTTCTCCCATATACTCTTGAACCTGTTCTCATCAACTGTTGTTTTATTTAGACAGGACAGTGCAGGGGTTCCCAAACCTTTCCATGCCAAGGACCCCAAATAGCCATAGACATAGCAATCGGATGGCTGCGGCCACCCGATTGCAAAATGGCTTAAAAAAGTCATAGTAATTGTGACGCATTGTGAGCTTGAAGATCTGCTATTTTCTCTACTTTGGAAAATGCTGGAAAGCCTTTGAAACATTTTTGACGGTAATAACATGGTTAAACTGGCACAATAATCTTCGAATTGAATATTAATTGAAATAACATTTTATGTTTTTCTTTTTGATTATTTTTTCATTTTCCTCTCAGTTCCAATTGGCCATTTTGTTTCTTTATTTGTTTAGATGGGACAATGCACATAATGAACATTCCATACATGAAAGTGAAATTAATCAGCTGATCGTGATCTCATGTAAACCCCTCATGTAATGCCTACAATTCCAAGTGCTTGTCCCCAGTTCAAATATTATTATTTTGGGGGGTCAAGTTTGGGAACCCTTGCTCTATAAGATATTGAGAATTGACAGTAAAGTCATGACAGTCTGAATGTTAAACACTGGATGTGGAAAATCTAACTTGAGATGTTGTTGACTAATCAGCCACCAGAAAAGTTAAGAAATATGTCCTTACTTTCAAATACATTTTAATCCAATTTCTGTACTTAGTATTCAGGAGCATTTATTTGTGCTCAATCAGTTGAAAACTCATTCACTCAGTTTCCTGTGATTATGACTTCTGGTAGGTCTACTTGTGTGTTCTGCTCTTACCATTGCATAAAGGGCCTGACGTTTTTCACTAAATATCATGTTATGACATGCCCAGAATAGGGACGCTAGAGTTCATGTGGATAATCCTCGAATTAGCATTATGTGGCCAATATGAGCTGGCACTACAGTTTTGAATATGTTTCAACCACAGATGGTGAAGAGGGAAAAACCATACAGCAACATTGGTGTCATGCCAGAGTGAAACAGAAACTGGCTTGTAAGGCTTAGATAATGCCAAATACTGTACATACATACATTAACAAAAGGGATCTTTTTAGATCCTTTTTAGAAGGTTTTTGTCCTACCCGATTAAAAGAAGACTTAGCTTGAAACGGAGATACAAAAATAAGATGAAAGAAGAAAATGAAAATATGCCATATTATGCCTGGCAAATCATGACTTCATGAAAAAGAGGAACATTAAAGAGGAACATTAAACACAATTCTGGCAAACGTGGCAATCTTCGTGAATCATTCACACACGCTTCCTGATTTTAAGTCTTTTTAGGTTTAGGTTTTTGTGTGGGACTTTCAGGCTGAGGCGTTGTTGGGACGTTGGCGCTAGGTGGCGCCGTGGGGTGGCGTCTCCTCTCGTTGACATACATGTTGTTGTTGTCGCCGATTTGCAGTCCCACCACACTGCTCATGATGATGGACATTCCACTGGCCGAGTGGGAACGATGGCCGGCGGTCTCTGGATTAGAAAACTGCCGCTGCGGGTGAGACTTAAAATGAGCTTCCGGTGTTTCCAAAATGGCACCATTCTCCCCAAGTTCATCAATTAAAACATGTGACATTGACTGCTTCGATGACAATAGGTCATAGCTGAATGTCAGGCAATTACATTTATTGCAGTGGATTTTTCCATATGCTGTCCAAAATAGTAGCCTATATGGAAATACTGTGGACGTTTTAGCAGACAGAAATATGAAATATTCTGTCTCTTGACTCGTTCATTTTCTAGAGCAGTGGTTCTTTAAGTGTTACCTTCTCACAGTGTCATCCCCCTGGATCCCCCTCCATGTGAACACACAACGCATACTACACTGGGGCTCCTTGAAATTAAAATGTTTGAGAACCACTGTTCTAATCTACTGAAAATAGCTATAGCCTTTGGCTGCAGCCCCCATATTGGGAAATGGATACAAAACATTAAAATAGCCGATCTACAAGCTCACAACGTGTCGCAGCACTACGTGTTGTGAGCTTATAGAGCTTATTTGTCAAAAATGTTTTGATTGATTTGGACATTTTGTAATGATTTTGACAATAATTACAGCCCAAAATAGGGACGCTAACAATCTTATGAATTTAATTGAAATAGAATTTTGGTTTAGTTTTTTCTCATTTTCCTCTCCTTTCAAATCTACCCCCACTTTGAAAACCACTGAGCCACTGAACATAATAGACACCACTTACCTGGTAGTGTCCAGTAGCGCGTGGCCTAACCGGTGTCCTGTCTGCATGGGTCTTCACAGGAGATGATGGTGACCTCTGCCTCTGATCAGTGGTGGTCACTTTGTGATTGGGCGACGAGTGGACGGGAACAGCATGAAGGCCTCTGATTGGCTGAAATGAGGTCTGGCCTGACAACGATAAGCAGATAAACACTTTGAACACTGAAAAGTCAAAGGATGACATAATCTAAAAGCCAAAACCAAACCGTGCACACCAAAATATTTAATTTTAAGTCATCACTACTTTTTATGAAACATATTGTCTCTGTCAGGTCGAGACCTCATTTATCCAAAACTGTAAATTTTCCTTCAATATTAGCAAAATTAGCAGCTCTGCAAGCTCAAAACTAGTCACTTACTTTTGACACTTTTGTGTGACACTGTAGTATGATCAATAATTTACAAAAAAGCACAAAAGGTTAGATAAGAGGTTTCTGCCCGACAGCAACGACATGAGACATGGGTGAGATCATTTCTTTCTCATACATTTGGTGCAAGAATTTGGAAATTGGGAGATTTTCTTTTTAAGATTTAACAGTATTTCAACACTCAGTACTAAATTAAAGAGTAAGTGTAAACTAAACAGTGTTTTTCTTGCAGAGCAGAGTATGAGAACTTTCCCCTTTCTACCATAATGGTTTCGACAGTAAGCGAGCCCTACTTCGACTTCCTTTTCACCTTTGATGATGTGCTTGTCTCTTTGATTCACAGTCAAACCAGCAGCCGTTTCCTGCAATAAAAAAGGAAGTGGAGATGTAACGGCATGATGGCAACCCTTGCATTTTGAGTGCAGTGCTTTTGTCATAATTTGCTCTATTGTCACTTTGTGGTTGTGTTTGTTAAACTCGGTTTCACTGGCTCATAAATCAGGCACAACGTTGCACCTGACATGGCTTGGCCGCTGCCTCCTGTAAAGTTTATTTAAAAGTATGCTGACATTAGCTGAATGACAATTTGGCAATAAAGCAAGCTGAAGGCCCAGGCGGCTGGCTTAGCGATCCGGGCACCTAGGCTGCTTGACAGCGTGTCGCGGGTTCGAATCCCGATCCCGACAACCTTTGCTGCGTGTCACTTCCCATCTCTCTCTCCATTCCTGTCAGTCTACTGTATCTATCCAAAAAAAACTTGAAAAAAATAACGCAAGCTGATGGTACCACGGAGCTGACAAAGACTGCAAAGACTGTTCACTTTAGCTACAGACAAGCGGTAAACCAGGGGTTCCCAAACTTTACCATGCCAAGGACCCTCGAATAGCCATAGCCCTGTATTGCGAAATTGCTTTATCTGTGACCTAGGGACACCAGGTGACTAAATTTATATAGAGCAGAGGGGGGGGGCATTTGAATGCATTTTACAGAGAGTCACTACTGTGATGTTTGGTCATTAGTAGTGAACAAATGCATCAGTTTACAATAACACACCGACATGTATGTCCACACCAGACTGGACTGTTCCACTGTGGCTCTCTTACCTGGGTTGGTGGAGGGCCTGTCAGCACGTGGTTGGACACTTTCACGGCTTTGCCATGGGGACTCACTTAGAAATATGAAATGAATGAATGTAATGAATGTAAGAATGAAATGAATGAAGACAGGACAAAGGTTCGACACAGGTTAAGCATTCCTAAACCATAGATATTCATAACACACCATATGTGAATTGTGTTTCTGAGGGAGAGCGGAATAGCGATTAGAAGGGACATCATGGTACTAAGCACAAACCTAATGCCTGAGTGCTGGTGTGAATCATTGTAGCGCACTCTGTAATTCTTTCATCTCTCCTTTGGTCCTGGAAAAGAAAGAAAGAAAGAAAGAAAGAAAGAAAGAAAGAAAGAAAGAAAGAAAGATGAAATGAAATGAAATGTTTTTTTTATCATCAAACAGTTATGTTACGGTGTTGAAAAGGGTAAGGACATCATTTTAAAAGTGAACAAGGGAGTGTTGGCTGTGTTTGTATTTATTACCAGCTTCGCCAGCACTTGGTGTACGTCATCGTTAATCGCATGCCTGTGCTTCTCATACAGGGCTTCTGTCGCAGCAGTGCATTCTGGGAACAACACACAGACAGAAGGTTGATACAGCTCGTCAGACAGACTGCAGTCCATTCCTTAGACCGGTGGTTCCCAAACGTTTTATCTTAAGACCCAAAAGAGAAATCTCTCCCCAGGACCCAAACTAGTGAAAATAGACGATCTACAAGCTCACAAGACGTCACATCGCAACGTCTTGTGAGCTTGTAGATGTGCTATTTAACACAGCTTAATAAAAGTATGTTTTCCCCTCTAATTAATGTTTTTTTAATTATTATTCTTTTGAAAAATAACAAAACATTTAGGAAACAAAGAATAATGGGGTATTTACTCGCGACCCATAAAAATTAGTCCGCAACCCACATATAGGTCCCGACCCACTGTTTGGGAAACAGTGCCATATGCTGCGTTCACACGGGCAGATACAAAGACACATGCTACCATTCATTTTCAATGGAAGCCAGCGACATGAAGATACAAAGCTACATCCAACGTTTATAGCTGCTACAAAAGATACAAAGATACAAAGATACAAATTTAAGTTGAGCTGAGTTCAACTTCCAGATACAAAGATACAAAACTACAACTGTACACCGATGACGCAGCGCGCTTGATGACGTCAACGACCGTGTTGAGCAACACAGATACAAAGCGGCAGAGCGTCAAATATGCTGTGTATCTGTGTATATTTGTATCTGCCCGTGTGAACACAGCCTTAGACCCATCACCCATGCTAGAACGCTGTTTTACTCCACCATTCTCTTCTATTCTCCTCTGTTCTGCTATAGCCTACCGACATTTTACTTCTCATCTATTCTATTCTGTTCTGTTACAGTCTGTACTGTTTAGTGCCATTTAAGTTTCAGCTCACCTCTCACCACTTTATAGGTCAGAGGTCTAAAACTATTCAACTTTTCATCAAAGTGGTTGGGTGGTTCTTGGGGGGTGGAATTCTCACCTCGGAACAGGGGTCTCTGGGCGGGTTCAGGGAGCCAGCACCTCTCCATGAGCTTTACCAGGTCCTCCAGTCCTGCCTGGGCCTGCCCTCGGTCAATCTCTATCGGGGAAGGCCTGTCTCCCTTGGGGATACGTAGCCGTACAATGCTGGGGATGGCATCTAAGAGATCGGAGGGGAAAGGTCGTTGATGGGAAGAAGAGAAGAGAAACCTTATGTTTAAGTGTTTAAGTAACATTAATCATATAATAGTGGCATCTGTGAGGCTGAGACAGTTCTTGATTTGAGGAGGGGGACAAGCTGGAGAGAGAAAATTGAGACAACAAATGAGAAGGAGGGACAGACGGATAGACAGACAGGATGGACGTACGTACAGACAGAAGAGAAAATCACTCACTGGCATATGGTTGTTCCCCCGTCGCGATGGACCACAAAAGAATGCCATAACTAACATAAAGAGAGAGACATCATCCAGCAATTATCTATACATACAAACAAAACCCTGTCATCACACACTTTCTATGGGTGGTGGGTGCATGGTGCATATTTTTGTAGACAGGCACACAATAAGAACCCACAGGGAATTATGAATACCTATAGATGTCAGAGGCGCGGGTGGGTTTGTATGATAAGTTGAAGGCCTCCGGAGGCATGTAGTTAATCGTTCCCCCCTCCTCGCCACCATCCCTATTGGACGCCCGCGTCACACTGCTGTAAAACTTGGCCAGGCCAAAGTCAGTGAGCTGGATTAATGAGAGAGGGGAATGGAGAGAAAATAAAAGGAACACAGAGAGGAAGGAAGAGAGAGAGATGAGTAAAAGTCAATGATGTTGCAATACATAGTATATTTACGGCAAAATAATCGTTAGTATGCATTACCTCCTTTTTCTCTGATGTGTATTGTTTACATTTACCAACATGGAAAACATTTTGCCACTGTTTCAGGATAGGTTTCATTCATGCATTTGTTGTTTTCACAAGTTCAGGTTGATTCTAGAGCAGGTCTTTAGGCCCAGTCCTGGTGCTTGGTGAACACTTGGTGCTTCTGTCCTACCATACAGTATATAACCAGCAGTGTTGTGCCTGAACGCGTTCAATGAACGATCGTTCATGAACTCGTTCATATTTTGGGCGAACGTGAACTGAACGTACTGTATATCCGCTAGATGAACGTTATTGTGAACGCGTTCATTCTGGCGTTTGTGAACGGCGTTCTCTCTTCGTTCAACTTCGTTCAAGAGTGTCCCAAATTTCCATGGTTACATCGGTTTGTCATGTTGTATTTCATCCTATTCTGTGTTTCCGAGGCGTCCTGAACGCACCATCAGCCCAAAAAAAGAAAAGCAAGGCTGTGTCTAACATTCATCTGCGCAGCGCGCCGAGCGCGGAGTCCGAGCAGCACAGACAGTTACGGTCACTCGGCCAGGGCGAAGGGCTGACACTTTATCCGCTCTGCGAAGCTCATTTCCCGGCCACAAGCATTTGGAAGTTGACTTGTGTCTCTTCCAAAGTATCGGTGTTGTTTCCTTGGCTTCACTGCCGACAAAATTAACTTGAAGCTGGGCTGAATTAATAAGTAAACACCGCGGAACGGCGAGATGAGTTTGGGATATCACAACAACAACGTGGCTGATGCGTCGTAGCACAGCCGACTTTAGGACGGTAGCCCCGGCCCCCGAACCTCTGAATGACCGTCATATTGTAGTCTGGACGTGCGACCCGACTTTATTTTGGCATTAAAAGTGGACTTCTGCATCTGGCTTTTGATGTTAACAGTGTCATACACTCACTTTGACAAGCCCCCAGCCCCCCAAGATGAATGAAAATATTTAGACAATAGCAGATCTACAAGCTCCTGTTGTGAGCTTGTAGATCGGCTACTTTCCAATAGCCAAAACCTAAATAGGGCTGAAGTGATTCATGTATTTGTAAAATCTACAAAGTAACTAGTAACTCAAGTTTTGAAATAATTAAAAATAAAGTACAGTACTTGAATAAATGTGCTTAGTTACTTTACACCACTGGAAATAATAAATATAGGGTGCTTTGTGTATGTACACCAGAGAGGATATAATGTATAAGAAAATTAAATAAATAACATTGGTTTTATAATGAATTGGATAAATAATAGAAGTATAGTAATAATAATAAATAATATATTTGGATGCATCCTGCTCCATATACAATACAATGCACTGCTTTTCAGTTCATCATTCAAGTTTGAGCCAATAAAAAATATGCGATTAATATGCGATTAATCGCACTAATATATATTGAAAAAAAAAGAACGAAAAAGAACTGAACTAGTTCATTTTTTGAACCATGAACTTTAGTTCAAAATTTTGAATTATGAACTGAACTTTGAACTAGTTCATTTTAAAATTTGTGAACTGAACTTTGAACTAGTTCATATTTTAAGTGAACTTTCCCAACACTGATAACCAGCTGGTAGTATCTCAAGACTGTGGCCTCAAACTACTTTCAAAAGCTTCCGCTTCTGGATGTCCCCACCTCCCTCCCCCCTTTGTTTCGCCTTTGCAGTCACATAAATAAGTCCTAATGTAAATGTAATTAGTCAAAACCCTATCTACCTAGCTGCTTAGCAGAAACGGAAATTCAAAAATATATTTTAAAGATATCTAAAAATACATTTTCATGAACAGAAATGACAAACAGATGACAGCTTCCTGTGTGAAACTGTCAGGGGTGCAATTACAGACTCGGTAGCTTTTAAAGATTGTGAAAGAGTTGCCTAGCTTGAGTGACTAACCAGCTGGCATCACAGGTCTATAAAGTCCCTGATTAGATGGCTTGAATTGACAGCATGAGAACCAGGTGGCCTTATGCCTCTTTCAGTGAAGAGCCGGAGAGACAGCAATCCCAGGCCAGCAGGACTGGAGTATGTGAGGCTTCAGAGCATCTTAACCACATGATATGAACCCTTGCGTCACTATTTTGGGGCCAACATCTTATCCTATTATTATATAAAAATTGGCTTATGGGAGGACGGCCGGCCGCCGGGCAGACCTCTGACATCACACTCATGTCACTTCATCGTTACGCTCATGTCACCGCTTTCCTGGCCAAGAGAGCTAGAGACCGCCGTCTAGGACGAATCTGACCTATTGCAAGTCAGTGAGTGACCTGAAGCCTGACCTGACCTAGAGTGAAGGATTGCGGTGAAAGTAGTATTTATTGTTGGGTCTGGGAAAGTTCCTGCCGCAAAACAGAGGAGTTGGACAAGTATACCTGTTTTTGCATACAATAACTATGATGAGCTTGAACAATGGCTGTAGGAGCCATGAATTGGTTTATTGCAATCATGAATTGGTTTATTGTTATTATGATGTTTATTTTTGGTTATGTCGGTTGATTATACATTTGGTCAATGCACAATTGGGGTACGTGGATAATTAGGTCACAGGCATAGAGGCGGACACATTGTTACCTCAAAAGAACCACCTGTTCACCTGCTGAGAATATACAGAGAGAGAGGGGTGTGTGGGATGTCGTATTTTTAGTTGACCACTTTATTTGCTTTATTTTCTTTATTTGTTTTGCTTTATTGTTTTGATCGCTGTGATTATGTTGCTACAAGTTTGAGCACCCTTTAACTACTGTAAGTTATTTTTGTTGCTTTAATAAACCCCCTTAAAAGCATTCTTTGTACCCAGCAAATCTTCCTTTTGTTGAGCTGAGCATGTCAGACAATGGACAATAGACAATGGCCCATCTTCTCATCGCCTCTCTTACGACTTACTTAGTTTGGTCTCCAGCAGTCGCATACATGGACATTCTTGACAAACCACTGATGGTAATGATCACCAAACATTGGGCCTGGGTCTCACCTTGACATTTATGGATGTGTCCAGCAGCACATTGCTGGGCTTCAGGTCCAGGTGGAGGATGGGAGGGGTGAGACTGTGGAGGTAGTTCATGCCCTTGGCCACTTGGTGAGCCAGTCGAAAGACCAGGGCACATGGCAGGGGGCTGTTTAGAGTGTCCTGGTGAGGGAGAGGGCAAAACGGAAAGGGTTAAATCGGGGGATAGTCAACGTTTTTCAGGCGAAGGACCCCTGAGCTTAGTGAGAGATGAAGCAGGGACCCCCACTACATGTTGTATAAAATTTGTTTTTTGTTGCAGATTAAACTTTTTCATAGATTTCAGATAACTTTGTAGACTTGTTTGACAGCACTATCATTGGTTTTGTGTGAAATAATATTTTTTGTTTAGTTGTTTACACATTATCTTTTCTATTAATATGTTGGATTCATGTTAATGTGTATTTTCAGACATTTAACCACTTAACACTCCATACTTAGTAAAGTTGACTGTTGACTCTGTACTTGGTTTTCTCTTTTTTTCCCTCTACACCAAACCTCTTTGCCAAAAATAGCAGATCTACAAGCTCACAACGCCTCGCGCTGCGAGGCGTTGTGAGCTTGTAGATCTTCTATTTTTGGCTAACGTTCCCCTCAGAATAGGGATGCTAGGAGGAACCTTTTTTTTCCTTTACATTAACCACTTGAACCCTATCACACAAAGATTTGGCTGCCCCCCAGTAGTAACTCTTAGGACCCCCTAGCGGTCCCAGGCCCCCTGTTGCAGAACCCTGGTTTAAAGAATGAAGAAGGTTTATTTGTCACTCACTACTCATACAAGCAGTGACATGCAAGTGTGTGAGGTCCACAAAATAATGTGCAACAACAACAACAATGTTGTCTGATACAGAATCAGAGTTACAGTACAAATACAAATAAAGGTTCATTTATACCGCACCACAAGAGTGATGAAGACAACAAAAAACGTAATTCTCATTGACAATATGTCATTTTCATTGAGCGAACCAACTGTGAATTAGCCTTAAGAATTGAGTAAAGGAATACATGTGTAATGGAAGAAAAGGACAGGTCATTGGATAAATTCAGTGAATCAATGAAACAGAGGGACACAAATGACCTGCAAGGAGGCAAGGGATCCTCTCTCCATAAACTCCATCACCAGGCCGAGCTGTATAGAGGAGACGGAGAAGGGCACACGGCCCCTAAACACCCCTAGGACCCGGATGACGTAGGGGCTCCCTCCCTGTCGCATCAGTTCAGCCTCATGGAGCAAGAGCTGATCCGACCTGGATCTGAACGTCAGTGAGCAAATATCTAGTTCAGTTAAAGATCCCATGCAGAAGTGGAAAAGATTTCATTATGGGGTTCTCTCTCTCTCTTCTCTCTAATACTGTGTGTGTGTGTGTGTGTGTGTGTGTGTGTGTGTGTGTGTGTGTGTGTGTGGTATACATTTTCTTTTGTGCATCTAAAATATTGAAAAATATAATGTAATTCGAAACCTTTTCAAAGAATCAAGAGTCAATACGTTTTATTTGTAGCTGACTTATACAATTACAAGCAGCTAAATGTTTTTGGGACTTATTCTGCAAATAAAAAAACATTTCAATGGTCCAAATATATTTCCAAATGCAAAATAAAGTGGTAAAATAAAAGTGAGCTATTCAGACTTTTCACTACAGCTACTCAAACGAGGAAGTGTGTGCATATGCAAGAAGTGTCCATTGTGTTCTTTAAATCCTCATTAGCACTTAGTACTTTTGCACTTACCCGTCATCATGATGTAACAATTTAATGGCCACATCCCATCCCCACTGAAGATGTCTGGCCTTAAAGATTTGACCAAATCCACCTGAGCCAATCACCCTCCAGTCCTGCAGACTGGACTCACCAATCAACCCTGGATCATCTTGGTAGCTGGACAGTGCCATTGTTCACTGAAGAGAGGGGAAAGGGATTTCAATTACATATAGAGGCCATTCATACTTAATGCATTTGCCCAGGCATATAGGCTACTGTGGACTGTGCTTTAATTTCCTATTGCATAATTCCATCTTTTGGAGACAAAAAAGTAGGCTAATCATAACACTGATTATGATGTTGATTTGGAATAGAATGTAAAAATGTGCCTTTGGTTTCACTGAGGGCAAATTATAAAAATACACAAGGTTACAATAAATACACAATCACACTACATCCGACACAACACTGGCAGATCCAGTATATAGGTACTACTAAAACTAGCTGAAGTGAGAGAGTGGGAATGTTGAGCTTGAACAGTCGCTTTATGTAGGCTACTGTATTATGACTGAATAAACTCCATTCCCACATACAGTATACACAATTATTATCATGTAGGCCTATCTAAGTTATAAATTGTAATTGCATGCAATCATAAAGAGATATTCACTTTTAAGTAATGAATGGTTATTATTATTGAAGATGGTTCTTTAATTGCTTCAGTCATCAAATACATATGTAGACCTACTTTTAGCTTTTTGATGGAGGAAATTACAAAATGTACCCATCAATATCCAATGCTAGAAAAACTTGATAAAAGTAGCCTATCAAATACAAATAAAAAAACGAGAACACAGGAAATTATGCACTTATTTTTTATCTACAAATAAATAGCCTATAAAAAAAAAACATGTCAATGTGATGTCTGATCATGTAAAAGGACATACATGTCCCTGAGTCTTTCCCCATAACTTATTCCACATGTGATCAGGCCTAACTCTTATTTCTCTACCACAGATACTTGGGGAAATAAATAAACTTACTAAATTACTCAAATTACTCACCCGCAAAAAAATATGCATTGTCTTCCTCATGAACATTAAGAAAATCCCATCAGCTCATCTTTTCAAACCCTGTTCTGTTTCCACACAGAATAGAACAGAAAATCCATTCCAATAAAGTGCAGATAAGGAAGCAGAAGTGAAATAGATGTTTAGGAGCCTGTACTTCTGCTTCTGTCCTCTACCAGCCACACATGGGAAATAATATGTCCCTGTAAAAATGTACTCTGTAACAGCAGGGAGTCCCCTTAAAGTAGCCTCGGAAACCCAGCCTTTTTACCTTAAAGTGATTCAACCCTAGAGCATGTCTACCCAGTATAGTATGGACTGGGGCTGTGCAATGCAATGATATGATTTGCAGTGGTGGGAGGTTAATTGTCTTTCTCCCTACTCTGAGTTTTCCACTGGAAATTTAGACCTCGTTCGTTCCCTCTTGAAGCTGCAGAAGTTTGGTCTCCTAGTCCCACGCGGTTAGAATCCGGTTCGAATCTTTATAATGTACCAGGCTGATAGTATTTGAGCCATTTGAACAAGTAATGACTAGTTGATCCGCAGCACCCTCTGGTGGACAAATGTGAGAGCAACATGCACACTTTCAGTTGACACATGAGTAGGCTATCAAGTATTTGACTGCTCAACTAACAATGACGATTGCAATATTAAATGTATGGAATAATTATGCATAACTCTGTTTACTTTGACTCAACGCACCCCAAACTGTGTTGTGTTGTGCTAAACAGCTCTGTGAAACAAAATCAAAATAATACTGACTGAGTGACTGATTAATAGGCCTAAGTGACTGCTTGCAGTAGTCTCGGCTACTCAATATTTGCATAGTCACACAACTTGTGACAGTCAGTGACAATAATAAAACTTTTCGATATGACTCTTTGGCAGTGGTGGTTGTGGGGAATAATTATTACGAAACGATTCATCATGACGTCATTGGAATTCCCCCTTATCGTCTTGTTTTGCTCTGAGTTGAACCAGTGCGGTGGAATACAAGAACCCTCGCCCCAAAACACGCTCACCCCGAGTAAAATCCGGCGACCTCGGAATGGTCGCCACCTATCCCTAAACGTAAAGTAACTATGCCTAAACCTAACCTCAGTAAACTATGTATGCCTAACCTAACTATGCCTAACATAACCTAATCTTAAACTCAATATAAAACTATGTCTAAACCTAATCTTATTCCTAAACGTAACCTCAGCAAACTATGCCTAACCTAACCTTAGTTATTCCTAATCTTAAACTCAGTAAAACTATGCCTAAACCTAACCTAACCTTATTCCTAAACTTAACCTCAGTAAAACTATGCCAATTAAAACCAACTTAGTTCTAAATGTAACCTCAGTAATACAAATTTAGGAATACAAGAACCCCTGGTGGCGAGCGGTCCGCGAAAACAAATGGGGGCGAGCGTGTTTTGGGGCGAGGCTTCCGGTTACCGTGTGGTGTTTTTAGACTGCGTATACATTCATAACCCGGGTTATGGTTATAAACCTGTCTATAGGGGCTGTTAGACTGTATAGAGGTTGATTATAGCGGGTTTGTCCCCGAAGCTAGCTGTATGTCGCGGGTAGGCGGGTCGCCTCAGAATAATAAACTGCGCTTGGTTTCGTTTTTGTCTCAGACCGTCTGAGTGGCGACGACACTTCCTCTCTAACGTGACTCTGTTATCACAGCTTTTTCGGCGTAAACGGACAGTGTTTTTCAACGCAGTCGCTCAGTTGTAGTTTTTAATTTACACCTTTGTGATTCTAATCAAACTATAGATGTCTGTGTCTCGGAACTTTGGACATAATATAATTCCCTGAGCTGCGGCAGCGTAGCCAGGCTACACTGTGGAAGACTACTTCACAACAACACATTAAAGGACAGACGGATGAGTCGCAGCACACAGTAAGTAAACACAGCGAACAACAACAACAGCAACCTTGTTGTTTACGTTGTTAGTTTAAACGTATTCATGGCTTCGTAGTCTACATCTGTTTATTTACATGAAATGACTCAGGACGGTTTAAGTTTCGTCTTTGTCCAAATGTTAAGAATTGTAAACACAGGTATGGAGGCCTGGTGTTGGTAAAAAACAGTCAGTAAGTCACTCAACTAAATAGCTCTCTGTCTACCTCCCTTTCCCCCCTCTCATTCTCACTCTCTCTCTCTCCCCCTCACATTCTGTTTCCCTCTACCTCCCTTTCTCTACATTTCTCCCCCCCTCTCTCTCTCTCTCCCCCCCCTCTCTCTCTCTCTCTCTCTCTCTCTCTCCATCCCTTTCTCCCCTCTCTCTCTCTTTACCTCCCTTTCCCCTCTCTCTACCTCCCTTTCTACCCCTCTCATTCTCTCTCTCCATCTCTCTCTCTCCCTACCTCTCTCTCTCTCTCTCTCTCTCTCTCTCTCTCTCTCTCTCTCTCTCTCTCTCTCTCTACCTCTCTACCTCTCTTTACCTTTTATGACTCTCTCTTTCACTGCCTCCACCTCCTCTATCTCTACTCTACCTATCTATACCTCTTTCTCCCTTTGTTTCCCTCACTTTTTTATGTCTCCCTCTACCACCTCTGTCTCTCTTATCTACCTCTCTACCCCCTCCCCCCTCTGTACATCTTTCTGCCCCCCCCCTTCCCCCTCCCCCCTTCCTCTCTCTGTCTGCAGGACATCCAGGGCATCATGGCCTGTGGTACAGTGAGGCTGCTGCCAGCGCTCTCAATGCAAGGCAGAGAAGGCGATGGGAGAAGTAGTGATGGGAGAGGAGGAGAACGGGAGGAGGAGGTGGAGGATGACTTTGCATGTGTCGGGATGCTGCGAGGGTCTCTGATGTCCCTCCACGGCTCCGTGGAGAGGATCTTCCGGGTGTCTTTCGGCATCGGAGCGGATGACGATGCCGAAGGCCTGCCCCACAGTAACAACGGGCAGATGTGGCTGAAGCTGAGAGGACCCAGCAGCAATGTGACGGAGGCCAAAGTAAGACCTCTTTACACCACTGGTTCTCAAACTTTTTCATGTCAAGGACCCCCAAATTGATATTTGTTTGGCCGCTGACCCTCCATCTGAAAATGTTTTGTGCCAGGGACCCCCCAAAAGAGAAGATTTGTATTAATTAATGTATATACTCTGGCAGTTAAAGAGTTAAGAAAAATAAATCTAAATTATAAAAAAAAATCCAAACATTTTTGATATTTTTCAAACCTTTCCTAAACATAGCAGATGTAGAAGCTCGCTGTGAGCTTGTACATCTGCTATTTTTGAATATCCAACATATAAATGGATAAAGTGGTTAAAATGATAGGGATGCTGCTTTTGCTGGGGATCCCCAGACCCCACTTTGAGAACCACTCTGCTTTAGCGATATCAGTATCAGCTAGACTTGGGCGGTGTGTGTGTATTTGTTGTTATTCAACTCTGCTCTACTTATGCTGCTGATTATGGGCACTATCAAGAGTAGACACACACAACATTTTGCAACTCTTGTCTGTTCATTTTTAAAACTGTAGACAAAGTTCATGAGTATGTGATATAAACTGCAACAGACTGAAAGACTGTTAGACATTTCTTATAGCTTCCTTTAAAAGTAACGTAATGTTACCATTCATGTTCATAATTTTGTGGATGTGCTGTCTTCCACTATCGTTGTGTTTTACAGGTTTTCAAACCTGTGATCGTCTGGCGTCCTCTTACTTAAAGTGTATTTCCGAATTCCGACACCTGAATAGTATCATATTAATATAACATAGCCATTTTTTCTTAAAAGCTGATATGCCCATTTTAGGCATGCCATTACAGGAGAAAACTTTCAAGCAGTTTCCAAAAGAGTGAAAATAGCAGATCTACAAGCTTACAACGCGTCACACCGTGGCGTGTTGTGGCGCCACAATTATAATTATTAAACCAATGAATCTGTGCTATAACTACAAAAATAGCTACATGAACAGCATTGTTTGTTAATAAGTTAATGACATCAGAGACTTACATTTCACACTATATTTGTGACAGTTGTTTGTGAAAGGAGTGGTGAACCAGGAGCAACAGCAGGAGGTGTCCTACCCTGAGGTCCTTCATTGTGTCTTCTGTGGAGCCAGAGGGCTGTTCATGGACTGCCTGATGAAAACCACCTCAGCACATATAGTGGTAAGTATGGGAAGCAGTGTAATGCACCAGCAAAACATGCCATCAATTATACCATCACGACATGGTACTAACTCAAAATATGGTGTACTTTAGGTTTAGATGTATTTTGATTTAGAGCCATTTCAATGTATTTCTTGGATTATTTGCAAGTCTGATTGAGATTCTCGATAGAGGGTTTGAACAGGTGATACATGATTAGGACTGACATTTATCTGCTTGACCAGTAAATACATTGTTAAGTCACTCTCATGTGCGTAAGCACATACTGATACGCTTAACCAGATGAGAGTGAATCAACAAATGTATTTACTGGTAAAGCAGATAAATGTCAGTCCTCCTAATCATATAATCATAACGACAGGGCAGCACACCAGCTACAGTTTCCAGTGGTGGAAAGTACATTTACTCAAGTACTGTCCTTAAGTAGTTCCAATTTTCAATACTTTACTTCTACTCCACTACATCTCAGAACCAAATATTGTACTTTTACTCCACTATGATTATTTGAAAACTCAGTTACTACTTACTTTGTAGATTTTCTTCAAAATTATTACTTTTACTTTTGTACATTTTGATGCCAATACTTTTGTACTTTTACTCAAGTAAAATGGAATACGGAACTTGTAACAGAGTATTTCTATATTGTGGTATTGGTACTTTGTAAAAAAATGTCAGTACTTCTTCCACCACTGACATGTTTCTTCATTTATCTCTTTCCACATCTCAGATCGGTTCTCCGGGCTGCCTGCTGATTTCAGGCCTGACGGAGCCCGTGGTGCAGGCCTACTCTCTCATCACAGACCTGGTGGAGAGGTACAAGGGCATCCAGGACAGAACGCCTGAGGTCGGGGACAGGGCTTTGGGCGAGTTACTGGACTCACGGCGGGCCTTCAAGTCCCTGGTCGAAAGATGGGAGGACAGGCACACCCTGGACCTTCTGGTACTGCCAGGGTCTGTGAAGGAGACCCTGCTGGATTTGGTGAGGGATTCTGGGCTCGGGTCAATCTCTAGCCCTGGGGACTCTGCTGCAGGGAGAGAGAACCACAGAGACGTCCAGGGTGCAAGCACGCAGGGTGCCTTGCAACGGCTGACGCTTAAAGATGGGACTGTGCGCGATAGATTAGGCGGAGAGCTGAATGAAAGGCGTGATGTTGGTAAACGGGACTTTAACAATGTGGAACGTTTTGGGGGTTTTCCATCTTCCTCTCCACTTCATTCAGGTACTGATACGCGGGTGGGCGGAAAGGCGGGTGGGGTGCCGCATACGCCGGCATCGTCAACCGGCGCCACAGATCACTGCCCCCATCCTTTACACGCCTCCTCCGCCGGTGTCCGATTGAGGGCAGGCGGTGCCGAGGATCGGCGGATGGGTTCTCCGCAAGAGGTAGGAGAGGAAGGTCAGCCGGAGGGAGGGGGAGGGAGGTTGGACGTCATGGAAGATCGGGGTGAGGAAGACGGAGAAGGAGAGCTGTTGCTGTCCGTGGGAAGCAAGAAGGAGTTCAGGCTGCTATTGAAGTTTTTCACGGCCATGGGGTACACGGAGGCTGTGGTGAGACGTGTCATCGCCCGGACAGGGCCCAAAGAGGCCTCGCAGATTCTGGACCTGGTCCAGCAGGAGCAGGACCGCAGCGACCGGGAACAAAGTGACCCAGACCGGCACCGAGACGGAAACCGGGAAATAGAAAATGGGAACGTTGTCCGAAAGCATCAAGACGACACTAACCTACCCAGCGAGACGGAGCACAGAGAGCCGGGAGACAGGGGAGGGATAAGTCATGGAGGGAACCTGACGACAATCAACAGAGTGGGAGAGGAACTCGGAGGGAAGGACGGCTCTCCGGAAGAGTCAGCAGTGGACAGGAGCTTGGAAAGAGAAGGACGAAGGAGCAAGAGAGAGGAGGGGGACGGGGACAGCAAGAAGGAAGGAGAAGAGGAGGATTTCGTCCTGGGGGTGTTGAAGCGAGCTGCGGCCAGCTGTGGGTACACCGAGGAGAGGGTCATTGAGGTCTACAGCATGTGGCCGGACCTTTCCACTCACCAGCTGCTTCTGGAGCTGCAGAAAGAAGGCGTCAAAGAGGCCGAAACCTCCAGGTCCGAGGCCGAGAGAGAGGGGCCCATGGAGGTGGACGAGGGGGTGCTGGAAAGAGAGGGAAGAAGAGCTGGAACAAGAGAGGACGAAAGAGGAAGAGCAAATGAGGCGTCGACTCGCCCTTTGGCGTCCGGAGGAAATAAGGTGGAAAGAAAGGTCCTGGAAGACGGGAATGAAAAGAAATGGGATCCGAGGGGAAGGTTGGAAGTGCTTGGTGGAGGCTTACCTGATTTGGAGCCACATTTCCTTCCATGGAAAAATGGAAATGTGTCGGTCTTACCGACCAGCCACCACCAGCGTTCAAATTCTCATCCTTCTGAGATACCACCTGAAATCAGGGGACCTCCCCAGCCCACCTATTCCACTGCCGCGGACTCCCACTTCAGCAATCACCCCAAACCGAGACCCAAAGCCACCAGCTCCCCCAAAACGGTCCCCCGCCTCACCCACAACCCAGTCTCCAGCTTCCCCTCAAACCCCCAGACACCCACCCACCCCCAGAAGCAACAGCCACCCCAGGTGCCCCAGTATGTCCACCCGGCATCTCATCCCGTCCAACTCCCGGCCCTCGCGGGGAGCCACTCGCCGCCCCCCACCAGGTCGAGGGACGTCCGGGGTTTCCCTGCCGTCTCATCAGGGGCCGTGGTGACGGGGGAACAACGCTTCATGGAGGGCCTGCAGTTGCCCTTTGACCTCCAGCTTACCGACGAGCCTGGGAACCCCAGTCTGAGGATGATCATCATTGATGGGAGCAACGTAGCCATGAGGTAAGGGAGCTAATATACAGTACATGATACGAAATAGCATAGCACCTCTTAGGTGTAATTTCCAAAAATGATGAACTACTACACAACTCAACAAGGTACTGCAGATTTTATACTTTTACTGAAAGCAGATTTGTGAATAATACAGGTTAACCACGTTTTGCTATTCTTAGTTCGACAAAGTATATAGGGTATTGGGAGGCAACAGGCCAGTGATAATATCTGGCCCGGCAAATTATTATAATTATACATAGGTACTAGGTAGGGCCACCCTAGTGTAGCGGGCAGACCATAGGCCTTTCATGCGGAAGGTCGTGGATGAGAACCCTACTCGGGGTCGACGTCAGCAAGGGCATGCGGTCGCAACAGGTCCCTAATGTCAAATCAAATGGGTTCAAAACAGACGATGACACATAGGTACTAGGTAGGATATGGACAGAAATGGCTTTACATGGATGAAACCGGGTAGGATGAATGCTCTGTTTTCAACTTTCCTTAAAATCCCTTAAAGTCGGCCTTGCTTTGCCAGCCCTGACAAAAAAGGATAGTCATTTTGTATTTTAAAACAAAATGCCAGATGCCAGAGGGTTAACAACAAACCCAAACTGTGTTTCATGTGCCTTGATACACTGTGTCTTTCTGTGCTAAGAGGTGACATTGAAACATAAAAGAGCTCTTGTTCAAAAAGGAGTATGATAGTCTTTCTCCGGAAAAAAAATCTTTTTGACTAAATATAAGTGCCACATTGATGAGATGGGACCTGCACAAAATGATTACGATAGCATTTCTGTACGTACATTTTATTACACACACATTTCTATCAGTAGTTATACCACACACATCTTTTTTTATTAACTATCATAGCAATATATCATTATATATAGTTATCATTGTATATACAGTGGTTTGTCACATGTTCCAGTTAGCCATAGATTGTGTTCTGGCCATCATTAGAAAAGAAATGGACAATGGAGGTCAAACTTGACGACCCCGGCCCTGATATATGATATAGACTTATGTACTTTGTTGTATGACAAAGAGCAAAAATAGCCGATCTTCAAGCCCACAACACTTTTATCTTATTTTATTTTGGCCTATAATGACATGACCAAAATGGAGTCACCAGGTTCAAGTGGTTAAAGGTAAAGAAACCAACAAATGGAGATTATTTTGGTGAAATTATTGTCCCTTACACACTGTTTGAAAGACAGATTGAAAACCACAACTTTTCTGATTTCATCGTCAGATTTTCACTTCACTGAATAGAGTTTTATATACCATATTGCCCAGCCCTAAACAGGTTTGTCTAATATTTATCTGTGGAACAGAGTCAAAAAACAAAATGCATTGGGGGGTTGTAGCCTGAAAAGGTTGCGAACCACACTGGTCTAAAGTACTTGTTTGATCCTTCCAGCCATGGACTGGGTCATTTCTTCTCCTGCCGAGGGATTGCCCTGGCCGTGCAACACTTCTGGAAACGAGGCCACCGTCGCATCAGCACCTTCGTGCCGCAGTGGAGACAAAAGAGAGACTCCAGGGTCAAAGGTAACACTTCAGGGCCATTCACACTGAGTACTATAACTATAAAAAATATAGTTTTAAAAAAAAAACGTTTTAAAGTCAAGTGGATGGCAGAGTTTACAAACTTCACACCGAAGTGAACGATATAGTTATAGTTATTCTGTAGTTATAGTGCTCACGTCACGTTATAGGCCCTTTCCTGTCCTACTGTATACAGCAGTGATTCTCAACCTATTTAATTTAAAGGACCCTCAGTTTGACATGCGTTCGGCACGGTTTTCAATTCTGAGACCCCAGTCCAGTCCACACTGTAAAATCCACAGTGTTACAATAACTCAACTCAGAGAGGGTACAAATGGAACCAAATGGACCCTTTTCTTTTTTGTTCCATTTGTCTGAGATACAGACCTGTAAAGGTTCCTAACTATCAATCATTTAGCTGGGGACCTCCTGGAACTCCCTCAAGGACCCCTGGGCGTCTTCCACCCCATTTTGAGAACCAGTGCTATAAGTAAGAAGTGAGTACCAGTGCTATAGACTCTATAGACACGTGATGCAGAAGTTATTGTATTTATTTGCATAATGATGCATGGCCATGTTGTGGGAGAGAGACGGGTGTTAACCGTAAGAGATGGGTCTCCTGACAAAGTCTCATGACGTATCTGTCCAGATTTGTTTACAAAACCCACGAAATAAGAGTAATCGCCCACGAACATTACACAGCGAAATCTGGTCATTTAAAACCCACAGTGCAAAAATTGAACCACAAGGGTCAGCTTTCATACTCTTTGGCCTGTAGTATAAGGGATTTGGTGTTAGCCGAGTCAGCAATACAGTATTCAGCTGACAATGTGCATTTGACTAATGACTAATAACATAAGCAGCTGTAATCATATTGAATCCCTCCCCTCTTCCCTTTTATTTGGAGAACCATGTCAACTTGATGGCTAAAATGATGATTGATATAGGTCAATCCCAATAATGTCATAGGATTCTACGGCAATTATACCCGGCCCTCACAGAATCCCCTATCAGCTTTTAGGAGACCCTCAGAATCAGAATCAGATTCAACTTTATTGTCACATCACAGGTTTACAGGTGTAAACAGTGGGTGAAATTAGTTTTGGTGCAAGCTCCATTGTTTTTGTTTTTTTCCATGAGAGAAAGGGAAGAAGATGAAGAAGGGGGGGGGGCAAGGGGAAGAGAGGGAGAGAGATCAATAAAAACACAAAAATGATCTACATATTTACACATAGTACCGTATAGTTACCCGGTTCGGTAAGTACATGAGCTAAGCCATAAGGAGCGGTAAGTACCTGAAGTAAAAAATAAAGGTGTGTGAGCATAGCAGCAGACTTCCTGACTTGCATTGCCTGATAGTGTTGCTAGGTAACTCAGTTTACTGCTCTACCACATTTGTGTGTGAGATGTGTATTTTATCAGTTGTGTATCAGCCGTTGTGTAGATTTCCCTGATACTCACCCACAAACCTTTTTTGTTTAAACTTTTTTTTTAATCTTTTGAAATATATATATGTATATTTTTTTTATGTAGGAAACGAAAAAAGGGGATATTTACTTGCGACCCAAACATGGGTCCCGACCCACTCTTTAGGAATTAATAGGAAACAGTGATCTAGTGGGTTAAATGCCACATGTTATTTCTCATACTCGGTCGTAACGACTCAGCTGTATAAAGCAACGAGTGTCGAGTAACAAGTATCGAGTAACGCTGAGGAAGGCCTACAGTCCGTGCTGAAACGCACCCATTTTTTGGTAGACTGCTGCTGCGGATCATTATTAAAGACTCCTAAACTGCTGCAGAGAGTGCGGGTGTTTCTTCCTTGTGTATATTGTCAACAATATGTACCCAGTTTAACCTCAAGACTGTCCTTTGAGTTTAGCGCACCTTTCCCTTGAAGTGAGTTGTTATGATGATTAGATAGCCAGATGGTTCCTCCAGATGATCCTCCTTCCCCCACCAAGCTTTGGCCTTTTGAATTTTTATAAATTCCAAAAACGTAGCCTTTCAATTTTGTTGTACTTGCAATGACAATAGAGGTTTTTTTTTGTTGAGAATAGCCGGTCTACAACTTATTTCTCTTTTTCCCAAAACAATATTGAATAAAGTGGAATTGTTGGTCCGAAAGCCGTAATAATACATTTTATTTGTAACGCACCTTATATTTTAACCAATTCTCAAAGTGCTACATATTAAAAATAAACAAAAAATAATAATAATGATAATAAAACAGTGAAATGAATAAAATTCGGATCCGTTTCCCAGCTCTGTCACGGTGGCTGAGTGCATGCTTAGCACTCCGTGGCAGAGCCGGGAAACATGCTCTGTCAGCCGTCGTGTTGATGGTGTCAGGTGAACCTAACACCTAGCAGTTGACCCCAGGTCGGATCAAGTCCTGATTGGTCCAGCCTATTGTCTCCGGTCCTGCTGTGACAGGTTAAAAGGAGACGGGAGCCAATTTCCTCTCGAGAAAGGAGGAAGGCCTCGTTTGACCTCTGAGAGTTCCTGTTAAGATTTCCTGCAGCAGAAGTGCCCGAGACAATAGGCTGGACCCATCGGGACTTGAGACAAAAATAGTCGCTGGAGAAAAGATTGGTTTACAAACACAATTCAAACGTCCATGACTTCTTAACTTCGTATGCCCAAAACTGTTACTTTTCAGGATCAAATGCAAAAGTATCAAAAGTAGCCGCGTTTCGAGCTTGTGGATACTTTTGTGTGACGCTGTAGTATGATCAAGTAGGGCGTTAGTTTAGGAAAAAACACAAACATTTAGAATATGGAGATATTATATAGGGTTTAAGTGATTATGGTGCACCTCAACCCCTCTGTATTTGTTTTGCCTCCAGAGCAGCACTTCCTGACCGCTCTACAGGATCTGGGCCTGGTCTCATACACCCCCTCCAGAGAGGTCCAGGGCAAGAGAATCAACTCCTATGATGACAGGTTGGTTGGTTGGTTCACCTCAGAGCTGCAGGACCACACAAGCTTGTTGCAACTGTGTGTGATTACTTGACAATAGTTGGTGGCAGCGGTGGCCTAGTGGTTAGAGGGGCGGCCTTGATACCGGAAGGTCCCTAGTTCGATTCCCCAATTCATCACATCAATCATGAATCACCGCTGAATAGCCCTTGAGCAAGGCTTCCATGCAGGGTCCGGCTGGAAACAAGTTTCGTACTTAGTCCGACACCCTGGGTAAACAACAAACTTTGCTTTGCTTTGCTTACACAGCGGCCATTTTGCTCTTATGTCACAAAAATGCTGATGTGCGAATATGGTAAATGAATTCTAAAGTAAGCCATTGCCATTGATTTGAGGAATTTCAGTTGCCCTGTGTGTCGTTTATTTCCGTATAGCAATATTATTAAAAGCTGAACATTTAAATGTAATGTTTGTAGTCTTATAATGTAAAATTACATTCAGGAAATAGATTGCCCCAGATGCAACCAAATTTGATCTACAAGGTAAAATATGTGTCCCTCCCCCCAAAATACTTCACCTCAATGCCCCCCCACACACACCCCAACGGCCCATCCACATCCCAAAATACAGCAAGTGTTAGTCCTATCAAGAGCTGAGTCAATCACCTCGAGAATAAATGTTCTTTATTTTTCTGTCGGTGGGGCTACTCATTTGTTCAACCCCTCTCCCAACCCTCCCCTCCCCTCTCCTCTCCTCTCCCGGTAGATTCATGCTACAGTTGGCCCAGAAGACGGACGGAGTGATTGTAACAAATGACAACCTCAGAGACCTCCTGGACGAGTCCCACGTATGGAGGGACATCATCAAAAAGAGGTAGAGAGACAGAATAAAATGGCAGTTTAAAAACTTAATCCATTGTCAGGCTGGTTTTCTGTTGGTTTAAGTGTGGCTGTCATTGTGTTGTGGTGGGGCCCCATGGAGACACAATCATGTGATGCAGAATTGCCAACGCCCCAGGTTTGAATCAGTTCTAGGACCTGTGATGATTCACCTCTTTACTCTTGTTTTCGTGTCTCTTGCCACAACCCATAAATGCCATTTTTTTAAAGGAATTAATTTGCATAACAACTAAATTGGGAGAAAAAAAGGGATACAAATAATTGTCTAAGAATAGAAAAAATGTAATAAATTAAGGGCTTTTCTTCTGTTCTGATGATGATGATGTTGTTCTACCAGGCTTCTTCAGTACACATTTGTTGGTGACCATTTCATGGTGCCAGATGACCCCCTGGGAAGAGGAGGACCACATCTGGATGACTTCCTACTTTCACAGCACAGGTGTTAGGAACACACATGCACATAGCACACAACAGACTTTTTACCTGTTCTTTCATTTGTTTTCTTCCCTGCTTCTGCGTCATTATGCCCTTAATTTTCCCTAGTTTACT
Organism: Gymnoscopelus microlampas; assembly: GCF_963454915.1. NCBI lineage: Eukaryota > Metazoa > Chordata > Actinopteri > Myctophiformes > Myctophidae > Gymnoscopelus > Gymnoscopelus microlampas. The sequence continues at coordinate 28,398,309 of NC_139956.1, read as the reverse complement.
GTAGTTGGTTTGTTTTGTTTACATGTAGTAAACGAAACTCAAAGAGTCTCCATTGAGTCTCCTGCCGGTCATCAAATTATTGGCTTAGGAATGCGACAAAAACTAAAAAAAACTCCTCTCTTAATGGGGTGAGTGATTGAAATGTTTTGGGTGAACTATCCCTTTTAAGTACTACAATCAGAAAACAAAAACAGACACTACGGTATTTATTTCTCATGCTCTCCTTATTCCCTATTTGTTTTTGTTTTTATTAGCAAATTTCACACTCATAATTTTCACAAATAATAATACTGAATAATACGATAATAAAATAATGATATCAAAAAACAACTAAATCTGATTCTCCCCTCAGACCACCGGATCCCGGCAGCCATTCGTTCGCCGGCACCGCCTCCCCCTTCCCGTTTTCCACCGCCAGAACCCCGCGCTCCCAGACCGAGGTCCTGCACTTCCGTGACCGAACGCAAGGCGGCAGCGCTACAAACGAGAGCACGGCGGCGGCAGAGGTCAGCGGCAGCAGGGGGGCCCGGCGCGGGGGGAAGGGGAGAGGAAATCAGAGCAGCAGGGTGGGACCAGCGGGACACGCAGGATCGAACCACCAGCAGCATCATCATCAGCCTTCCAGAAAGCAGCAGCTGGGGTCTGGAGGTTCTGGCTCGGGGCTGAGCAATGTGGACAGGAGCCCGGAGGAGACAGCCAGGCTCAGGGAGAGCCTCTGTCAGGTGTTCCCTGGCCAGGACAGCATGGTGACTCTGGTGCTGCAGAGTCATCCATGGGAGACGGACATCAACTCGCTGTCCTATCTCATCTTGGAGCAACAGGAGGAGTAAATATGATGGGGTGGGGGAGAGGTGGGACTATCCAGCCAATGGCAACCAGAGATGATGCAAGAATCAAGCCATAACTTGTGTGTGAAACCAGTGGAAACTAATTTGCTTTTACACCAGAAGAATTATATATTTTGAATTGTGTACATGTTTAGGTTTTTTTTTAGTGCACGCTGACTGTCTGACATTTTGCTTTGAATTACTCCAACAAAAAGTAAATGGCTAGATCTGTTACTCGCATGTAACACAAAATTAAAAAAATGATGATTTGATTGCATTGGAAGCACAAGTTGAGGCTACCAACATGGGGAGGTCATGATAATGACAGTTATAAGAAACTATTATTTAAATATACTTCTGTTATGTTTGGAAGTATTTTAAAAATCTACAAAATTATACTATAAACTATATTTTGTACCTTGTAAATATATTTTCCACAAAATATTTTAGATGTATTTTGTTAAGTCAAAATTGTATTTTCTCACGTTTTCTCTGAAGAATATTCGTTGGCAATGTTTTCTGTGTTTTTAGCTTTCAGTGAATTATGTAACGCAATGGCCTCGTCGTTGACCAAGCTTCAGTTTTAAGAATCTTTGAAAGGTTGGCCTTAACCCTTAGCCCAAGGCTGATGCTTGGCTGAAAACTGGGCCTCCCTAGGCTGTGTTTTTAAAATGCCACCAGCCAGCCCATGGAATACTTCAAGACTTAAAGATTAAGATTATGGTTTTGATACTAAAACAAAACTATGTATGTACAGTATAACTGTACAAACTGTCTTGTCCTCAAAGTATCTTGATCTTTGCAATGAGGACCAGAAAGGTTTTGTATCTTAATTTTGTTTTTATAAGACTTTTATTTCTACAATAAATCTTTAATTCAGCAAAAGACTGCTAAGAATATTTTATTCACATACAATTATACATTTTTAAAGTTTTTAATTCAGCGCTAGAAAAGGGAAAACTGTAACTGCATGTATAATTATGTGTTAGGTATATAAATAATATATCGTCTCTGTCGAGTAGAAACCTCACAAGTCCAAAACTGTTATTTTTCAGGATTCGCGTTTCAAGCTTGTAGGTCTGCTACTTATGATACTTTTGTGTGACGCTGTAGTATGATCAATTAGGGCATTCATTTACGCAAAAACACAAAATATTAGAATATAAAATATGAAGATAAGAGGTTTCTGCCCAACGGCAACGATATAATAATGTTTGAGACATTTGTGTGTGTTTGTGTGTGTGTGTGTGTGTGTGTGTGTGTGTGTGTGTGTGTGTGTGTGTCAGAGCTCCGTCTTTCTCCTCTTCTCTTTCTCCTTCTGGAAGACTTTTCCACCAGGCTGCTTCTTCCATGTCAGCTTGACGTCTCCACTCACCCCTTGCTGCATCAGTTTCTCTTTCATCTGAGAGACACAGACAGCCTTGTTATTCATCTCAACAGACATTATCCCTCTGGTACCTGGTTATTCTCCCCAGCAAACATCTTTACCTCTCTGGTCCAGCTGTGATGTTGGACTTGAACCTACAGTCTAGTGACACTCACCTGCTTCAAGACGGCCTCCATCACAGCAGGATCATTCAGGTCCACAGTGGGGTCGTCTGGGGTCAGCTTCAGTTTCAACACCTGCTTCGTCTTTCTGGGGACGAGGGGGGACTCTGTGGAAAGCAAAATGAGAATCCTCTTGGTTGAGATATGCATTTTAGGTCATTTCTGTCGAACTCAGTTGGGTGAGTTTCAGCTCAAATGAATTGTTTATGGCAACTCACCACTGTAACAGATGAAGTAATATTTGGTTTCACACTCATAGCTGAAGAATTTCTCTCGGTTCGGACCAGGGAACCCATCTATTACTCCACAGTTTGTGTCTGCCGTTGGATACCCCGGCCACCAGTGTCTGAACGAGGAGCCGCTCCCATCAGACCATAACCAGTCGTCTCTGAACAGGCCGATCCAGACAGCAGATCCGTCGGTGAGTGTCTCAATCTCCTGGTTCTCTGCCTGGTTCCTCACACTGGCCAGGTCTGTGTATGTGTCCCTGCAGTAGAGCTGAGCATCCCGCCACGTCTCGGGGGAATTTATCAGGAAGTAACGAGCTTTGCCCTCTACCATGTCTGTCAAATAAAATACATTTTGTGTGAAATGTGAAACAATCACACACTTTGTGAACTTCCAAAGTTGGCAGTAGTAGTTAGAGTTGTTCCGATACCCATACCAGTATCGGAAAAGCTGCCGATACTGCCCAAAAGGCCGGTATCGGTATTGGCGAGTATGCCAGTCTATACCGAGCTGATGCCACGTAATTTGTCATATGATGATATTTCATTTACAGTAATATTTTGAATGCTTCAGTTGATGCTGCATGACTGTTTTTAATCATTATTTTACTAACTTGTAGCTGCACTTTAACTTGTTAAAGGAATTTTTATTTAGTCCTAGATCAGTGGTTCTCAAACGTTTTAATTTCAAGGGCACCCTTAACTCTAAGAGTGTGCAAAATGGAACAACATTTTTATTATACACTGGTATCCGATAGCTACTCGGTATCGACCAATAAGTTCTGGGTATCGGGAAGGGAGAAAATGGTATTGGTACATCTCTAGCAGTAATGCCCTGATACAACTCAGGTAAAGTCAGTGGTGGAAAAGAGTACTCAAATGTTTTACTTAAGTAAAAGTATCAATATTGCTAACTAATGTAGAAATATCTGTTTACAAGTAAAAGTCCGGAATTCAAAACGTACTTAAAAGTACTGGCATCAAAATGTTACTAAAGTGCCAAAAGTAAAAGTACTTATTATGCAGAGTGTCCCATTTCAAGTTTCCATAAGTATAGAAATCTTTTGAAAATAGCAGATCCACAAGTTCACAATGCGTCGCACCGTGAATCGCATTGTGAGCTTGTTTATCGGCTATTTTCAAATGACCAAAATGTATATGTAGGGCTGAAGTGGATCATGTATGTTTTGTAATAATAATCTAAATCTACAAATTAACTGGTAACTAAAGTTCTCAAATAATTGTAGTGGAGTAAAAGTACAATATACCTCTGAGATGTAGTGGAGTAGAAGTAAAAGTTTGGAAATACTCAAGTAAAGTACAAATACCTCAAAATTGTAGTTGAGTACAGTACTTGAGTACATGTATTTAAGTACTTTCCACCACTGGGTACCGTGTACATTCAAGTTGCTCCACAAATTAATTGTGACTATAGAATCATGGCTTTTAAAAAAAAATCTTAATGGAGAATATTAAAATGTCAGTCACTCACCGACATAGCAGATGAAAGGCATTGTATTTGTACATGCGGTGGAGGACCAGAGACCTCCACTGACACGGACACAGTCATCACCAGCAACACTGCTGGGTTCTCCTGCAGACCAGTTCCTGTAACCAGTCTGACCTCGTCCATAGAAACCAGGATCTGCCATAGACCAGTGCCACTCCGTGGTGTTTAACCCATTAGCGTACGGTGGGTTCTAACGTGGACCGGGCCAGATTCTTAACCCCCCCTCCCCCCTTTAGAATCTGGGGGGCGGGTGGGGGCTCGCGCAACGATGGCTGATAAGTGACAGTCTATTGAGAATTACCATCAGCGTTAATGCAAGCGAGAGAAACGTGAATAAAACACAATATGCAAGTATAGTTGGGAAGCGGCTTAGTTTGGGTTGAGTTGCTGGCTCGTCGATAGCAGAGAGGTCTGTAGGCGCAACTGCGCCGCTGGAATCCGGGGGAGCAGGGGCGCACTTATGGTGCTGCTGGCCGCGGAGATGGTTGCTGGTGGTGGCGGGTCTGGCGTTGTGGTGGGCGCTGCTGGTTGTGGCCCCACTGGCCCCCCACCAGCAGCCGCTGGTTACTGGCAAGAGAACCGGTTTGACGGGGAAACCGGTTTTTAATGGCCACCCATTAACAATTCGGCCGAATGCAAATAAGCCCGATTTGAAAACAAAGGCGAATTTCTGTGTTTGGCAACAACAGCATAGGGTGAGGGGTGCTAATGTTGTTATGTTGATTTTTTTGTTTTTCTTTCCCCTGGGGGAGCAGAGTTTTATTAGACCGGGCCATGGCCCCGTTGGCCTCTATGACGATACGCCCTTGGTTTAACCTCACTAGACCAGTCCAGTACCAGGTCTCTTTTGATGCGTTCATGATTATTTTATATTCCTCCATACTGTTGATGGTGACCAGGTCATAGTATTGCTCTCTACAGAAGGTCTGAGCTTTACCCCAGCTCTTGTTTTCCTCAATATAGTGGTACACACGCAACGCCCTCGAAGTGAGAACACAAAGGCCTGTAATATGAATGAACCAAGAAGGAGGGGTGTTAAATTATCAAATGTCACATTGTTCACATTGTTGCAATTACATAGTTAAAAGCAGTGGTGGAAAACGTACTCACATTTTGTACTCAAGTAAAATAATCAATACCACAATGTAGAAATAATCTGTTACTTGTTAAGTAAAAGTCCTGTATTCAAAATTGACTTGAGTAAAATTACAAAAAGTATTGGCATCAGAATGTACTTAAAGTATCAAAAGTAGAAAGTACTGTACTCAATATGCAGAATGTCCCAATTCACAAGTTTTCAACTTTATAAAATGTATTAAGATCTTTTGAAAATAGCAGATCTACAAGCTCACAGTGCGTCGCATCGCGAGCTTGTAGATCGGCTATTTTCAAATGGCCGAAATGTATATAGGGCTGAAGTGGGTAATGTATGTTTTGTAATATTAATCAAAATCTACAAAGTAACTAGATTTTAGTGGAGTAAAAGTACGATATTTGGATCTGAGATGTAGTGGAGTAGAAGTAAAATGACAGAAAATGTAAAATACTCCAGTAAAGTAGAAATTCCTCAAATGTGTACTTGAGTAAATGTACTTAGTTACTTTCCACCACTGGTTAATCACAGTTTTAATATACAACTACCTTTGTTAATGTGTATGCATGTGCATTTGTGTTTGTTTGTTTGTTGCATCATGCATGCTGTATTTACCTGGCAAAAACATGCAAGTCGACAAGATCAACAGCAACAGTTTCCCCATCATGATTCTTAACACCACAAACCTCCACTGAGAGGCGCTGTTTGTCTTTGTACTGGACGACACTCGTGGTGGGGCGGGCACTTCCTGGTGTAATTCAAACAATCCAACTTTAATTATATAGTGCCTTTCGTACAAAATAGTAATAAAAGGTGCTTAACAAAGCAATGAAAACTTTAGGTTACGAACGTAACCCCTGTTCTTTGAATATTACGAGCGAGATATTCGCTTATGGGAGAACGTCCCTGGGCGTGATCACAGAAGCATTTATTATACACTCCAGGCAATACTATTGGCTGGACCAAGGTTGCGTGCTGGCGTCATCAGCAGGTACCACCCCCTGCGTGCCCTTCATAAGCACTGAAGAGAGCCAGCCGCGTCATTCAAAATAAGCAATTTCCTTCTCGCCAATCAGGCAAGGAGGGCGTCTTAGCGAATATCTCGCTCGTAATATTCAAAGAACAGGGGTTACGTTCGTAACCTAAAGTTCTTTTATCATATTACTCGCTCAATATTCGCTTATGGGAGACTTTATAAACTCCCGTATTGCCCAAACTACTTATCTCGAAGTTCCTTGACAGCCTCAAGGGGGAGGTCATCGCCCCTTCTTATCTGGAGTTTACACTAAGGACTGCGTGTGCCAAAGGCGGTGCAGTCACATCTAGCCTATAGAACCTGGCAAAAGTTGAGGGAGAAGCCCAACTTGCCGCGGCACAAATATCCTGAATAGAAAGCCCTTTAAACAGGGCCCAGGAAGTAGACGTTCCTCTAGTGGAATGTGCACGGAGCCTCTCAGGCGGCCGTTGACCCCTACTAGAGTAAGCCAGTTGGATAGCCTCAACTATCCAGTGGGATAGACGCTGTTTAGTTATGGGATTACCAATCCGTTGAGTAGCCCATGAGACAAACAGCTGGTCTGCCTTCCTAAAAGGCCTAGACCGTTCCATGTATATGCTCAGTGCCCTGACAGGACAGAGAGAATGTAACCTTTGGTGTTCCTGTGACGCAAAAGGAGGCGGGTGAAACGCCTCCAATCTTACAGGGACGCACTCCATGTGAGGATTTTTAGGTACAAAAGCAGGGTTAGGCTTTAAGACCACCCACATGTTGTCAGCAGCTAAACTAGTACACTCTGGGTGTACAGAGAAAGCATGCATATCACTGACCCGTTTTGCCGTTGCCAGGGCAAGCAGCAGTGCCGTTTTCAGTGACACAAATTTCATATCCACCCCTCCTAGAGGTTCAAATGGTGGTTGTGAAAGTGATTCCAACACCAGGGCCAAATCCCAGGACGGGGCCAGGATTTTAACCACCGGGTGAAGGCGACGAGCCCCTTTCATAAAGCGACATATTAGTGGGTGTGACCCCACTGATGTTGTGCCTTCAAAACCTATATGGCAGGCCGAAATGGCTGCTAAATATACATTTATAGTGGAGAAGGCTCTGCCTCTATCCAACATTTCTTGTAGAAACGAGAGGATGTCTGGGACTGAGGCTTGGAATGCAATTATGTGTGAATTTCCACACCATTCCTCAAAGACTCTCCATTTACAGCTATAAAGAGTCCTAGTGGATAGAGCTCTAGCACTCTGTATTGTGTTGATGACGTTCTGGGGGAGACCCCCCGCAGATAGGTTCATCCTTTCACGAGCCAGGCCCATAGCTCCAGGTGCTCTGGATGCTGGTGATATATTTCCCCCCCCGCCTGTGAGAGCAGGTTCCTGCGTAGTGGGAGGGGCCATGGCTGTCCGCATAGGAGAGGAGTTATTTCCGCTACCCACTGTCCCCACCTCGGGGCTATCAGAATTACTGACAGCTTCTGTTCCCGTACCCTCCTGAGTACGGGGATAATCAGAGTTAGGGGGGGAAACGCATACAATAGGACTTTCGGCCAGGTGTATGCTAGTGCGTCTAGGCCTAATGGGGCTGCACCCCTTATCGCAAAGAACTGTGGGCACTTTGTGTTCTCCTCTGACGCAAACAGGTCGACCTGAGGGTGACCGAAGCGTGTCCAAATTTGGGTTGCCACTCCGGGGTCGAGAGCCCACTCGCTGTAATGACAATTGCCCCTGGACATGAGATCCGCACCTAGGTTCCGGACTCCCGGGACATGTGTGGCTCTGAGCGACAGTAGATGAGTACTGCCCCAAATAATCAGTCTGTGAGCCAATGTGTGCAACAGAAGGGATCTGAGACCTCCCTGCCTGTTGATATAAGACACTACCGTTGTGTTGTCTGTTCGGACTAACACATGCCGTCCCCCTAGGAACGGGAGGAAGTGTTTCAGAGCGAGATAAACAGCCATGAGTTCGAGGTAATTTATGTGCGCGCATCTCAGACCTGGGTCCCAAATGCCGCCCACGGCTCTGCCCTCGTGTGTAGCCCCCCATCCGGAAAGACTTGCATCTGTGGTGATGACTTTCCTGGACGTGATCATCCCTATGGTTACGCCCTCCGAGAGAAAACTGGGATTCCCCCAGTGACGTAACGCTATGACGCACTCGGTTGTCACGGCAACTCGACGGCGTCCCTGGTGACTGGGAATCCCCAGGGCCGCCACCCACTGCTGGAATGGCCTCATGTGTAACCTTCCTAATGGGATGAGGGAGATGGCTGACGCCATGAGTCCCAGCATCCTTAGACACATTTTGAAAGAAACTGTTCTGTCTTCGCGAAACTGAGTTTGACAAGATAGAAACGATCTCATTCTGTCCAGCGACAGGCACGCTCTGAGTGCTACTGTGTCCAGTGAAATTCCTATGAAATTGATGGACTGTGCTGGCGTCAGTATGCTTTTTTCGTGATTTATCGTAAAACCCAAAGACACCAGGTGTTTCAACACCTCCGTGGTTTGTATTAGGGCTGACGATGCCGATTCTGCCAGCAAAAGCCAGTCGTCGATGTAATTTGCCACACGAATGCCGCGTTGTCTCAACGGGGCCAGCGCCGCCTGTGTACATTTCACAAACACCCGAGGACTTAGTGATAGGCCGAACGGGAGGACCCTGTATTCGTACATTCGTCCCCGAAAACCGAACCTCAGGAATTTCCTGTGCGGTGGGGAGATGGGGATGTGAAAGTAGGCGTCTTTTAGATCTATAGATGTGAGCCAATCCTGGTGTTTTACCATGCCCAGTAGGGTTGGATTTGTTAACATCTTGAATTTGTACTTTCTGAGACAGCGGTTGAGGGGTCTCAAATCCAGTATTGGACGCAGCCCCCCCCCCTTCTTTGGCACGAGAAAATACCGGGAGTAAAACCCGCACTGGCTTTGATCCCTCGGTATTTCCCTTATAGCCTTCTTTGACAATAGGGAGACGATTTCTTCCTGAAGTACTTTGGCTGCCTGCCCGCTGGCGTGAGAGAAGATTATCCTCTCGAATGCCGGTGGTTTTGAGGCAAATTGTATTCTGTAACCCTTGGTGATCGTGCGTAACACCCAGGGGTGTGGTTTGCACTTTTCCCATGCATCTAGATGCATAGTTAGAGGGGAAAGTATCTCCTCGTTCGAGGGGAGTGCAATGGCGCCCTCTAGCGGTAGGCCTGGGCTGTCTGGGCCTGACCGTATGAGAGCCACTCTGACCTGTCCAACAGCGCCCACCCGTGGTGCGCTCGGGGCCTGTGGCCCCGAGCGCGCCGGGCGCGTTGGATAGGGACAAAGTGCGCTGGTCCCGTCATTACGGTGCCTCGTTGAGAGGTCCGTAGTGACGGGCTCATGTTTCTGGGGTTTATTGTTTTGTTTTGTTTCACATATTTTTTCACCCGTGCCCTTGGCGACATGCCTGGCTGCGACGGGGTTATTTGTTTTAATATAGAAACGTTGTGACACATTTTTGCATTTACATTTGGAACATAAACATTTTGCAAAAGAACAGTCTTTCTTCTCTTTGCTGGACTGTGATCCGTGAGGCCCGTGGTCACTACGGTCCGTCCGAGCAGAGCGCCCCGTGGAACATGAAGGTTTGGAGAGTGGGGGTGGGGGGTAGTAACCTCTCCACTCTCCCTCGCGGGCTGCGTCTGCTATGCCCGCTTCTGCTTTTTCTTGCCACCCCTGTGGTCAGCTGGGCGCTGTGGGGCGCCTCTAGCTGGAGGGGGGCCGTGAGGGACCTTCCTTCTGGCACCAGGATCCTGTGGGGGTCTGGTACCTGTCGGTCCAGCCGCAGCGGCGGCTGCGTAAGGCGCCGCTTTCAGCGGAATCTTGAACCCGCTCGTGGTAGCAGCTTGTGCGTAATTGCGGCGGGGTTGTGGTGGAGGAGCTTTCCTGGGGAGGCAAACTTGGAGAGCCTCTCCCTCTTTTTTGTTTTCCTCGCATCTGCGCTGCATTTTGGCGACTGCTTCGCCAAAGAGGCCAGTGGGGGAGACCTTCTCGTCGAGGATCTCTTTCCGCTGCGCCTCGGTCAGTTGCGCGAGTTCCAGCCATCTGATCCTTTCCTGTGCCACAATGGCGGCCAGCGCGCGTCCCGAGCACTGGATCGCTGTTTTGGTGAATTTCAGGCTCTCCGCGGAGATTCTGCGGAGCCGAGCCATAGTCTCCAGGGTCGGGGCACCATCCGCTGCTGCGTGGCGCTTACCGGCATAGTGGAGAAGGAAAGAGGAGGCATTGAGGGCCCTCACAGACAGAGCCACTGCGCCGTAGGCTTTTTTAGCCATGAGGGTCTGTTGGCGTCCACTCCGTGTGGGGAGCTCGGATGAGCTGCTTGAGCCAGTGAGGTGGGCGGCCATCACTCTCTCTATCGGGGGGAGATGATGTATGCCTTCTTCCTTCATATCCACGCAGTCTATGGACGGGTGGCTTAGAGAGGACGCTGTGAAGGGTTGTGTCCACCCGTAGCGCTGCACTTCTTCTGGGCAGCTGGGGAACATAGGCAGCAGCCTCTTCACGGAGCGAGATGGACCGAGGTCCTCGTCGTACAGCGAGGTGGGTCCTGCTTGGAGCTCCACCGCGGGCCAAGGGACGTTTAGGTCCGCCGCTGCGTATTTCAGCAGGTCGAATACATCGATCCCGCTGGTGCTACTCGCCGCTCCTGGGTGCCCTCTGTCGCCTGGCATTTCCAGTACAGCTGACATCGGGGCGAACTGTGAGGAGGATGGCATGAAGTCATCGTCTTCATCACCGCTATCCTCGGAGTAGAGTACGGAGTCGGATGGGCTCGAACCGTCGTCTGGCTCCGGTTCTGGTTGGGCCATCGCCATCATCACCATCTCGGGTTCCTCCTCTCCGAGAGGTAGGAGTTCGTCGGCGTTCTCTGCCCAGTCATGTACAGGGGGAGCGGGGTCTATATCGCCTCCCTCTGTATCCATGGTTTCCCCGAGCACCGGGTCGTTAGCTCGCTTTGCTATCTTGCTGAGCCGTCGGATCAGAAATTTCATTTCCATCGCATCGCAGTGCTCGCAGAAACCCGGCCGCAGGCCCATGGTTGCATGTAGCAGACCCAGGCATTTTAAGCAGCGGGTGTGGGTGTCAAAGCCCGACATTTTGTTCCCACAGGGACACTGCCTTTGGCTGGGCTTCTTTGGCCCGCTGGCTGCGGGGGAAAAGCTCTTATTTGCCGCAGCGTTCTGAGGGGGTTGTGGGCTAGCCATTTTGTAACACGGTGGTTCGACTTCTGAGGTACAAACGTGGTGTTATTTTCTTTTTATTTCGGTTTGGCGTTTTAGGCTAAAAGGGAAATGTGTAATTAATTCGGCTTATTTCTGTCGCTCGAATTATCACTTTATTGTGTTAGCTTCTGAGGCTTAACACAGTGTTTTTGTCGTTTAGCTTTTGAGGCTAAACACAAGCTCTTCTCTAGAGCGAAGGTAGCTTAAAAAGCCTACCACCAAGTCTCTGAGTGACAATCGGTAACGCTCTGAGTCCAAGGTGTTTCACTTGTCTCGGGTCGAGCTGTTAAGCTACGCGATGTCTGTCTGAGAGATAGGTTGAGTTTGCTCTGTGATTCAGAGAAGGGAAATTTGAATGACGCGGCTGGCTCTCTTCAGTGCTTATGAAGGGCACGCAGGGGGTGGTACCTGCTGATGACGCCAGCACGCAACCTTGGTCCAGCCAATAGTATTGCCTGGAGTGTATAATAAATGCTTCTGTGATCACGCCCAGGGACGTTCTCCCATAAGCGAATATTGAGCGAGTAATATGATAAAAGAACACAGTGAGAATAAAACGTAGCCTAATACTCGAAAGAGTGGGCTATACATATTTTCTTTGTATAATCTGCCCCCCTCCGACAAATTTTGGAAGGCAATCACAGTCAAACATTTTGGAATATTAAAAGGCTGTTTGATATGCCTACCTAATTTGGTGAAGATTGGTAAAATAAATAAATAAATTAACTTTTCTGCAACCTACATTGACATTTATTCTAGATTGTGAAGAGGCCCATAGAGGACCCTCAATATGTGATTATCTCCACCAGGGCAGAGATGGGGGCGGGAGATGATGTGTTCGCCCCTATCCATATATATATATATTCAAAGATTTGCAAACGATTTTTCAAAAATAGCAGATCTACAAGCTCATATGAGCTCTATATGAGCTTGTATATCTGCTATTTTTGAATAGCCAAAGTATAAAATATGGATAAAGGGGTTAAAATGAATGTGACGCTTTATTAACACATTTTGAGAAACAATTCCATAGACACTCCAAGTACAGTGACCAGACGTCCTGGTTCGACCAGGGTTGTCCCGGTTTCAAGCTGGGTGTCCCGAGTCCTGACAAATATCTGCTGAACACTAAAGTTTCTGGTTTTCAACCTTTGCTACCAAATTGTCCCGGTTTTCACCACAATTAAAATATGTTTAGAGCTCTTATATAGAAGTTTATCATGTTCTGTTCTATTGAATGGTGCATCACTAGGTTTGTTAAGTGCTAAAACAATTGTCCCCCATCCTGATGAAAACACCAGGCAAAAACAAAGTGTGAGCTTTTATATCTGCTATTTTTGCTATTTTTTGAAAATATGGTCACCCTGCCTAACTTGATGGAAAAAGTTACTAGAAAAGTAATTAAACAGACAAAACTTTCTATTTATTCTAAAGGATACATGTATTGTATAAATTAGAACATTATACAGCCTTGCTTACCTGTTCTGAATGTGAATTGCACCCTTTGTCTGTTTGTTTCCTGTAGCTTTGGGTATTTCAGTGGTGTGTAGAGTTATGGCAGAATAAGTTATCTTCTCTCTTTAATGCATTTTCTCTCCCTCCCCGTTCTCTCTCTTTTATTTGACTCTATATCTCTTCCTCTTTCCCTCCCTCTTTTAAAAAAAAACTATCTATCCTGGATAGAAAGGATTTGAATGGCTTAAGTGAATAACAAAAGGACACGGACAACTAGCATATTATCGTACCTGTCACAAAATACTTTCAGATGGAGTCCGTGGCCTTGCACATCCATATACATTTTGGGGTCCTTGACATTCAAATGTTTAGAGCCACTGCAATAAAGTATATAATCATCATCATAGTCATAAGCATCGTCATCACTGTGTTTGGTTAATGTCAGTATTCAAATAGCATACAGTGGCTGTTTGTTGAAGTAAATGCGCCTATCACCTTGTAAAACTACTGTGAAACCATACATAGAAACCTGTACATGATGGAGCACTGGCTTTTATCACTTTCAACTTGGCATTCCTATAGGTGAAACATTTCTAAAATGTCTAAACAGTTTGCAAACCTCACAGTGCATCATGAGCTTGTAGATCGACTATTTAAAATAAAACAAAGAATGTAACACCTCAGTTTGAAAATATACAGTATATATACTCTACATTTCAGAAGTTGTACACAATAGTGATGATTGATTTGAGGGAAACTATCAAATCATGGATTTTTCAGACCAATATTGTGATTTGAGATGTAATTGTTCTACCACTGTATAGCCTAACCACCACAACCAACGATTCCCAATGTGGCCCATAGGTCAGGAGCCTATCTCCTGTTTCTGAGATGCAGCTTGAAATACTACAAGTGCACCCCCTGGACATGACACTAGTATGTCACATGGGGACTAACCCCCAATCCACATGCTGAGGGTCAGGCAGGGAGGCATTGGGTACCAATTGTGTAGTCTTTGCTATGACTTGACCAGGGATTGAAAGATGACCGCCCAGTCTGAGAGGGGACGCTCTAACCTCAAGGCTACTGAGCTGGTTAATATATATGCACGATATTGAACATTTGGCCAATATCCGACATGCAGGGTCAAATCTGCCGATACCAATGTGTTAAATTATTATACATTATATTTATATTGAGCTCATCGCTGCATGTATTTATTTTTCAATTTCAGAGCCATTAACGGTCATTATTATTGCATCAATATCGGTGAAATATCGGTCAATATCTAAAAAAAAGAACATAAATCAATCAATCAGTTTAAAAAAGGAATTTGTGTAGATGACAATGCAGATAAGAACGTTTTAAATAGCAGCTTGAAGCACATACTGACAGGAGGGAAGCGGGAAGATTATGCAAATCTCTATTCATTTTTCACACAGTGCCGGCCAGGTGGTCATGGGCTCACTAAGGCAAATTCAGCACACGTATGCGCTAAACGGTGTTGTTAGGCAACAGTTTGTGTGAGTGATGTCGGACCATAGTCCGGTAAAGTATATAAGATGTTGTCCTACCCACAGCCTACAGAACAGAATATAGAATTGCCTAAGAACAGTGAAGAAGAAAGAAGGAGGAATCTAGAAAAGAAAGAAAATTGAACCAAGAAAGAAACTTGAACTAAGAAAGAAACTAGATTGAAACTACAAAAAGAAAGAAACTAGAAAGAAATAGAAACTAGTAAAAGATTGAAACTAGTAAAAGATTGAAACTAGTAAAAGACTGAAACTAGTAAAAGACTGAAACTAGTAAAAGACTGAAACTAGTAAAAGACTGAAAGAAGTTCTTAATAGGTGACCAAACGAACTTTGAAAAATGAGAGAAATTGTGAGCTTACAGGCTGGCCAGTGCGGCAACCAAATTGGATCCAAGTTTTGGGAGGTCATAAGTGATGAACATGGCATCGACCCCACTGGGACATACCGTGGGGACAGCGATCTCCAACTGGAAAGAATCAACGTCTATTTCAACGAAGCAACAAGTGGCAAGTATGTTCCTCGTGCTGTGCTGGTGGATTTGGAACCAGGCACCATGGACTCTGTGAGGTCTTCTCCTTTTGGTCAGATTTTCAGACCAGATAACTTTGTGTTTGGTCAGACTGGTGCCGGTAACAACTGGGCAAAGGGCCACTACACCGAGGGAGCAGAGCTGGTGGATTACGTCCTGGATGCATTGAGGAAGGAGGCAGAGAACTGTGACTGCCTCCAGGGTTTCCAGCTCACCCACTCCCTGGGAGGAGGAACCGGATCAGGCATGGGCACTCTGATTGTCGGCAAGATCAGAGAGGAGTACCCTGACAGGATCATGAACACTTTCAGTGTGGTACCTTCTCCTAAGGTGTCGGATGTGGTGATAGAGCCCTATAACGCCACCCTGTCCGTCCACCAGCTTGTGGAGTACACAGATGAGACGTTCTGCATTGACAACGAGGCCCTATATGACGTCTGCTTCCGCACCCTTAAGCTCACCACACCCACCTACGGTGACCTCAACCACCTCGTCTGTGCCTGTATGAGCGGAGTCACCACCTGCCTGCGCTTCCCTGGTCAGCTCAACGCCGACCTGAGGAAGCTGGCCGTCAACATGATTCCGTTCCCCAGGCTACATTTCTTCATGCTTGGATTCGCTCCGCTCACCAGCCGAGGCAGCCAGCAGTATGCCGCCCTCACTGTGCCCCAGCTCGTCCAGCAGATGTTTGATCCCAAGAACATGATGGCCGCCTGTGATCCGCGTCACGGCCGTTATCTCACTGTTGCTACCATGTTCCGCGGCCGCATTTCCATGAAGGAGGTTGAGGAAGAGATCCTCAAAGTGCAGAACAGGAACAGTAGCTACTTCATAGAGTGGATCCCCAACAACTGCAAGACGGCTGTGTGCGACATCCCACCCCGTGGCCTCAAGATGTCTTCCACCTTCATAGGCAACAGCACGGCCATCCAGGAGCTGTTCAGACGCATCTCGGAGCAGTTCACGGCCATGTTCCGCCGCAAGGCCTACCTTCACTGGTATACCGGTGAGGGCATGGACGAGATGGAGTTCACCGAGGCCGAGAGCAACATGAACGACCTGGTGTCAGAGTACCAACAATACCAAGATGCCAGTGCTGAGGATGAGGGCGAGGACGAGGAGGAAGAAGGGGGGGACTAGAATACTTTGTCATACCAGCAGGGAGCTGCAGGATTAGGAGATAAAGAACAGAGAGAGACGACCATGGAGGCATCCAAAAAAATCTTATCAGAGACTGAAAAAGCCTGACATCAAGTGAACTCCTAGCCCCGTTTGGAACCTCATTCTCCACGATAGCTCCAAGATGAGGTTCCGCTGCATAGGGTCCCGGCAGAGGTTGTGTCCGACAAAAGTCACCGATGATTACCTTTTTCGCAACATCATATACAAAAAGTAAAGGTACACTGAGACGCCTACAGATGTTTGCAAAATAGTCGTAATGTAAAATTAAAGCGACGGGTTGAAACAACCGTTTAAATTGTTTATTTAGTCAGCCTGTGCCATGTTTTCCCATTGCAGCCGAATTGGGAGCAGTACTGACACCTGCAGTCGGGTATTCCCCTGGGTTGAATGGGAAAACATGGCACAGGCTAACTAAATAAGTGATTTAAACTGTTGTTTCAACCCGTCGCTTATATTTTACTTTCCAACTATTTTGCAAACATCTGTAGGCGTCTCGGACTACCGTTACTTTTTGGATACGAGGTTGCGAAAAAGGTAATCATCGCTGACTTTTGTCGGACACAACCTCTGCTGGGACCCTACGCAGCGAAACCTCATCTCGGAGCTATCGTGTAGAGTGAGGTTCCAAACAGGGCTAGTGAACTCCAAACTAAGTATCCTTTTATCCCCATTCAGTTAACATCACTACATCTTTTTTTATTCCGAATATCCTGCACCTCTTTTTTTAAATAACAATATTCACAACAACACTTCATGTCTGTATTGTTGATCCTTTTTTTATTACAGAATATTGACATCATGTCAATATTTCAGAACATTTTCCCCCCCTTTTTTTTTCGAACAGATGATCCACAACAACACGTCTGTTTCTTCACCTGTTTTTTATTATTTCTTTTATAACAGATTATCCACAACACAATATGTCTGTTTCTGCACTATTGCAAGTCAACAAGATGTGCAACAGTTTCCCCATCATGATTCTTGACATCACAAACCTCCACTGAGAGGCGCTGTTTGTCTTTGTACTGGACGACACTTGTGGTGGGGCAGGGCACTTACTGGTGTAATTCAAACAATCCAACTTGAATTATATAGACCAATTATTTGTTTATTATTATTACTAACATTGAGACTGGACGCACAGGTGATTGTTTCACGCAATCAATTCCCAACCTGTTGTTTCGGGGTGTGCTGGTTTCAGCACACCCCAACCCCCTCTTGTGTGTTGGCTAGTGACGCACGTCCTAGCGAGACCTGACAGAATGGGTTTCATTGAGAGCATACTGGTTGCACGCATACTGGTTCTTATCAGTGTGACGTCGTCTGTTAAGGGGTCTATAGTGCCTTTCGTACAAAATAGTAATAAAAGGTGCTTAACAAAGCAATGAAAACACAGTGAGAATAAAACGTAGCCTAATACTCGAAAGAGTGGGCTATAGATTTTTTTTTTGTATAATCCGCCCCCCTCCCACAAATTTTGGAAGCCACAGTCAAACATTTTGGAATATTAAAAGGCTGTTTGATATGCCTACCTAATTTGGTGAAGATTGGTAAAATAGATAAATAAATAACTTTTCTGCAACCTACTTTGACATTTATTCTAGATTGTGAAGAGGCCCATAGAGGACCCTCAATATGTGATCATCACCACCAGGGCGGAGATGGGTGTGGGAGATGATGTGTTCGCCCCTATCCGTATATATATATTCAAAGATTTGCAAACGTTTTTTCAAAAATAGCAGATCTACAAGCTCATATGAGCTCTATATGAGCTTGTATATCTACTATTTTTGAATAGCCAAAGTATAAAATAAGAATATGGATAAAGGGGTTAAAATGTGACGCTTTATTAACATATTTTGAGAAACAATTCCATAGACACTCCAAGTACAGTGACCAGACGTCCTGGTTCGACCAGGGTTGTCCCGGTTTCAAGCTGGGTGTCCCGAGTCCTGACAAATATCTGCTGAACACTAAAGTTTCTGGTTTTCAACCTCGCTACGAAATTGTCCCGGTTTTCACCACAATTAAAATATGTTTAGAGCTCTTATATAGAGGTTTATCATGTTCTGTTCTATTGAATGGTGCATCACTAGGTTTGTTAAGTGCTAAAACAATTGTCCCCCATCCTGATGAAAACGCCAGGCAAAAACAAATTGTGAGATTTTATATCTGCTATTTTTGCTATTTCTTAAATAGCAAAATAGCAAAAAATGATTCAGGTTTCCGTTTTTTGACCGTTTGAAAATATGGTCACCCTAACTTGCTGGAAAAAGTTACTAGAAAAGTAATTAAACAGACACAACTTTCTATTTTATTCTAAAGGATACATGTATTGTATAAATTAGAACATTATACAGCCTTGCTTACCTGAATGTGAATTGTCTGTTTGTTTCCTGTAGCTTTGGGTATTTCAGTGGTGTGATGTAGAGTTATGGCAGAATAAGTTATCTTCTCTCTTTAATGCATTTTCTCTCCCTCCCCGTTCTCTCTCTTTTATTTGACTCTATATCTCTTCCTCTTTCCCTCCCTCTCCCTCCCCTTAAATCTATCTATATCCTGGATAGAAAGGATTTGAATGGCTTAAGTGAATGACAAAAGGAACCACGGACAACTAGCGTATTATCGCCATAAACAACACCGATGTTTCAGTCATCATCATAGTCATAATAAGCTGTTTCACACAGCAAGAAGGTCCTGGGTGAGAAGTTGAACACAACTTTTTGTGTAGATTTTGCATGCTCTCCCCATGTTCATGTGAGTTTCCTCCATGCTCCACTTTCCTTCTACACCAGTGGCTGACGCTCCTATTCTTTGGATGGGTCGAATATACAGAGGACAAATTTCCCCATGGGGATTAATAAAGAATAACTCCCAGGGGTCCTTGAGGAGGTTCCAGGGGGTCCCTTTGGAAAATAAATCTTGAAAACCCTAGAAAGTGGAATAATGTGTAATCATTTTGAAAGATTATTCTCTTTTGGGGGTACCTGTCACAAAATATTTTCAGATAGGGTCCGCAGCCTTGCACATCCATATCAATTTTGGGCTCCTTGACATTCAAATGTTTAGAGCCACTGCAATAAAGTATATAATCATCATCATAGTCATAAGCATCGTCATCACTGTGTTTGGTTAATGTCGGTATTCAAATAGCATGCAGTGGCTGTTTGTTGATGTAAATGTGCCTATCACCTTGTAAAACTACTGTGAAACCATACATAGAAACCTGTACATGATGGAGCACTGGCTTTTATCACTTTCAACTTGGCATTCCTATCATTATAGGTGAAACATTTCTAAAATGTCTAAACAGTTTACAAACCTCACAATGCAGTGCATCATGAGCTTGTAGATCGACTATTTAAAAGAAAACAAAGAATGTAATACCTCAGTTTGAAAATATACAGTATATATACTCTCCATTTCAGAAGTTGTACACAATAGTGATGATTGATTTGAGGGAAACTATCAAATCATGGATTTTTCAGACCAATATTGTGATTTGAGATGTAATTGTTCTACCACTGTACAGCCTAACCACCACAACCAACAATTCCCAATGTGGCCCATAGGTCAGGAGCCTATCTCCTGTTTCTGAGATGCAGCTTGAAATACTACAAGTGCACCCCCTGGACATGACACTAGTATGTCACATGGGGACTAACCCCCAATCCACATGCTGAGGGCCAGGCAGGGAGGCATTGGGTACCAATTTTGTAGTCTTTGCTATGACTTGGCCATGGGATTGAAAGCTGACCGCCCAGTCTGAGAGGGGACGCTCCAACCTCAAGGCTACTGAGCTGGTTAATATATATGCACAATATTGAAAATTTGGCCAATAGCCGATATGCAGGGTCAAATCTGCCGATACCAATGTGTTAAATTATTATACATTATATTTATATTGAGCTCATCGCTGAATGTATTTATTTTTCAATTTCAGAGCCATTAACGGTCATTATTATTGCATCAATATCGGTGAAATATCGGTCAATATCTAAAAAAAAAGAACATAAATCAATCAATCAATTTAAAAAAGGAATTTGTGTAGATGACAATGCAGATAAGAACGTTTTAAATAGCAGCTTGAAGCACATACTGACAGGAGGGAAGATTATGCGAATCTCTATTCATTTTTCACACAGTTCCGGCCAGGTGGTCATGGGCTCACTAAGGCAAATTCAGCACACGTATGCACTAAACGGTGTTGTTAGGCAACAGTTTGTGTGAGTGATGTCGGACCATAGTCCGGTAAAGTATATAAGATGTTGTCCTACCCACAGCCTACAGAACAGAATATAGAATTGCCTAAGAACAGTGAAGAAGAAAGAAGGAGGAATCTAGAAGAGAAAGAAAATTGAACCTAGAAAGAAACTAGATTGAAACTAGAAAAAGAAAGAAACTAGAAAGAAATAGAAACTAGTAAGATTGAAACTAGTAAAAGATTGAAACTAGTAAAAGATTGAAACTAGTAAAAGATTGAAACTAGTAAAAGACTGAAACTAGTAAAAGACTGAAACTAGTAAAAGACTGAAAGAAGTTCTTAATAGGTGACCAAACGAACTTTGAAAAATGAGAGAAATTGTGAGCTTACAGGCTGGCCAGTGCGGCAACCAAATTGGATCCAAGTTTTGGGAGGTCATAAGTGATGAACATGGCATCGACCCCACTGGGACATACCGTGGGGACAGCGATCTACAACTGGAAAGAATCAACGTCTATTTCAACGAAGCAACAAGTGGCAAGTATGTTCCTCGTGCTGTTCTGGTGGATTTGGAACCAGGCACCATGGACTCTGTGAGGTCTTCTCCTTTTGGTCAGATTTTCAGACCAGATAACTTTGTGTTTGGTCAGACTGGTGCCGGTAACAACTGGGCAAAGGGCCACTACACCGAGGGAGCAGAGCTTGTGGATTACGTCCTGGATGCATTGAGGAAGGAGGCAGAGAACTGTGACTGCCTCCAGGGTTTCCAGCTCACCCACTCCCTGGGAGGAGGAACTGGATCAGGCATGGGCACTCTGATTGTCGGAAAGATCAGAGAGGAGTACCCTGACAGGATCATGAACACTTTCAGTGTGGTACCTTCTCCTAAGGTGTCGGATGTGGTGATAGAGCCCTATAACGCCACCCTGTCCGTCCACCAGCTTGTGGAGTACACAGATGAGACGTTCTGCATTGACAACGAGGCCCTATATGACATCTGCTTCCGCACCCTTAAGCTCACCACACCCACCTACGGTGACCTCAACCACCTCGTCTGTGCCTGTATGAGCGGAGTCACCACCTGCCTGCGCTTCCCTGGTCAGCTCAACGCCGACCTGAGGAAGCTGGCCGTCAACATGATTCCGTTCCCCAGGCTGCATTTCTTCATGCTTGGATTCGCTCCGCTCACCAGCCGAGGCAGCCAGCAGTATGCCGCCCTCACTGTGCCCCAGCTCGTCCAGCAGATGTTTGATCCCAAGAACATGATGGCCGCCTGTGATCCGCGGCACGGCCGTTATCTCACTGTTGCTACCATGTTCCGCGGCCGCATTTCCATGAAGGAGGTTGAGGAGGAGATCCTCAAAGTGCAGAACAAGAACAGTAGCTACTTCATAGAGTGGATCCCCAACAACAGCAAGACGGCTGTGTGCGACATCCCACCCCGTGGCCTCAAGATGTCTTCCACCTTCATAGGCAACAGCACGGCCATCCAGGAGCTGTTCAAACGCATCTCGGAGCAGTTCACGGCCATGTTCCGCCGCAAGGCCTACCTTCACTGGTATACCGGTGAGGGCATGGACGAGATGGAGTTCACCGAGGCCGAGAGCAACATGAACGACCTGGTGTCAGAGTACCAACAATACCAAGATGCCAGTGCTGAGGATGAGGGCGAGGACGAGGAGGAAGAAGGGGGGGACTAGAATACTTTGTCATACCAGCAGGGAGCTGCAGGATAAGGAGATAAAGAACAGAGAGAGACGATCATGGAGGCATCCAAAAAAATCTTATCAGAGACTGAAAAAGCCTGACATCAAGTGAACTCCTAGCCCCGTTTGGAACCTCACTCTACACGATAGCTCCGAGATGAGGTTTCGCTGCGTAGGGTCACGGCAGAGGTTGTGTCCGACAAAAGTCAGCGATGATTACCTTTTTCGCAACTTCGTATCCAAAAAGTAACGGTAGTCCGAGACGCCTACAGATGTTTGCAAAATAGTTGGAAAGTAAAATATAAGCGACGGGTTGAAACAACAGTTTAAATCACTTATTTAGTTAGCCTGTGCCATGTTTTCCCATTCAACCCAGGGGAATACCCGACTGCAGGTGTCAGTACTGCTCCCAATTTGGCTGCAATGGGAAAACATGGCACAGGCTGACTAAATAAACAATTTAAACGGTTGTTTCAACCCGTCGCTTATATTTTACTTTCCAACTATTTTGCAAACATCTGTAGGCGTCTCGGACTACCGTTACTTTTTGGATACGAAGTTGCGAAAAAGGTAATCATCGCTGACTTTTGTCGGACACAACCTCTGCCGTGACCCTACGCAGTGAAACCTCATCTCGGAGCTATCGTGTAGAGTGAGGTTCCAAACGGGGCTAGTGAACTCCAAACTAAGTATCCTTTTATCCCCATTCAGTTAACATCACTACATCTTTTTTTATTCCGAATATCCTGCACCTCTTTTTTTAAATAACAATATTCACAACAACACTTCATGTCTGTATTGTTGATCCTTTTTTTATTACAGAATATTGACATCATGTCAATATTTCTGAACATTTTCCCCCCTTTTTTTTTAGAACAGATGATCCACAACAACACGTCTGTTTCTTCACCTGTTTTTTATTATTTCTTTTATAACAGATTATCCACATCACAATATGTCTGTTTCTGCACTATTTTCTTTTTCTTTTCTCCACAACAAACATGTTTCTGAACCTCCTTTTTTTTTAACGACATAATGGTCAACGTTTCTTTTTTTTATACACATATATAGCATAATATCTACAAAAGCAGCATGATGTTTCAGTACCTAATTTAATTCTATCTTTATGACAGGATATCCACAAGATAATGTTGATGTTTTGGCACCTAATTTAATTTTATCTTTATAACAGGATATCCACAACATAATGTCAATGTTTTTGCACCATTTTTCTTTCTTTTTACAACATCCACCCCAACACAACATGTCATTGTTTCGGCACCTTCTGTGTCACTGTTCATGTCATGTGTGTCTGCTGCATTTTGCTGTGGTGCTTAGTTACTTTCCATTATTGGACATCAGCGTGGCTTTCCTGAGTCTGCAGCAGCTGAGAGCTTTCATCAACACAGCTCCAGTCAGTGTTGCCAGGTCTGCTTATTATTATTTTTTCCCCAAGATTTTATATGATAATAGCAGATCCACAAGCTCACATCGCGACGCGTTGTGAGCTTGTAGATCTGCTATTTTCAAATAGCTGATGTACTGTATATCTCGCTTCTTTTACGCTTGTTTTCCTAGTTTTGATTTTGTGTCCGCGTAGCTCAGTCGGTAGAGCTCTCGCCTTCAGACCACAAGGTCATGGGTTCAATCCCGGGCACCGCCAACTCATGAGTAGCATGGCTTGGGTGCGGTAAGTCGTGCAGTAAGTACTGGGAGCTGAGGATGGGTGTGGAGCTCCACCTTAGCAATCCATCTCCCAGGGATCTAGCGCATTGTAACAGGGACAGACTCCCACGTGTTACTCGGCTGATACCGACAATAAGCCACCTCCCGACTTAGTTATGGTTGCTTGTTTCTCTCACAGAACACTTGCTCCAGTATCTATCAACTCTCTCTTTTCCCAGTGTTTCGTCCAGGTGGACGTGGTTTTGAGGTAAGGTTTAGGCATAGTTTCTGTGAGGTTGGGGTTAAGGTTAGTTTTGGTCATAGTTTCTGTGAGGTTAAGGTTAGGGTTAGGCATAGTGTTTGTGAGGTTAGGGTTAAGGTTAGGTTTAGGCATAGTTTTTGTGAGGTTAAAGGTTAGGGTTTACACCAAAGAAAGAGGGAGTCCCAATCGTAAGACCTGGGTGCAACCCCCGAGAACACTTCCTCCCTCCGGGCTCCATTTATGTTTGTCAGTGTGCTGTAAGCCATAGATCTCAAAGTTGTGTCCGGGGATCCCCAGGGGTCCTTGTGGCAGCCTAGGGGTTAAGTATCTTGATCAGGGACACATTGCTGAGGCCAGGAGTTGAGCCTAGGGCCTTCAGCTTCCAAGGCAGGCTCTCTACCTGTTCCCCAGAGTGCCGTACTAATGGCTGCTCACTGCTCATAGTAGTTACAGGATGGGTAAATGCAGAAGACGAATTTCATGCATCTGCAAATACATACAAAAAGACACCCCAAGGAGTGGGTAAAATTTGTTGATATAGCATCAAATTGAGTTTAGCCACTTTAACCCTATATTTTATTATTTTGGCTGATTTCAGATACACAGCCTTGACATGGATCTGAATGATCGGTTCACAGCAGAGAACCACTGCTGTGAACCGATCATCCCGTTTCAGTGATGTCAGCGGCTTTGCTGAGTGGCTTTATTTCCGCCAGGCCAAAAGCGGGGCTGTGGCTGATCTCGCATACCTGTCATATTTGTCAAGATACATTTGCACATACTTGAACGTTTTCCTCTGTATTTAAGTACATTTACTCAAGTACTGTACTTAAGTACAATTTTGAGGTATTTTTTACTTTACTTGAGTATTTCCAACTTTCAGTACTTTTACTTATACTCCTACATCTCACCACTTCAGCCCTACACTAACCTACATTTCAGCCATTTCAAAACTGCCGATTTTAGCTCAAAATGCGTTGCAATGTGACGCATCATGAGCTTGTAGATATGCCATTTTTATAAATGTTATACTTTTGAAAACTTGTGAAATGGGACATTCTGCACAATGACCACTTTTACTTTTGGTACTTAAAAACACAAAAAGATAGAATATGGAGATAGGAGGTTTCCCATCTCCATGTTCTATCTTTTTGTGTTTTCACGTAAATGAATGGCCCTACTTGATCATACTACAGCGTCACACAAAAGTAGCAGATCCACAAGCTTTTGAGCGTGTAGATCTGCTACTTTTGCCATTTTTTAATTTGAATCCTGAAAAGTAACAGTTTTGGACATGTTTCCATCGATATGATATGACCTATAGGCTACCTACGCATCTAATTTGTTGAGGTAAAGGTCCTCAATTACTTAAAAGCTACACAGGTTCATTTGACAAGAAGGAGGGCAGATGAGATGACAAATCACGGAAGGCAGAAGCAGGAACCAAGTTAAAAGGGTAAATACCCAAAAGATAGGCCTTTACAGTGGCCTCAAAACACCATAAAACAATAGCTAACTCCTATCCTACAGCGCCAAGAAACTACATTTTAAATAAACAATAAAAACAGCAGCCAAATATGAGATGAGGGACAGCAGTTTCTGGGATTCTCCCAGTGGTTTCCACAGTAAACACCTCTTGATTGTCTCCCCTGCGGACAAGAAGGACACCAGTGGCACACCTCACTGTACCAAGTGCTGTCTGTCTTCATCATCGGTGGGTGTCACTCCAGAATCACTCGCTTATCCGTTTTAAAGGCACCTTAATAGGCTGCCACGCCCAGGTGCACAGAATCGCAGTACCTTCAATAGTCCTCAATAATCATCATCAGTCAATGTATCAATCACGTATCAATATACGGCAGTGGTGGACTGAAAAAAATAAATGCTAACAAAAACATGCAATTCAAATACAAACACTCAAAGTAGTAATAAGTAAAGAAATCAAAACAATTATAACAAAGCACAAACCATGCAAAAGAATACAAAACAAAATCACACAATTTACTAATAAGCCCAGCTAAGCCAAAAAATCGAATTATCCACCGGCTGACAAGTGGGTTTGTGACGACTTCCTGAGGGCCAGACCCCAGGTAGTGAACTGATGGAGCCCACAGCCCCACTAATGTACTTTTAAAGGTCAGTGTTCCAGCCCGTCCAGGTTTCTGTGTATGGTTTCACAAGGGGATAGGTGCATTTACATCAGCAAACAGCCATTGCACGTTGAAGGGAAGCTATTTGAATACCAATGTTAACCAAACACACCAAGTGGCGCCCAGTGCCCCTGCTGGAAACCCCAGCAGCATGACCAGCATAATGAATGACCACTCACCAATTGGAGTATTTCCAGTTTTCAGTACTTTTACTCAATCTCAGAGGCAAATATTGTAATTGTAATTGTTTATGTAATTGTTTAAGTACATTTTGAATTCCAGACCTCACTTGTAGCAGAGTATTTCTACATTGCAGTATTGATACTTTTACTTACGTAAGAAATGCAAGTACTTTTTCCACCACTACCACACACACACACACGCACATACACGCACAGTACGTACTGTCCAGCTGTCATAGGGTATATTGAAGTCATGACACCACTCCGTTATCCCCTCGGTCACAGAAGTAATTTTTTCTATTGAAAATTACATAGGGCCTATCACTTTAAGGTTAGCAATCAGTTTAGGATTAGGCATAGTTTTACTGAGGTTAAGTTTAGGGTTAGGCATAATTTTACAGAGGTTAAGGTTAGGTTTAGGCATAGTTTTACTGAGGTTACGTTTAGGAATACCTGATGGCAACCGTTCGCGAGCGTGTTTTTGGGGCGAGTGTTCTTGTATTTACCCCAAATATGAATCACACATTGAGGGGCCTCTGAACAACGCAGAGCAATTACACTTATAGCCCCATTGATAGGGGGGCCACAAATGCTACAAATGTCTCTGTTGCAGAAACATGATAACTTCACCAAATTAGGTACACATGATATCTCAGGAGTCATGTGACAATGAGTGTCAATCAACTTTTTGATATACTGTTTGCCTGTAATTGACTTCCAAAAGTAGTGGAAGGGGCCAATTCCTTACAAAAATAGTACCGTATACATGAATGCAACATCGAATCAACCCCGACTTGGAATCGCATGTTATGGGGCCTCCACAGAGCACACCTCCAAAAGCACTTTAACTTCATATGCAAAATGTTGTCTCTGTCATAGAAATGGGATTCCCCCACAGGTTCCCCAGGTCCTGATGGCTACTGAAAGCCACGATGGCAGCCTCTCCAGTTTCGGATATTCTGTTATCAAAAAATAAATCAAATTAAGAAAGGTACAGAAAAAAGAAAAGT
Source organism: Gymnoscopelus microlampas (assembly GCF_963454915.1). Lineage (NCBI taxonomy): Eukaryota > Metazoa > Chordata > Actinopteri > Myctophiformes > Myctophidae > Gymnoscopelus > Gymnoscopelus microlampas. The sequence goes on along the minus strand of NC_139956.1, from coordinate 28,370,962 downwards.
AAAAAAGAAACAATAACATTGTGTTGTGTTGTGGATATTCTGTTGTAAAAAATAAAAATGTAAAAAGTGCAAAAACATTGACACGTGTTCTGTTGTGAATATTCTGTTATAAAAAAATGAAATAAAATAAAAAAGGTGCAGAAACATTGACATTATGTTGTGTTGTTGTTGTGGATATTCTGTTATAAAAAAATAAAATAAAATAGGTGCAGAAACATTGACATTATGTTTTGTTGTGGTTATTCTGTTATAACAAATAGAATAAAAAAGGTGCATAAATAAAAAAATAAAATAAATAATGCATTGCGGTTGTATGTCCATGACCTTTGACCACCTACTTCTAACTATTTCATCCTTGAATTCCAAGTGGACATTTGTGCCAAATGTCATGAAATTCCCCCAAGGCGTTCCTGAGATATTGCGTTCATGCGGTCGGGAAGGAAGGACGGACAGGCCGCCGGGAAAACACAGTTAGACAAGAGGGATAAAAAGTAACCTAAAAAAAAGAACAACCGTGACATTACGTTGTGGATATTCTGTAAATTAAAAAAAGAGCTTCAAAAATGTGACCGTATATTTATTAATAATAATATTCTGTTGTATAAAAAAAAGAAAGACGTTCACAAAATTTGACATTGCTTAATGTTGATTGTTATAAAAAAATAGATCTAGGAACCCTTATGTTGTGTTGTGGATTTCTGTTAGAAAAAAAAAAGAAGAGATATTGTGATGTAACCTATTGCGCATATAAGAATACATTAGGCTTGATATTTACGTTGACCATTGACGTTCTGTTATCATTGCAGCTCCCTGCTGTTGAAACGCCTCCTCTGGCTTTGACCTGTTCTATTACTAATCGTCATCTCCCTCCTCGTCCTCGCCCTCATCCTCAGCACTGGCATCTTGGTATTGTTGGTACTCTGACACCAGGTCGTTCATGTTGCTCTCGGCCTCGGTGAACTCCATCTCGTCCATGCCCTCGCCGGTGTACCAGTGAAGGTAGGCCTTGCGGCGGAACATGGCCGTGAACTGCTCCGAGATGCGTTTGAACAGCTCCTGGATGGCCGTGCTGTTGCCGATGAAGGTGGAAGACATCTTGAGGCCGCGGGGTGGGATGTCGCACACAGCCGTCTTAGCATTGTTGGGGATCCACTCTATGAAGTAGCTGCTGTTCTTGTTCTGCACTTTGAGCATCTCCTCCTCAACCTCCTTCATGGAAATGCGGCCGCGGAACATGGTAGCAACAGTGAGATAACGGCCGTGCCGCGGATCACAGGCGGCCATCATGTTCTTGGCATCGAACATTTGCTGGATGAGCTGGGGCACAGTGAGGGCGGCATACTGTTGGCTGCCTCGGCTGGTGAGCGGAGCGAATCCAAGGATGAAGAAATGCAGCCTGGGGAAGGGAATCATGTTGACGGCCAGCTTCCTCAGGTCGGCGTTGAGCTGACCAGGGAAGCGCAGGCAGGTGGTGACTCCACTCATAGTGGCAGACACAAGGTGGTTGAGGTCACCGTAGGTGGGTGTGGTGAGCTTAAGGGTGCGGAAGCAGATGTCGTATAGGGCCTCGTTGTCAATGCAGAACGTCTCATCTGTGTTCTCCACAAGCTGGTGGACGGAAAGGGTGGCATTATAGGGCTCTATCACCACATCCGACACCTTAGGAGAAGGTACCACACTGAAAGTGTTCATGATCCTGTCAGGGTACTCCTCTCTGACCTTGCCAACGAGCAGAGTGCCCATGCCTGATCCAGTTCCTCCTCCCAGGGAGTGGGTGAGCTGGAAACCCTGGAGGCAGTCACAGTTCTCTGCCTCCTTCCTCAACACATCCAGCACGGCATCCACAAGCTCTGCTCCCTCGGTGTAGTGGCCCTTTGCCCAGTTGTTACCAGCACCAGTCTGACCAAACACAAAGTTATCTGGTCTGAAAATCTGACCAAAAGGACCAGATCTCACAGAGTCCATGGTGCCTGGTTCCAAATCCACCAGCACAGCACGAGGAACATACTTGCCACTTGTTGCTTCGTTGAAATAGACGTTGATTCTTTCCAGTTGGAGATCGCTGTCCCCACGGTATGTCCCAGTGGGGTCGATGCCATGCTCGTCACTTATGACCTCCCAAAACTTAGATCCAATTTGGTTCCCGCACTGGCCGGCTTGAACACTGACAATCTCCCTCATTCTTGCGAAATAATTCTAATTCTGGATAAAACCTTATGAAGAATCAAACTAGTAAAAACTCTGCGTGTGTTGCTTTTGTATCTGTATTCCTACTTGTATCTCAAACTGTAACCGCTCTCTAAATCAATTACTGTATGAAGAACCATTCAACAATCCCTTATATATTTGCAGACATCCTCTGGTCTTACGTCACACACAACACAAACCGTTGCCTAACAATGCCGTTTTCCGCATATCCTGAATTTGCCATTGTACTGTATGCCCATGGCATGCTCGCTGCTGGCACTGTAGGAACAGTTTCACGTAATCTTCCCTCATGTCAGTCTGTGATTTAAGTTGGTATCTAAAGCTTTAATATTCTTATTATCGTATTATCTAGACATTCTGCCCATTCCTATTTCCTACTTCCCCTTGTACTGAAATCCCTTGTCATTGAAATCCCCTACCAATTGGTTTGTTGGGGAGGGCGTAGACTAGGGCTTTCAAAATGTGCCAAAAATTATGTTCAAAGATTCCTTTGGAGAAAGAAAAGTCGCACACTCCAGCTCCATAAGCAGTAATGGATGCATATGGAGCAACTATTTTCCTCCATTTTAAGATTGTTACCAAAGGTCAGCACCTCACCAAACCCTTGGTTTGCGGTACCGTACCTGCTACAAAGATATCTCTCTCTCTCAAGATATAGGTATCAAACCAAATGGGGCGCCGATGGCCTATAGTGGTTGAGGCCCTCAACCACTAGGCCATCGGCGCCCCAATTGATTTTAACTTGTACCTTCAAAAATAAAAAATAAAATATTCAATCAATCAATCAGTCAATCAATGTAGCTTTCGCATTTCAATGTTAACAGGTGCGAACTGTCTCGGGAAACATTGTTTGTCTTGGGTTACGTCACAGATGTGACATGCCCATATTTGGAGACCACATGCTGCAAAATCAGGCTGCAAATAATGTGCAGGCCTGAACATCTAGTAAGCTTATATAAGCGTGTGTGTGTGTGTGTGTGTGTGTGTGTGTGTGTGTGTGTGTGTGTGTGTGTGTGTGTGTGTGTGTGTGTGTGTGTGTGTGTGTGTGTGTGTGTGTGTGTGTGTGTGTGTGTGCGCGAGAGAGAGAAAGAGAGTTGTGGTCTTGTTATCAATGGTACCTTACAGTATAACGTCTCTGTCGGGTGGAAACCTCATACGTGTACGTCCAAAACTGAGACTTTTCAGGATTCAAGTTTAAAATATGGAGATAAGAGGTTTCTGCCCAACAGCAACGATAAGGTGTGTCAGTGAAACAGTGTCACTGTCCACCCCATAAGTACCCCACCCCCGTGCTCCACCCGGTCACCCTTACAACAGCCTGGGCTGGGCAGGGCGGTGTGCATAATGGACAATGTGAGGCTAGACAAACTAGTAAAGCAGGTGTCACAAAACATCTACTGTACTGTACCTCACATGAGTCATGAATGAACAGATATGAATGGTTATGCAATACGGTACATGGTTATATTCAGTGCACACACAGTGGTGTAAAGTAACTAAGTACATTTACTCAAGTACTGTACTTAAGTACAATTTTGACGTATTTTTACTTTACTGGAGTATTTCCAATGTTACTTTTACCTCTACTCCAACTCAGAGGCAAATATTGTACTTTTACTCCACTACAATTATTTGAAAACTATGGTTACCTTGTAGATTTTTATTATTATCACAAAACATACATTAACCACTTCAGCCCTATCTACATTTCGGCCATTTGAAAATAGCCTATCTATGTCTATCCACACACGTGAAGAAAAAGCTGTCAGAATGCTGAATGAGGCATGAGCCCTCTTCAGCATGACAATAGGTGGTACTGCCCAGCTGGTCGCAGACTTTCTGGCTCTTCCTGAACACACCTGTGGATTATACCAGGGACAAATGACTTTGGATTTAGCTCCCCCTCGGACATACCTGTAGACCACACCAGGCACAGATTACTTTTTTTTTGTTGCTCTCCCTCATGGAGCTACTTGCGGATTATACCAGGGTCAGTCCCACCCTCAGGTGGACACGCACTGACCTTTTGCACCTTAATCCCATGTATAATGCACAAACTTTTTTTGTCTTTTTTTCTTTTTTATTGCGCTTTTTTTTTCTCTCTAAGCACCTTAACGTCTATAAGTATATCATGCACAGTATACATACATTGCTGCTATGCTCAGGCACCTTAGTTTGTTTCTTTGTCTCAGGTACTTTGTAAATATGTAGATAACTTGTTTGGCCTCTATTGTTCTCTTGTTCGATCTCCTTCCCACTTGCCCCCCTCCCCTCTTCTTCTTCTCTCTCCCCACTCTTCTTTCTATGGAACTAACGTTGCGATGGGAATGATGTACAAAAACGAATTTCACCCACTTTTTTACCTTGTAAACCTGTGATGTGACAATAAACCTGATTCTGATTCTGATTCTGATTCTATCTATGATCTGCGGGTTTTCAACTGGTGGTCCGTGGACCACTGGTGGTCCATGAAGGTATTTCTTGTGGTCCCTGATCATCTATTCAGAAGATTGTTTTTGTTCATCATTTTATTTCGTTTTATTTTGGAAAAACCTAGTTATTTGGTATTTGTGTGATATATGAGGACAGTGGAACTAAAAAACATTATCAGTGGTCATTGGAGGAGGCTTGTGTTTCAATTCCCAAAGTATTTCAAGCTTTACTACAGAAGAGGATCAGCTCATTGTCCACAGATTCTTTCAAGAGACATTTATGAAACACAGTCCCTTGTGGAGTTTTGGATGAGTTTTCATACAATTTACCCTTTGTAACAATGTATCCATGGGCCATTCCACAGAAAAGGGAGTGAATCTCAAGAAGGGAAGGTGTCATCATTATTTGTTAGGAAATGTGGTCATTTAATGGCAAGTGATTGCTCACTCATAAATGTTACAAATCAGTATAGTATCAGTTAACCTGAGTTTAATATGGAAGGTTGGATAAGGTAAGAGGAATAGATCAATGGTTGGTTCTCAACCTTTTTTTGAGCTCTTGACCACTAGAATATTTCAAGCAATCTTCAAAGGCCACCCTAACCCACCTTTAACTAATCTTCTTAACCCACATTTCCCCACCCAACACAACAGTGGTCCCCAGGTTGATTCTTGGTCAAGGTGCTGGTCCCTGGTTCACAATCAGTTGAAACCCCCTGGTGTAGACAGACAAAAGCGGTCCAAGTGCAATTCAAGTTCAAGTTTAAGTGTTTTAAGTGGCTAATTTAACCACGGCTATACTTAGTTTACTGGAGTCCCCTATGGTACTAGTCCCCCTCCTATTTTAGCTCCACACTAAACATCTTCGCTGAAAATAGCCGCTGACTGGATTCATGTGGTTAAAACCCCCGGATAGCGTACAATCAATAGATACAGTACATTCATAGGTGGGACTAGATGTTTTGTTGCCCTAACATTTCTTATGATAATAATTATAATGGTAATATTAGTAATAATAATAATAATAATAATAATAATAATGGTAATAATAGTCATAATGAAAATAAAAATAATAATAATGGTAATAATAGTCATAATAAAAAATATAATAATGGTAATAGTAGTCATAATAAAATAATAATAATGGTAATATTAGTCATAATAATATTGATAACAACAACACTGACGCACACACACACACACACACACACACACACACACACACACACACACACACACACACACACACACACACACACAGACAGACAGACAGACAGACAGACAGACAGACACACACTGTGACACTCACTCACTCTCTCTCTCTCCCTCCCTCTCTCTCTCTCTCAAAAATCTAAGGACCGGTCTGACTTGCCTGTGTGTGTGTGTGTGTGTGTGTGTGTGTGTGTGTGTGTGTGTGTGTGTGTGTGTGTGTGTGTGTGTGTGTGTGTGTGTGTGTGTGTGTGTGCGCGCGCGCGTGCGTGCGTGCGTGTGTGGGCTGGGTTTCCAGGGGGCGGGACAGGTATTTAAAGGGGGCTGGAAGAGTCATGTGGGATCTCCATGTGGAAGAAGTAGCTCAGCTTTTACTCACTGTCACTACGGTAGTGCACACTGAACAGTGCTCACACAGCGACACTTTGGGATCTACAAACACAGGGTGGCTCTTTTTGGGACACGGATTTGTTTTGCTTTAGTTTCCACTTCATCTCTTATAATCACACTTCGTACTTTTGTGCACAGTGTCAGTTTGGCATTAAAGACAGTAGGACACTATGGGTGGACCATTTCATGCTTTAGTTTCTGTTCCACTCACCTTTTAGTCACATATTTCGGGATAGGTTTTATTAGGGTTTAATAGAGTTTTATATCACCTTACTTTTTCTTTTCTGGGTGTCGCTTCTTCCAAGGCAAACAGCTGCAGCCTCTTGGTCACTTATTGCAGCACAAGGCCTTTAACTTTGAATAATAAAGCAGACCGTTTGAACACGCACACTATTTTACGCATGAGTTTTATTTCTTTTTTAATTAGATTATTCTACAACAGAGGACTGTCTTTTAATAATTAACACTACTAGCAGTATATTGTATAGTCGCTTGGCGTGGGTATTAATTGCCATGGAGAGGTATAATGGCTCCTCTGAAGAGTTTCCACATCCATTTGTGCACCAAGTGAAGCTGACCAGGGCGCAGAGGATCAGGGTGAGTACTTTTAAGTAAAAGTATCAATATTGCAATGTAGAAATACTCTGTTACAAGTAAAAGTCCAGAATTCAAAATGTAATTGAGTAAAAGTACAAAAGTATTGGTATCAAAATGTACGTTAAGTACCAAAAGTAGAAAGTACTCATTACACCAACACTTCAGCCCTATATACATTTGGGCCATTTAGCAACGCATTGTGAGTTTGTAGATCTGCTATTTTCAAAAGATTTTTATACATTTGAAAACTTGTGAAATGGGACAGAATGTATAAAAATCTTTTGAAAATAGCAGATCTACAAACTCACAATGCGTTGCTAAATGGCCCAAATGTATATAGGGCTGAAGTGTTGGTGTATGTTTTGTAATAATAATCAAAATCTACAAAGTAACTAAAGTTTTCAAATAATTGTAGTGAAGTTAGAAGTACAATATTTGCCTCTGAGATGGATTGGAGTAGAAGTAAAAGTATTGAAAATTGGCAATACTAAAGTAAAAGTACCTCAAAATTGTACTTAAGTACAGTACTTAAGTAAAAGTACTTAGTTACTTTACACCACTGCTCATCATGTACATAAAATGTGCTGTGATATTTTAAGGTGAGCAACACAGTCATATGCCGAAGCATAATCCCCTCAGAGCACAGAAGCTGTATATATATGTCCAGAGGAGGAACATTGGCTCTTTTGTATCATGGCTGAATATTTTTTAACCATTTTGCCTTGGAGTCATACATCTTTTTGCCTGGCTGTCACCTAAAGGGCTTCTGTTTAGCACAGTGGTTCTCAAAGTGTCCAGGGACTCTCTGGGTTCATTTCAGGGGTTCCAAATGGACCCCTTACAGGTCTGTAACTCCGAGAGTGTAAAAATGGAACTTGGTTACACTCTCAGAGTTATGGGGGTCCTTGAAATTAAAATGTTTGAGAACCACATGGTCTAGCAGATCCCATGTTGTGGGTCTCTGACATTGAAAAACCACGTGCTTTGCAAAGAAACCATAACAATGGTTAAAGCAGTATAGAGAGGTCAAATAACGTGAAAGATTTAAAGTAGCCTATCTCTAGAGGTGGGTTCTAATGAAAGGAATTCAGTTTACACAGAATACACTCACATTTTGCACTCCAAAGGACTACAATGGAAATGGCACAAGAGCTTTTATGTGTTTATATCCTTTTGACAGATGTGTACAAATATGGTCATGCAGTTTTGTCAATCAATAAATGATTGAAAAATATCTTTGCTAACCTACAGAAAGTAACAAAAACTATATAGTCTGTGATACCCAGGGTAAAAGACAAGTCCTCTAGCTGTAATTTACTTTTCCTGCTCCAATTATTGATGATTTCTTCTATACTAATGTATGTCTTTATATGTCTTGATGAATTGAATACACAATTCATTGGAATTGCAAACAAGCCCTCGGGGCTTTTTGTGTTATCCTTTTAGCATTATTGTATAACTGTACCTCTGTACTTTTTGCAAACTCTTGATAAAGTATTTCATCAGTCAATTAATCAAAAACAAAATGTTCTATAAATCCACAGGTGATCATTCTGGGCAGCATCCTCTTCCCGCTCCGCATCGCCCTCGCGTCCCTCTGCTTCCTCATCCTGTGGCCCCTGGCCCGCCTGCGATTGGCCGGCCTGTCCGAGGAGGCGCGCTCCCGGCCGGTCACGGGCTGGCGCAGCCGGCTGCTCCACCCGTTCGTCTGGCTGCTGAGCCGGACCGTCTTCTTCTCCCTGGGCTTCCTGTGGGTGAGGGTCAAAGGGCGGCGCGCGGACCAGAAGGACGCCCCCGTGCTGGCGGTGGCGCCGCACAGCGGCTTCCTGGACATGCTGGTGCTGTGTCCCACGCAGCTGGCCACCGTGGTGTCCCGGTCCGAGAACACCGGCATACCCGTCATAGGAGGTGAGAGGTCACAACGTTTGTGAAGGACTGAGTGAGTGGATGGATGAGTTGAGGGTGACTTAGTCACACACGCCGTGCCTGCCTACCACCGCAGAGGTTAGGGTTCGAATCCACCGTGGTGCATCCGGATTTGTCTAGCGTCTACGCAAACACAATTGGTCCGTGTTCGGGGGAGGGTGATATTTGTCACTACACGTAATCCTATGGGCTGAGGCGGCACCTGTCAGCGGGGAGTGCTGGGGCGGGAGTCCTCCCGATGGGGGCACCTCACTGGCAGGTGAGTCAGTAGGATACAACAGCAGTGACAACACAGACATGTGTGTAGGGAGGAATTAATTGGCATAACGACTAAATCGGGGTAAATAGCAAAAAATAAATCTACAAGGTCACAAGCTTGTCGATTGGCTATTGCCTGGTGCGCCACACCGGGCGCAAGCAAGTATAAATTGGGCATTAGGGTATGGTTACATATGCGCGTCCACATCGCGGGTGAAGGAGACTGGTTGATGCATGGCGAGTGAGGAATCAAATTGTCATGCTGTTGCGTCGAGTTCAACAATGTTGGACTCCACGTGTGTGTGTGTGTGTGTGTGTGTGTGTGTGTGTGTGTGTGTGTGTGTGTGTGTGTGTGTGTGTGTGTGTGTGTGTGTGTGTGTGTGTGTGTGTGTGTGTGTGTGTGTGTGTGTGTGTGTGTGTGTGTGTGTGTGTGTGTGCATTGGACTGATACGGTGGGGGGCTGAGATCTTTACCCCTGAATGGGTGGGGCAGGGTTGTGGGTACTGGGTATCGCTATGTGGGGTGGGGTGCATTTGGTCGAGGCGGGGTCCCAGTTTGTCCACATTTGCACCGAGTGTGTGTTGAGAAGGGTGCAGTGCTTCCCCAGTTTGCTTTCATGATGTGAGTGTACACCAGTCTGCCCGTTTAAAGGAGGCCAGGGTTTCATTCCATGTGTGTGTGTGTGCGTGTGTGTGCTTATGTCTGAGGGTGCGGTGTGGGCCATTGTTTGGCACTGCGTTTTTCTTTTCCTGCATTACCTCTGACATTTTTCGGAAATGCTGTCAGACTATGCCACACACTTGCACAACAGTGAAACCAGCGCAGATGAGCGAAATCAAAACTTTTGGATTTGTTTCTGTCATCATTGGGCAGTGTATACTTCCTGCATGTGCCAACATGTAACACATTAGCATTCCAACGCCCCTCCCTCCACCTGTTCCAAATGTCTTTACTATCCACTGAACACATGACTCCTGTTGTGGTCACATCACTTCACTGGCTCCCCATACAATAAGGAATTGATTTCAAGTTACTTCGCACAATTTATTAGACTAGCTAGTCTAGCTCTCAAATACATCTCTAACCTGCTCTCTGGTTATAGACCAGTCAGGCCTCTCAGATGATCCCATTATTTCAGATAATGGTGGCCTAGCAAAACCTAAGGTAAAATCTTGGTCTGGTGAGGGTGCATTTAGGTGGGTGGATCAGTATAGTAGAAGCTGATATACATGTAGATGGTGACGGTTAAGCTGGCTGTGTTGACAAATGTAGAGGACGGGATGAGAAGCTTTTAAACACGTCTCTCACAATAATCATATGCACCGCTGAAAATGACATGCTAGCTTGTTGTGTGAGATGTGGTAATAGGCCATTAGTTAAGGGAAAAATATGATATTGATTAACTATTTTCCATGTTCAGTTTAGGGTCACGGAATCAACATCTAAAAGGTGATGAAAGTTGACCTTTTTTGCATGTAGTGATTTTCATTTGTCCTCCTTCTCACGTTCTCCTTTTTTATGTCTCCTCCTTTTCGCGTCCTGGTATAAGGAGTAGTGAAATATTTTGTGATGCAGCTCTGCAACTCTCGTCCCCTCTCCCTTGCTTTGTCTCCTCCATATCGACTCCTAGCATGAGGAGAGGAGCGGTGACCTCTCGTGTCTCACAGAGTTATAGTACTTCCAGTTAGGTGACGAGGAGGCTAGAAAGAGTCACCAGGGTTCGATTTGTTGGGGGACATGGGGGTAAACATTAGGCCATTAGTTGGCCATTAGATGTGCCATTTATTTGTATCACCAGTGGTGGGGATGTTTGTTGTGGTCAGACTGACTAAACAAACAAACACATGCTTCAATATACAAACATGCGTTTCCTTTTGGGAGATGTACACAGTTTGATGTGCACAGTATGTTTAATATCGCAATTTGATAAAAACGGGTTAGGGTTCAATTCAAAACAGAATAAGTAGAAAATCTCTAAGCTCAAGCTCACCACGTCTCCTTGTGATGTGTTGCGAGCTTGTAGATGAGCTATTTTTGCTATTTGTTGTGCAAACAATGGTATATACAGTAGGGCTTCAGTGGTTTAGTCAAATCCTCCCCCCCCCCTCTGTATCTTTTGTTTTTACAAATCGAACCCTGGTAGGCATCAGCCTGTGAAAAATGGAGCACACGTGCAGTTAAAACGTATGCCTATCTGCCAGTCCCCCCTGCACCATCGCTGTTGTTAACCTTGCACATGTGCGGAAAAAAACATTTTTCACAGGCTGATGACAGTCGCCACAACTCCTGACCTCCTGACCTCTGTGGTGAGAGAGGGGGACATGACATGGATTTAGGACACGCCCTGTCGATGGCAGGCACTGGGAAGATGGGAAGTGGAGGTTTTGGGAAGATTGGAGTGATGAGTCTGAGATTGAAGGGCACATAGCTACTGGTCACCACAAAAAAAACTAAAAAACACTGCTCCAAGTCCTGAGCTAAATGGGGTGAAGTTTCAATCAAGTTTCAAGTTCCAAAATGTCACAAATACTTGTCGTATCCATGACTGTGATTGGATGGCTGTTGGACTTGGATCAGTAGGCGATATGCTTTGCTCCAATCATCATCTTTTATTTTTGGTCAAATCAAAATAATCGGGCAGTCGAAGGGATGGCGTGGCATACCGCAACTGGCTGACTACATATCCCCCCCCCCCTGGCCCACGCCATTACACAAACTATGAGAACTAAATGAAGAAAGTGCAAGGAAGCCCCAATATAAACAAGTGACTCACTCTCATTCTCTGTTGCTTGGTCTGCTTAGCTTCTGTCTCTCACTACAGTAAAAAAAAAACAGCTTACATAATGTCTCTGTCCTGGCATTCTGACAATATTGGGTCTGCTTTTCATTTGTGGTGTGTTTTGTGTGCATGTCCGCTGTGTTGCCTAGATGTCTCTCTGGCATGTGGATGATAATTTCCCTCATTGTAATCAATCCTAAACATAGCTCCTTTTGTTTACAGTTGTGTCCTCTGTGCATGTTTCTATTTTTGGTATTGTGTCTTCTGTGCACGTTTCTATTTTTGGTATTTATTCTAACGATGCCCAAAATCGAATTGCCCCCTGGGGATTTGTGTGTGTGTGTGTGTGTGTGTACAATAAAATGAATGCATAACCTAAAACCATGTACAAGAACATGGAACTGGGATCTCACAGATGTGCATTACTTGAATTTTCCCATATTTGTGTTCATGCATGCACATTGCCTAACATGGATAGTTCTGAAGAGCTGAGTCTTCAGACTCCACCTCTAGCACTCCTCTTAGCTTTTATCCATTCGTGTCACCTGTTTTCGATAGATGCTAGTTTTTACTATGCATGTTGTTTAGACAGATCTAGGTTTGATGTTTTGCTGGTGTCCTAGTTTCTCTGAAGCACTTCATTGTTCTCTTTGCACTCTTATTATTTACCTTATTGTTTGTTGGCTAGGGTTCATGCTTACTCTGCTTGCTCTGATCTCGCACTTGTCGCTCTGGATAAGGGCGTCTGCTAAATGTCAAAATTGTGTGTGCGTGTGTGCGCTGCAGCTCTGCTGGGGTACAACCAGGCAGTGATCGTGAGCAGGAAAGACCCGGAGTCCAGAAAGAAGGCTGTCACGCAGATCAAGGAGAGGCTGACCTCCAACGGCTACTGGCCCCAGGTAAGATATGGAGGTCCACGTTTATCATTGATTGCGGAAGGTTTGCAGGAAAACTGTGAAATGATAGGTCAAAATACAAGTCTTCTTGAATGGGGCAACTGCAAAACGAAACTACCTGAATCCTAGCATCCCTGTTCTCTGCAAAAATAGGTTATCGTTCACCGGAAATGGCTGATCTACACACTCGCAAGTTAACTCGTCGCAATGCGTAGATTGGCTATTTTTGGTAAAGAGATTTGGTGTCTGTAGAGGGACAAAAGGAGGGGACCAAGTATACCTGTAGACCAAGTATATACGTTTGTTAACCAGAGGACCACGGTCAGTGAAGTATATAGGGTTTATAGGACAAATAACCGTTTCTCTTAGCATCACTTTGCACCCTGTGTTCTTCCTCGTCGGTCATCACTCTCTGAAGCGTCCGTCCCTTTCGGTCAGCCCAAGCTTCTGGCGATAACATTCTGCCATTGTATTGCTTTGCTATAGTTCTGTTTATTGGCGAACAGTTGGACGCAGACACAAACCCTAATCACAATATTACGATATCCAAATATCGTATCACAATCTCTGTAGTATCAATATTTCCCCCGCTCCCTGCGACATCACCTTAATCGTCACCTTAATCTCTCCTGTTAATCTTGCGATATATTTATATCTATATTTACATCAGTCACATTGTCTTTTCTCTCACACTCTTATCAATCAATCTGTTGGTGTGTAGATGTTGATGTTTCCTGAGGGCACAACTACCAATGGGAGAAGTTTGATTAAATTCAAGCCAGGTGAGTTAGACATGCATACCTACACACACACACACACACACACACACACACACACACACACACACACACACACACACACACACACACGTATATATATGTATATATATATATATATATGTATATATGTATATATGTATATATGTATATATGTATATGTATATATGTATATATATATATATGTATGTATATATATATATGTATATGTATATGTATATATATGTATATGTATATGTATATGTATATATGTATATGTATATATGTGTATATATATATGTATATATATATGTATATGTATATATATATATATATATATATATATATATATATATATATATATATATATATTTATTACATACACTCGAGCACTCATGTGTAAACAAATGATGCGTGACATAGCAATGTAACTCAGACGGGTCCTGGCAGCTGCATACGTCCTTTCAGATATGTAACCTTTGCAATAGTAAAGTAAGTACACCACCTGGACATGACTCGATGCAGCCCTTGATGCTGAGTGCCAGGCAGGCATTGGGTGCCATTTTCAGAGTTTTTGGCATGACCCGGCCGGGGATCGAAGCTCAACTTCCCAGTCTCAGGGCACACTCTAACCACAAGGCCACTGAGCGGGTGTTCTTTGGTTAAGACATGTTAAAACATCATTGCAATAGTCGAGGCATGAAGAAATAAAAGTGTGAGTGATGATTTTGGTGTCTTCAATACTATACTCACAAGTCACAATTGATCTACTGCTGGATATATCCCTGAGATGAAACTCATCTACAGTATGTCATGTGACTTCACACATGAGTCAAGCTCTGCTGCTGGTCTAAATCTCTTAGACATGACTGGCATGCTCTGTAGTTCCTCGAGTAGAAGGGTGTGACTGTCTGCATTCTGATTGATTAATTCCCCTCGTCTCCATTTGAGCAGTGTGTTCTTTAATTTTATCTTCATTTTGTGTCCCATTTCTAACACCCCCTTCTGTCTCTGGGGAAAGTGCCAGGTGCCATTATGATAATAACTGTCATCAACATGTCTGCTCTCTCTCACCAAACCTAAATGTTTCCCATATGGTTCATTTCTAACATGGATTGCTGTTTATAAATAGCCCTCAAGGCGTAGTGTGATGGTGACATCTCATCCTGCCTGTCTCCATTCTTTTGTCCTTGTCCAGGTGCCTTTCTTGCCGGCGTTCCCGTCCAGCCTGTTCTTCTACACTACCCTAATAAACTGGTGAGTGTGTGTGTGTGAGCTAAGCTTATTGATTGCTTAAATGCTTCTTCTGAGAGTAGGAACACTGTCTACTGGCCCTGTGTATCTCTACTGGCCCTGTGTAGCTCAACAGGTATTAACCATTTACAGTAAAGCGGCACTATGTGACTTAATTAATAATAATAAATAAATCAGATATAATTTTGTCCAATCTGTATGGTAGAGTATGTTACTACAATATAACTTATACAATTGGGGTGCTTGTATTTAGTTTCCCTGCTCTTCTATTTTGATATTTAGATCGTGTCAAAGGTCACGTCTCAACTAGACACAGGATCTGACACGAATTGTGACACAAATTGTGACCTGATGGTCAAGATTAAATTTATCCCCTCGGGCTCTATTAGCTCAATGGTAAAAATGTCAGCGCTTGCGCAGGAAACCGGGTTCAATCCAGGGTAGAAGAGGAAAGTTACATAGTGCAGCCTTAGGGCACGGTCACACCAAACTATGTCTGCCGGCTGATGAACTCAGGTTGTGCGCGGCCGACTGTTTTTTGCAGCCAGCTAGCGCATTCTAAAAAGCGGAGTAGCTTGCAGTGCATTCTGTCCAAATAACCAGAGACCGAAACACACACACACACACACACACACACACACACACACACACACACACACACACACACACACACACACACACACACACACACACACACACACACACACACACACACACACACACACACACACACACACACACACACACACACACACACACACAGACACACACACACACACAGTCATGTGAAATTCTCACATAGTCAAATGATATAGGACTGGATGAGCTGATGAATCCGCCTTCGACTCACCCGATTGGACAGAGGGGGAAAAGCAGCATCTGACTCGAGCATTTATCTGCTTCAAATAGACATGGCTTATAGACTGCATAAACGCATTAGCGTTGTCGCCTCACAGCTAGAAGGTCCTGGATTCGATTCCCGCAGGGGACGCCGTGTGGAGTTTGCATGTTCTCCCCGTGTTCCCTAGGGTAGGTACCCTCACAAAAACATGCAATAATCCTGGTCACTATACTGCCTCCCCCTGGCCAGCCGGGGCACCTGATGGAGGGGAAAGGAACTGGTTGGAATAACGTGTTCCTTCCACGCGCTACGTCCAACCAGGGAAACTCTCCCCTGTCAGGTGACAAGAAGGTCAGTTGGCTCTCATGCCATGCATTGAAGGAGGCATGAGCTCAGCCATGGCCTCCCTAGGTTGGCAGCGGGAAGGTAGTGCCCAGGATTATAGACAATTGGCACTGGGTGTAAAATATGGGGTTACAAAATCATGGGATGAAAATTAAAAAAAATGTTTTTAAAGAGTGCATAAACGCAAGGTGTGCGCGACACCCGGAAAGATGCGCAAGACCATCAAACCACGCCATTCCCATTGAAAAGCATTGGCAGAATCCACCCTCATAGATGGAATTAAACTTCCGTGTGAGCGTGCCCTTAAGCCCTATTTCAAAAATTGCAAAAAATTACAGACTGTGTTGTAAGGCTGTAGATCTGCTATTTTATTCTTTCTTTCATTTTTTTCACCTATATTATATGATAAGTCCCGACAGGGACAGGGACACCGGACAGGCGTGAATGTAGTTGAAGCAGAACACTTACACTTAGGTAGAGTATTAGGTTGTGTAGTTGCCATGATGTAACTCCAAATGCCTTCAATAGTTGCTCCTTAGATAAAGCATTGATGATCCAAAATAGTCTCCCTATTGTCTTGATTGCACAGTGAAAAGGGTGTCAAAGTCTCCCTTTTAGCAAATGAACAAAGGCAAATAACTTGGATTTTGCTAATGTATAACATTTAGCACTTTCACGTGCAATAACAAACACGATGTTCCTAGTTCAAATAATACAATCAGCACAATGTTGCCATTTTTATATTAAAACTAATTTTAATTAATAAAACACAAGAAAATCTAATAGTTTAATTGATCAGTTTTATTTGGCCAAATATTATTGCCAGTTAATTATTAATCCCCCTATTTCAGTCCCCCTATATTTAACATCTTGTGGCCATACTATATTTGCTCTCCTTCAGCACTGTTTGACCAAGCTATCATTTTCATACTTAACTCCCGTGTGCCTGTTTGTTCAGGGAGTCTAGGGAAGTGAGTATGAAGGGAAGGTTTGTGATGATAAATTCATAACCCTATGTGTGTATGATTTCAGTTTTTTTGTTTTGTTTTATTGCGTTCATAATTTGATTATGCCTTTTTGCTTTTATCACCCTCTTCCAGGATACCGTCCGTTGGACTTACAAGGGAACCACCTGGTGAGTCCCTCTCACTCGGCCACTTATATGCACCAATATACAAAATATCATCCCTCTCTTTCCAATATCAATGCTCTATAAAAAATGTCATCACTCTGCAACATGTCCTAAACATGCAAATATGAAGTCAACAGAGTTTTATGAAACGCAAATGTATCTGTTTCCATGAGGGAAAACGATTTAATTGGACTGCTTGGGAGATATACAAATTGGATTCTGTGTTCACGATCAATGAAATATAGTTAATTTACATCATGAAAATGTAGGTGGAGAACATCTGGCGTATTCAAAGTAGTCCATTCTTCATCTTCTTACATTGTTGTGTCTCTATCTGTCAGGGTGGAGACGTTGTGGTACACATCTGCACAGCTCTACACCAACATCACTGTCGAGGTAAGATGCTAGCCTCAGAGTGTGTGTGCCATAGTAGGGGGTCCGCAGCCAGAGGTTATGGCTATTAAGGGTCCTTGGCATAGAAAGGTTTGGAAAGCCCTGGTTTATCTCATTCCCATAGCCTTGTTTAGTCTAAGACGATGGGATTTGCAGGGAGGTCACTCATGGTGACACTTGGTGTGGTGGCGTTTTAGATTGTGCTGACTGATGGCACTTATCACCTTCTCCGTCCCCTTATCGCTGCCCTCACCACCCAGGGCAAATAAAGGCTGGGTATGTGATATGTGCTGCATACTATACAATATATAGATATAGATCAGGAGTTTTCAAAGTGTGAGGCACACCACCTGATGCCAGTGGTGTAAAGTAACTAAGTACATTTACTCAAGTTCTGTAGTTAAGTACAATTTTGAGGTATTTTTTACTTTACCGGAGTATTTCCAATTTTCAGTACTTTTACTTCTACTCCACTACATCTCAGAGGAAGATATTGTACTTTTACTCCACTACAATTATTTGAAAACTTTAGTTACTAGTTACTTTGTAGATTTTGATTATTATTACAAAACATACATTAACCACTTCAACCCTATATACATTTCGGCCATTTGAAATGAAAATAGCAGATCTACAAGCTCACAATGCGTCGCAATGTGACACATTGTGAGCTTGCAGATCTGCTATTTTCAAAGGATTTCTGTACATGTTATACATTTGAAAACTTGTGAAATGGGACATTCTGCATAATGAGTATTTTCAACTCACGCAACAGCGGTTGCAACATTTTCTATGATCTTTATTAGTTTTCCTAAATCCAGCATCAGTAATGGGGATACATGATAAACAATACAAATAGAGAAATGAGGAGGAGCACTTCTTACTTTGGGTTTCTATTCATACTGTGCTATATCAGTAAAGGCGTGCATGGGTGTGTAAACTTGGCAATGGTACAACTCTTTTACTTTATTTTTATCAGTTGAAAGCAGTAGTGGAAAAATTACTCACACTTTTACTCACTCAAGTAAAAGTATCAATACTGCAATATAGAAGTACTCCATTACAAGTAATAGTCCGGAATGAAAAAAAAATTACTTGAGTAAAAGTATTGGTATCAAAATGTACTTAAAATACCAAAAGTAAAAGTGCTAAAATGTTTGAAAATAGCAGATCTACAAGCTCACAACGCCACGTCGTGAGCTTGTAGATCGGCTATTTTCAAATAGCCTTGGTATAAAATAGGGCTAAAGTGGTTCATGTATGTTTTATGATGTAATAATTTATATCTGCAAAGTAACTAGTAACTACCGGTAGTTACTTGGAAATACTCAAGTAAAGTACAAATACCTCAAAATTGTACTTAAGTACAGTACTTAAGTAAATGTACTTGATTGCTTTCCACCACTGCTCGCTCGCTCGCTCGCTCGCTCACTCACTCAGACTGGCTCAGATGGGCCTTTCAAGCATTGAGGAAGCTAAAACAGGTCTGAAAAATGAGTGGCATTAATTGTTATCTGGATTTCCGTGTGATATTTTTGGACTGATGTTGTGACTTAATTCTGAACTGTAGCTTCCTGCATGTGAGTGGTTACACTTTGTCATGTATATTGTTTTGGGCATGTTGCCTGTTTAAGACATGACATTCAGGTCTCTATTTACACAATTTAGTAAATGGAGACTGTTGTTATTGGCTACTAAGATAGTAGTAGTTCCCAGAAGTTTTCGCCAGCTCTGGCGAGGAACTTCTGGGCCAGAGCCCTGGTATTTGTGGGCGGGATGTAACTTACGCTCAGAATCTGAGCGGACACGCCTCTTACCGGTCTGAGAGCTGTGCAACTCGTCTAAAAAGTCCGACGAGAGGCATACAGCAGTACACAACAATGGCGGCCGAAATTTCTCAAGGGGAAATTGCTTCCCGTCGATACTATTTAGATGCAACACCCACTGCATGTGGATCCCGCCCCCTTTTCTTCATTGGCTGTTGATTTGAATCATAACTCAGTGGCCGCGCCCCTGTTGTCCAGGATCCAAGCCGAAGACTCCCAGACTACTAAGATAGTAGCCTTACAGTAGTCAACAGTGGTGGGAAAAGTACTCAAATGTTTTACTTCAGTAAAAGTAGCAATACTGCAATGTAGAAAAATAAAAGGCCTGTGTTCAAAATGTTACTTGAGTAAAAGTACAAAAGTATTGGCATCAAAATATACTTAAAGTACCGAAAGTAAAAGTACTAAAATGTTTGAAAGTAGCAGATCTACAAGCTCACAACGTGTCGCGATGCGATGCATTGTGAGCTTGTAGATCTGCTATTTTCAAAATATTTTAATACGTTTTATACATTTGAAAACTTGTGAAAATGGACATTCTGCATAATGAGTACTTTCTACTTTTGGTACTTTAACCTACATTTTGATACTTCTCTACTTTTACTCAAATAAATTTTGAATTCCAGACTTTTTTTTTACTTTTCACAGCGTATTTCTACATTGCAGTATTGATACTTTTACTTAAGTAAAAAAATCAAGTATATTTTTCCACCACTGGTTATCCCCACATCTGTTGATGTTGAACACTGCACAAATGATAGCATCCTCAACAGCACGTTTATCAACAGCAAAATGTGAGCAAAAGTTCAAACCATCACTCATGATTCATGTTAATAACAGCACAGCAGTTCCAGGAATAATTTTACAAGACCAGATTCTTTTAAATGGTGGCTATCTTGTCATGAAATGAACTGTTATGACACGGCTCTGTAGAAATGCTTCCACACAGACATGTGACTATCTGGAACGCTGACATTGTTTACATACTGTAAACATTTGTCTCAATATTTCAAGACAAACCTTTTTGAGAGCAGATGGATCGGCTCACAATTCCAAGCCTTTGACATCATCGAATGTTGCCATGACTACATGTGGTTGCGGTCGGGCAGAAATCTTGTATCTCGCTATTTAAACTTCATTCATGTTTTTTTTTCATATACAGTATGAATGTCCTACTTCGTCATACAAAGAGTGTTGCGCAAAAGCCGATATACAAGCTCACAACTCGATGCATCGTGAGCTTGTAGATCTGCTATCTTTGACAATTTGCGAGAAGTGGTTAAGTGTGTCTGTGGGTTTTCTAATTATTGAACCAAGTAAAAGTATCAACAAGAGCTTAAATAACGAAGTAATATTGACATTGGACCCATTGGAACTCAGGTTCCATTTCCTGAAAAGTAATGGTTTTGGACATACGGGGTTTCCACCCGACAGTGACGATTATGTGTAATAATTGTGTTGTGTTGTTGTGCTCCCAGTACATGCCAGTCTACACACCATCCCAGGAGGAGAAGGACGACCCCAACCTGTATGCAGACAACGTCCAGAAACTCATGGCCAAGTAAGGACAACCATACAACCATACAAATAATTGTGATTAACGAAATGTTGGTACGAAATGTACCAACATTTCTGTTTGGCTTTCCACTTCATAAACAAAAATTGCCCAGGGAAAATATGACAAATAACTTAAATATACAAAGAAATGGCGTGTTGTGAGCTTGTACATCTGCTGTTCCTGCAATTTTTTTTCTGCCCTGTGCTATTTTTGTTTACGAAGCCTAAAGGCCAAACGGAAATATGTTCAATTGCGAAAAACAATTAAATCGTTCAGTTGCAGTTATTTGTATGATGATTAATTGTCAACTAAAATATCGTGATTCATGTTAATAACGGCACAGCAAAACCAGGAATAATTTTCTTTATGGTAGTTTATACTTATACTTGTTGTTTATGCTTGTTATGAAATGAACTCTTACTACATGGCTGTGAAGAAATGCTTCTACATGTGACCGTCTGGAATGCTGACATTGTTTACATCGTTTACATACTGTAATGTTCCTCTCTTTTGAGAGCATGTGACGTCATCCCACGTTGTCATAACATGTTTGTTTTTTTGTAAACTAATGCCCTGCTTCATCGTACAAGAGTTGAGTATGGCGCAAAAGTAGCGATTTTTGGAAAAGGTTTAGAAATGTATGAAATGTTTCACTTTGAAACGATTATCACAATTATGCAAAATAATTGCGATTTGGCGATCGTAATAGTAGTTATTACTAGTTGTTAGTCATTTTTGGGGTGAACTACTCCTTTACGGAATAATCATGAAAGGCCTAGTAAGTACTTGGTTTCTCCCTCCACATACCAGTACCTTCCAAATAAAATACATGTTTTCGTAGCCAGGCTGGAAAGAGTACCACATGAACCCGAAAATAGCAGATTTACAAGCTCACAATGTGTCTCATCATGACGCGTTGTGACCTGTTTTCGGAGAAGAGATTTGGTGCAAAGGGAAAAAAGGAGGGGACTAAGTATTGAGTAGCTTTTTTGCACAATAAATAATAAATAAAATAATATGTAAGTAGGTCGGAGAGGCTTATTATCGGTATCAGCCAGTGCGTGGGAGTCTCGTTTCACAGTAATCTGTGCTGAACTATTTTTGGAAAGCCATGAATCACAGGGTGATTTATCAGTGAGATATGACGCAATCTGGAGCATGTTCCATTTATGCAAGCAGCATGGCACCCATTTTTATATTATATGCTTTATCTTCATATAGTTGGTCCTTACTCATGCTCATTATAAGACTGGCACCGTTTCTGTCTATTTGCTCTGTACTGTGTCTTAGATGTGGACTGTGGACAGTTCCGAAACCGATCTACCAATGACAACATTGGTGGTAAATTAAAACACGATTTCAAACTTTAATTTAAACCCATTAAACCGGGAAGAGAATTTGTGTCATTTTATACATTGGCTATTCAAAAATAGCAGATATACAAGCTCATACCGTGCCACTTTGTGCCACACTATGAGCTTGTAGATCTGCCATTTTGGAAAAAACTAAATATTTTGAGTGGGGGGTCAGAGGCCAAATACATATACATTTTGGGGGTCCTTGACATGAAAGTTCGAGCACCACTGATGTAGCAACATATATTTTTCAGAAAACTGTAAGGATTTGGAAGACATTTTTTAGAACCAGCCTCAGGTCTTAATGGTTTGTTTCTTTTCTAAGAACAATGGATTCTATTTCAGTGAGCTATAACTTTCCAGGAAGAGAAGGGCCCAATTACCTTGGAATCCCCATTGAAGATGTCATTGTTATTAGGCAGGTTTCTGAACAGTCCACCTCTGAGACGCAGAGTGAGTGGAAGGAAATTGTGCTCATCTTATAATGAGCATTAGTAAGGACCAATCATGTAAAGATGAGGTTGAAAGTGAGTGATGAGCTCCCCCTAATCTTTGAGAAAATGTTCTATAAAATAGGAACGATGATCACCAGTTTGGAGAGTACTTGCAACTAATTAATCCACCCGCGTTTAAACTAATCCAAACTCTTATGGCTTTGTGTAGTGTTGACCGAGAGCATACATACACGGTAAAACCCTAGTATTTATCTATTAATAATCGTATTAATGTATCCATTTGTAAATTGTAAATTGCTGAGAGCGTACAAATATAATGTGCCGTCATTTTTTTGAGGGCAGCAAGGCCATCAATTTTTTTTTTTTCAACTCATAGTATAAAATACATAATAAATAAATCTTTATTTTGCTAAATAGACCAAACTGAGGCCTTGGCGTCCATGGAATTCCTGCCCTGCTCAGAGTTAAATGAACACTGATTTTACTTTCTGGTTAACAAATTCTTTCACTTTGGGGCCATCAGTGTGCATCATTTCTTCAGCTTATGTTTCGCTCTGTGCTGCTCTCCACAGGGCCCTGGGGATCCCGGCCACCGACTATGTGATGGAAGGCCGGATTCCTGTCTGTAAACTAGGAGGCCTCTCTCTGCCCCTGGAACCTCCTGCCAGGAAAGCCCTGTCACTGCTGCACAAGGCGGGGTAAAGAGACCGACGCGAGCGTTACTTTGTTCCAGTGTTGATTTTGACAGCACATTTTGATTTAGTTTTAGTCATAGTCTTTTGAATAAAATTCCATTCCGTTTTAGTCATATTTTAGTCATCTGAAATGTTTTAGTCTAGTTTTAGTCGTCTAAATATCATAAGATTTTAGTCGACTAAAAATACTGTTGATTTAGTCGACTAAAATGTATTTTGGCGTCGTAATGGCTGATTTTACACTTGTTTGCATGCTGAAAATAGCCGATCTACAAGCTTGCGACACGTTGTGAGCTTGTAGATCTGCTATTTTCAGAGCAGGATCTCTTCTCCACTAGTCCCTCCCTAACATTTTAGTCATTTTTTTTAGTCATTAGTTTTAGTCATCATAGCTTTAGTTTTTATTTAGTTTTCCTCAGTGAAAAAAGGTTGTCGACCGACATTTTAGTCGAAATCAACACTGCTTTGTCCTAATGCTGGATCTGCCAGTAGTTAACCATTCTTCAGCAACAAACAAAAATAATAATCTAAAAGCTCACAACACACTGCGTTTCTACTTATAATCAGCTTGTAGATCAGCTATTTTGGCTGAGAGTTCACCTATTACAGTATCCAGAAAAGGGATGTTATTAGAGCTCATGTGGTTAATGTCTTTTACCTACATAAGACGTGAGCATGCTTCTATGGAGGCATGTTGCACAGCGAAAATAGCAATCATAGATAGGCTATTTTCAGTTGTATTCTTTCAAAGATAAGGCCATTTTCAGTTGTATTTTTTTAAAGATAAGAGTATTTGAAGTGGTCAAACTAGCAATATGTTCAGTAGCATCTTCCATAAAATCGTAATAGTCTCGGGATATTTCATAAAAGAACAGGTTAAATCTTCAATTTGTGATTTCTTCACCTGGTTGACAGTGTGTCGAACAGCGGAACAAAATTACAAAAAACATCATCATTTTACATATTGTGTTAATTGTTTAGGAAACGGCACTAGTGTGGGGGCCTCTTTTTCACACCGTTTCACAAATTGTGTAATAGGACTTGGCCATACACTTTATTTTTGCTTTAATCCAAGCTTTCTCCTTCATGCGCACCCTGCGTTTTTTCTTTCCTTCTCTGCCAGGCTGGGGGCGTCAGAGGTGGAGGCCGCATTATGCAGACTGGCTGATGGGTGTAGGTCTGCAGCTCAGGGGTGGAAGGCCAGCACAGAGGAACTAGCTTCTATTTTTGGACTGACAGACAGACAGACAGCCATCACTCTTTGTGGCCTCTACTCTAAGGTAGGCCTGTGATTATGAAAACACACACAAGTAAATGATAAAATCTCACACACACAAACAACGACAGAAATCACATTCACTTCATAAGAAGCAAGTAAATTAAATGTTTGATTCAACACATTGGGAATGAGAGTACATTATCAAGGGATTGTGTCCAATACAATACGCCTCTAAATGGAGAAGGATTTGGTCTCTGTTACCACTTCTGTGTGACTGCGTCTCGATGCCCATATAAGTTGCCATTGTTCTCTCAAGATGTGGTTTTGACTATTAAAATGCCTCAGCACCGATGATCTATCGTCATGATTATGAATGGAACACTTCCTGATTTATTAATGAAGCAATAAGCCTCAAGAGTCTGTGGTTTACTGTGGATTTTAGAACAGCCAAAGTTATTCATGACGCGGTTCCACTGAGTGACAGCGTTCTGTCTGAGAACGGAATGGATACGCTACCAGTGTCCAGTGTAGACCAGTGGTTAAATTTATATTTTACTCACTCTGTTGTATGGCCATTATGACTGCAGAAATACATATACTGTACTGTATATACACACAGAAATACATAGTGTATATATATAACACATAATGTATACACACACACACACACACACACACACACACACACACACACACACACACACACACACACACACACACACACACACACACACACACACACACACACACACACACACACACACACACACACACACACACACAGGGAGAGTAAATATGTCAGTTTAACTCTGAAACGTGTAATCCTTTTATTTCGTGGATTGTTTACAAGACTACGGTGGTTCAGAGTGTTAGCTAAATTTAAGACCGTTAATACAGGTTTAGAACTAGAAAAAGTGCTCCTCGGAGCACAGGTCTCCGCCAGGTCAGGTAGGTTGTTGTGGGCCAGCAATGTTGGGAATTTGGGATGGAATAGAAAAAATCAGACGGAACCATCTTGATCACTGGACTACAGAGATAATATGTACCGATTTGCATGATGTTTGGAGAAAATGTGTTGGAGAAATATAAAAAAGAAAAGTGTTGCAAAAATCTGCCTCCTGGTGGCGCTATAATAGGGCAATGTTAATGGTGATTCCAAGCTAATGGAAACTACAGCCTTTCTCTTCTTGCAAAGTTGGCAAGCTGAAATAGAAGGCAAGCCATTGTTCTTGCAAAGAAGGAAAGAAAACTTGGAACTAATGAGGACCAATTATACAAAGATCAGGTTGAATTTCATGAAGCGCACCTTTATGAACTTTTTAAGGCCTGGGATTTAAAACACAACACAATGTCAGACCATACATACCTTCTGCATATCTTATGTGAATGTGATGTGTTTGTTTTAGGATGACACTGTGGACCTGCGGCAGATCTACTCCAGTGTAACACCCATATCTGGTTCTGTCTGCTTCAGCTCACACCTTCACACCACCTTCGCTGTAAGTACTTCTGGTGTTTTTATTTCGACACCCAAACCATCCGTATTGGCACCTGACACCTGACTCACTGACAGTGGTGGAAAAAGTACTCAATTTATTTACTTAAGTAAAAGTATCAATACTGCAATGTAGAAATACTCCATTACAAGTAAAAGTCTGTAATTAAAAATGTACTTGATTAAAAGTATTGGGAACAAAATATACTTCAAGTACCGAAAGTAGAAGTATTCATTATGCAGAATGTACCATTTCAAGTTTTCTTAATGTCTAAAAAGCCAATCTGCGTCGCATCGAGACTATTTTCAAATAGCCGAAATATAGATTGTTTGTATAATGTATGTTAAATGTATGTTTAGCAATAATAATCTATATCTACAAAGTAACTAGTAACTAACATTTTCATATAATTGTAGTGGAGTAAAAGTACAATATTTGCCTCTGTGGAGTAGAAGTAAAAGTACTGAAAATTGGAAATTCTCCAGCAAAGTAAAAATACCTCAACATTTTATTTAAGTACAGTACTTGAGTAAATGTACTAAGTTACTTTCCACCACTGCTTCTGGTGTTTTTGTTTCGACACCCAAACCATCCACATTGGCACCTGTTAGAATGACTCACTGATTGATGCGTAGTGACGCGTGACACGCCTTGCTGTCTGGATGTTATTGTGGCAACGTCAGCTGTGTGCATGATGCCACCGCACGGTAGGCCTACTGCCTAATGTCGAGCCGGGGGGGCGAGAAGAGACTTTGATTCAAGGGCGCCGAAACCGTGGGTGCCCGGGGGCTAAAGCACCCACTGGGTGCTGGTCAAAAAAAAAAAGTTTAAAAAAAAAAAATATTTTTCAAAATCAGATCACCTGGTTCAGATCGCCACTGAACAACCGAATTAACCGAAATAAAGTTACAAAACCCCCCCAAAAAAGTAAATTAACCGACCAAAACCCGCAATTTTTTTCGCGCACATGCAGCGCGCGTGCATGTGCGCCTTGTTGGGCACCCGCTAGAGCTTATAAATATCGGCGCCCCTGCTTTGATTAATGAATATTTAATTTCATTCATGTTGTTTCTTTGTATGTGTTATTTTAAATTGGGGTGCAAGACTTAATGGCACTATTCGATTTAATTGATAATACAAAATTATTGATTAGTTAATAAAAATAGTAGATTAATAATCTATCCCTATTTTGGGCATGTAATTATAGGCGAAAAGTCTCAACACATTTCCAAAGGATTTCCGAAATAGTGAGTGAGCTTGTAGATCAGCTGTTTTCACTATTTTTGCTCTACACTGTTTTGCGCCGAAGTATAAAATAAGGATTGAGTGCTTAATTCATTATTCAATTAATCAAAAAAAGTAATGGAATTATTGCTAAATAAATAATCCATAGTTGCAGCTCAAATTTCATTTAAACTTTATAACTAGAAGTTAATGGAGGTCAGATTGGGCTGAAACTACACCCAAATATAGAGATGACCGGCCACATTAAGTCCAAGATTTACATGGAAGCTGTGGAATTATTATACCGTCTTATTTGTATTCCGTTTTTAGTCTAGGATTCTTCGCAATAAAACAACGTATCATTCTTCATTATATGAATCATTTTATGAGGCCAGATGTCTCTTGTTTCAAATGCAAGGTATGTCATTTTGGGCCAGAAGTCATCAATGTGACCCTCTTCTCTTCTTGTGTTCTAGCTGTTTGACAAGGAGGGCAGAGGCAGCCTGGATGCAGTGGAGCTGTCTGACCTCATGGGGGCACTGCTTGGTCTTCCTCAGCACCAAACCTCTCAGCTTTACACTGAGGCCTCCAGTAATGGCCAGCTTACAGAACGTAAGTCTCTCTTTCCTTTTTTGAGTGTGTCAGTCAGTATTAGGCCTGTCACAATTATTACATAATCGCAAGTATTTGAGATAATCGCAATACTTTTTTGGATAATTGTCATAATAATTTCCATGTTGAAAATGTTTCATATATTTTCATGTGACGTGTTTTGAGCTTGTAGATCAGCTAACCTTAAGAATAAAGTTATTGAATTATTTAAGTTATTTGTCATATCTGCCCTGTGCACCTTTTTTGTTTACGAAGCCTAAAAAGCCAAACAAAGATGAAAATTCTAATCATAATGTTCAGTGTATGACAGGAACGCAATTAAATCCTTAATCCCAATTATTTGAGCGACAATTAATCGTCAAGTAAAATGTAATAATCGTGACAGCCCTAGGCCTAGTCGGTATATCTCTCTCTCAGTATATCTCTCTCTCAGTATATCTCTTCTCTCATACAAAATCATTTTGTCCCTCTCAAATATTAGCTTTTATATTATTTACTCATTCGCTCACTCTCTCGCTCCACCACTGCTCAGATTGTAGTGCTGCTGCTGCAGTTATCCCCCCCCCCCCCCCCCCCCCCCCGCTGAAAACAGAAAACAGAATTTCCCCCATGTGATTAAATGGGTTCATTGTGTAATGAACGTTGTGTATGGAATGGGATTATAACCAAGAATATTAGTGGACTTGGCCGTTGCCATTTGTTGCTCAGTCTTTCTTATTCTTTTCTGGCTCACGTTTAGCTGCTCTACAAACTATTCTGTGTAATTGTGTAATAATCATTTGAATGTATTACTGTTTGAAAACTACTAAAACTACTAAAAACCTCTTTCCACAGAGGATCTGCTGAAAGTACTGACAACCCATCCGACCTATCAGAGGGTGGTAAACGAATACCTGCAGCCTGAGGAGGCGGGGTCTCAGATGTCATACATGTACATGGCCTCAGCTAATGGGAAGATGGTGAACAACAACGGAACCATGCAGAACGGCAACGGAACCCTCTCGACCAATAAGAAAGCAGACTGATGGAGCCCTTTCGTCTAATAAGAAAGTGGACTGAACCTTCTCGTCCAATAACAAAGAGGATTTTTGGAATCTTCTCATCCAATCGGAAAGGGAACTGTTGGCGCCTTCTCGTCCAATAAGAAAGTGGATTTTCGGAACCTGCTCATCCAATAAGAAAGCTGAATGAACTTTTTTTTTGTGGTGGCAAAAGGATTATTGATTGTCTTCCGTTTTGTTTGATTGACTGGATGTTAAATTGAGGACGCAGCCTATACCGGGGCAGTTTTACGATGGTTTTCACAACCTCCGGACAGGATTATCAGACATTAATACATGGAACAAGTGAAGCCAAAGCCATAAATAGCACCTGTTCTGTACTTTGCATGTGCTTTGTGCAATAGTTTTCAACCTTGGTCATCAGAATACGAGCACAGAAAGTCCTTGCCTTAATGATGCCATTCTGGTCGCATATTCTGTTGCATAGGTTGTCAGGGTCTCGGGTCAGCAAGGGAATGTACGCTCTGTGTGTGTGTGTGTGTGTGTGTGTGTGGGGGGGGGGGGGGGGGGGGGGGGGGGGGGGGGTGAGAGAGAGAGCGAGCGAGCAATCTAATTTTAAAACTGCGCTGATGTGAGCATCATTTCATCAAGACCCAAAAGAGAAATGATGTTTGTCCGGGACCCAAACTAGTGAAAATAGCTGATGTACAAGCTCTCATTATTTATGGAACTGTTAAGAAAAATGTTGGAATTATTTTTAATTGATGAAGCTTTTAAAATCTTTTGAAATAATTATAATAAAGAAATAATATATATTTTTGAATGTAGGAAACACAAAAAAGGGGATATTTACTCACGACCCACTGTTTGGGAAACGGTGCTCTACAGTAACATGTCTTACAGAGAAACTTTGCAGATTTTCAACCTAAATTCCAATGCTCCGTGTATTTCTCCATGAAATGTTGACGTTAAAAACAAGCCATGCACGTCGTCAGGTGTATGGAATGCAATGTTGAATGTACGGTAATAGTTTCGCGCCACGCTATGTTCTTGATCTTCAATCAAATTCGCCGGTTTCCATTTGATGCTGCTGGTACTCAGACAATCTGTATAGTGTTAATATTTTGGCGATGAAGGAGGTATGTGAGTGAATGAATGAGGGAGTGAGTGGGTGGGTGAGAGAAATGTTTGTTAAAATCACCTCCTTTTTAAAATTGCTGAGAAACAATATAGTTTACCATGTTGTGTGTATGCAGATTTTTGCTGGTACTGTGAAACCCAGGAGGTCTTATCAAACTTTGTAAACTCTCTAATCCTGAGTGTTAATTTACACTCTGGGAGTGAGCAAATATTGACCAAATTTTGATTAATTTGGTTAATATTTGCACACTCCCAGAGTTACAAATGGATATATTAACATTGAAGATTTTACTGTGCATCATGAAGCCATGAAATGTATTTTTATATTTGTATTATATTAGGGTCCTTCTGTTTTATCATGTGCATCCTTTGTGCCTAAAAGGGATTGTGGTGTGCGTGAAGACGTTTGAGAGACTTGTAAAATCCAATGCTTATTTTATTTAAATGGACGTTTTTCATATTTCTTTTATATTTTTTATGGAAGTATTAACATTTAATACAATAATAAACTGTGACATTTGATTTGTCCTCTAGCTGCTGTTACCATTCTTTTTGTTTTTCTTTTTTTGCTGTATGCACCACTCTTCCAACTTCTTTTGGGTCACATTTTACTTGTTTAAAGGATTGGTGAAAGTATTTGTTCTACAAGCTGTCAATGAACCAGTTGCATACATGCATAATAAGAAGATTGTCAACATCAAAAGAGAATACGCTCACACTTTGCAGTTTTGGACCCGTTTTGCACAAAGGCTATCGCTTAAAACACATTAATCGGTCAAGGTTTGGTTTGTGTAGTTACTTTGCTATTATGTAACTCCAAATATTGGGCAGTGCTTTTCAATACTTGTTCCATTGATTAGAAATTGATCAAATCCAAAATATTGCCCCCTTTGACTTGCATGGCACAGGCAAAACAGTTATCAAAGTCACACTCGGACGAATGCGAGCAAAACAGATTCTGCTAATGTATAAAATTGCAATACCTGGTTGTGCTTGAACTACATTTACCAGTAGCTTGTGGGTAGCTTCACTGCTTTCAGAATTGTGTGGCTTTCAAGGTGACAGCTGTTGGCCAGAGCAATATGTTACAGGTTATCTGTCCATACTTATGTCCATCCGTATCAGGGGTCATCAATGTGTCTATACATGGACAGACGTGTCCGTGGCAAAATTTCTATGTCCGCTGCAAATCTTCTATTTAAAAATATATATATTAGCCAGTCTCCAGGTTTTCTTCAGAATAGGTAGGACACTGATTTAATTCATGCAGAAATACCAGTGGTATACTTCTATACTTTACTTGAGTTTATAGCCTACTCATCACAACTTTCACTTTTACTTCAATACATTTCAAACAAGAACATTTGTATTTTATTCTACTACATTATCATTGGACACCTCTTTACTCAAATCAAATCAGAATATAATTGCAAGTCACTCATGATATTGAATTATCCACACTGTTCATACTCACAACAGGCACTCTCATCAAGATGCCTGCTGTCCATTGTTGTGTACTGATGTAAAATAGGTTTAAAGTGGTTAAAAATATTATTTTGATACTAAGCAATTTAGCTGGGGACCCCCTCAAGGACCCCTGGGTCCCACTTTGAGAACCACTGGCCTAGGGTACCAGACTGCCAGTACACCATTACCATTGGCCTTCAATATCACTTTAATATCACTTTTCAATACATTTCCATAGACAGACCATAGACTGTAGAAAATGAGGGTTAGACGGAGGATGAGCGTGATTCCTGGTGGAAACACCATTTCCCAGGGTGCTGAGCGGTACGGATATGGATACTGCGCCATTACCGGATGTCCGCTCCACATTTTGCAGACAGAGCTAGCGAGGAAAAATCTCCACACGTGGGAATCAAACGAGAAAACATTCCACGCATTTTCCTCAAAATTAACCTTTTTACCCGACGACTTTTCTTATACTTTTCAAAAGTAACGTGAGAGAAGTTACTCGTCAAAATGTTCCTGCAGTTTTATGACAATGAGGATGGGGTGAGAATCTACACTCTGAAGGTATGTTTACTTTCTTCTTCACATGGGGTTCTGCACTAAACATTTTAACGGTAGATTATACAGTGGTGGAAAAGGTACGTCGCTGACAGGCTTTCTTACAAATAAAAGTACAAAAGTATTGTTATCAAAATGTATTTAAAGTACCAAAAGTAGACTGTCCCACTTCACAAGTTTTCAAATGTATAAAAAAATGCGTAGATCTGCTATTTTCCAATGGCCAAAGTTTAAATAGGGCTATGTAATGTATGTCTATAATAATCCAAATGTACAAAGTAACTAGTAACTATAGTTTTTAAATAATTGTAGTGGAGTAAAAGTACAATATTTGCCTCTCAGATGTAGTGGAGTAGAAGTAAAAGTACAATATTTGACTCTCAGATGTAGTGGAGTAGAAGTATAAAGTATTGAATTGGACATTTAAGTAAAGTAATAGTACCTTAAAATTGTACCTAAGTACAGTACTTCAGTACATGTACTTAGTTACTTCACACCACTGGTCAAAGATTAGGCTTTATTAACTTGTTCTCTTGAGCTCGGCCTACCATGTCTAGGTTACAACATTGTCGGGTTAAAATGCTGTAAAAGGTGAAAGCAATGCTGTCAATGATGCAGCTACGTGGATAAAAGTGATATTAAAGTGATATTTAAGGCCAATGGCAGAAGCTAGAAAGCACTGTTGTGAAGATCTTGTCGCCTGTGGCTTAGCTACTAAATTCTAAATAAATAAACAGTGATTTCACACGTGCATGTAATTCTATTTTAGCTGCACAATAGAGATGTATTTGATTAATTTGGCCAAATCCAAACATTACATAATTAGCAGAAAAGCCTTTAACACGAATTTCACTTTTTAAAGTGTGAATGTTCCCCTCCAGAATAGGAATGCTGGGGGTTCTAGTGTTTAAATGAATTGGAGCTAATATATAAGTTATTAAACTGAGTGTGATTGAACATTATGATAATTATGTTGACCTTTGCCCCCTCATGATGAACAGAAAGTGGACCCTTCGGGACAGCCCACCAGCTCGGCCCACCCGGCCCGCTTCTCTCCAGACGACAAGTTCTCCCGGCACCGAGTGACCCTGAAGAAACGCTTCAACCTGCTGATCACCCAGCAGCCCCGACCCATCCTGTAGAGGAGGATGGAGCAGTCATTCTCAAATACCTTTTTTTCAATTTCAAGGACCCCCCCCAGTTTTGATATAGTCTCTGTCGGGTGGAAACCTCAAATGTCCAAAACTGCTACTTTTCAGGATTCAAATTCCAAAATAGCAAAAGTAGCAGATCTACAAGCTCGTGCTTGTGGATTTGATACTTTTGTGTGACGGTGTAGTATGATCAAGTTGCAGAGCATTCATTTACGAAAAAACACAAAAAGTTAGAATATGGAGATAAGAGGTTTCTGCCCGACAGCAATGATATACTCCCATAACTCTGAGTTACAGACCTGTAATGTCCAATTTACACTTTTGTCGTCCGACGGTGACACCGTCATGCGACGAAGGATAAATATATATGACATAAGGGTCCACATGGTTCCTAACTATCAATCATTACTTGGAGAACCGCTTGGGTGGTAGAGAGCTGGATATCAAAGCAAAAGACTGGAGGATGAAATGGACTGGAGGATGCGAGGAAGACCTAAAGATCACCCCTTACAGAAAACACACAGGAAGAAGATTAACATGGTGTGATGTCGCTTAAATCTGTTACCGACACTGATTTTCACCCTGGTATACTATGCCATACCAGATATAATTGGGTGACTATGGGGTTTCCTTTTAATGTCATTTGCTGTTGACATTTTTTGTCCCAGGAGGTTTTTTGTTTGTTGGGATGTTCACTTGTAAAGGGGCAGTTATGTTTGTGATGGCATAATATTGTGAATATTATGATTGTATTGTTGTTTTTCTTTGGCAGAGTGTGTGTTCACCCACAACTCATTGTAAACTTGATCTACGTCAACTTCAAGTGCCGTTTGTATGATGGTTCCTCCCAGCGTTAATTATTTAGCATCACTCGGTTGTCAATATCTTTTTATAAATAAAAATGACGAATGAAAAGTCTTCTTACTGCATGTGACATTGCAAAGTTGGTAATTGCTTATATAATTGTAATATCAAATTAAATTGCAGTAAATGTTAAACTTTTTTTTTAAATAAAACATGTTACTTTGTTAATTTAATATCAAATTAAATTATGTTATGTTTAAAATATCATATATACACAATAGTTTTATAATATAAAACTAATATTGGATATACTTTTGGAGTAGTCTGATATTTGTAGTATTCACCTTTCATAACCCCGAAACCAAACAATAGCCTAGAGTAAAGATGCCAAGGTTTAGCCAGTGACGTCATAAACATCTACCATCTACAGCGTAGGCTCCTCACTCCTGAGCAATGAACCGCCGCATGCCAGTGACGTCACTGACGAATCCTTGGGCATCTCAGCCGTGCTAAGCGTCGCTCATTGCGCATGCACGAACTCGAAGGCACAAGCCAGCATTGCCATGTCCGCTTTTTATAAGCGACTTTGGGCTTGTTTTTCTGTAAAGATGCTTGTAAATATTGGTGGTTGCGGGTTTTTTTTGTGGTTGTTTTCTAAAGTGTAGTTGCTTATTTGGTATTGTTTCCTAATGTTGTTCAAACCAGTGGTTCTCCAACATTTTCAAGGCAAGGCAGCCAAGGCTACCCCCATTTGAAAATATTTTATACCAGGGACTTGTATACAAGGCTTGTGTAAAATGTAAATATATATTTTTTTTTTGGAAAATAGAAGATCTACGAGTTGTGAGCTTGTAGATTGGCTATTTTCAAATAGCCAATGACCAATGTATTGTTTAAAGTGCCATCGTCGCTTCTTCTTTTGGGCTTTCATACACCCGGTTGCTTGTTTCTTTCGCAAAACCTGGCAACGCCGACGGCAAGCCCAACAGGACATATGGTCGTAATAACGCGCTTCTTTTTCTGTCGGACACTGTTGTTGAAACAAAGTGCCGACGAGCAGAGCAGCAGGCGAGGAGGACCCGGGTCCTCAGATCAGATGTAAGGTTATTGAACTGGATTTGAACCTTCAACCACCCCCGGCAGCCGGCACCAGGTATGTGGGCTCTTATAAAATGGCTGTAGTGGCTTTGTGCTCCATATTGTCTGGAGTGTGTCTATGAATGGGAACATGTTCACATATTATTGTATGTATGAGAGGCAGCAGCATGTCTAGCTGTAGGCCTACCTGACTGTACACAGTGTGTAGATGTGTTGTTACACACACTGTGTAGACTGGACCTCCCGGCATGAGGCAGGGAAGAGGCATCTGCTGGCTGCAAAACAACGCTCTGATCATTGACGCAAAGAAGGGCTACTGTAGCCATAAAGCATCCACACACACACACACACACACACACACACACACACACACACACGCTTCAACATTGTAGCGAAGACACTGCAACCCAAAATATCACTTTAATGTTGAGGAAGTCTTTATAATATTGCATGTTTTGATGGCAATTTGTATGGCAATTCGATGAATTGAATACACAGGACCTAAATGGAAACAAGCCATAGCGCGTTCTTGGGGTTTAATCCCTTTAGCATCCTTTTGTATTGAACTGTACTTTCTGTGCTTTTTTTTTGCCAAACTGTTAAAAAAGTATTCAATCGATCAATCAATCAATCAGGAGGACATTGAGGTCATGACGTTCCTGAAAGCGATAATGAACACTGTAACAATGTAACGATGCGACTGTAACCGTAACAATGTAATAATAACACCTAGCTCCGACGGAACCTCTCCCTCCGCTGTATAGCTCCGAGATGAGGTTCCTCGTTTCTCGGTGCTGTTTTAGCAGGGCATTGTCGCACATTTTACACTTTACATGTTTCTTACCCCTTTCTGCACATCGTATCCAAAAAGTAAAGGTTTTCTGCCATGCTCTCAGATGTTTTAAGTTCTAGCGCACAATAAAATCTGTCCAACGAGTTGAAAAAAGTATTTAATTTGCCTCGGTCCTCAGCCGGTTCCATCATTTTTTGCATTAGAAGATGCAATTCAACATTTGACCAGTAGGGGAATCAGTAATGTTATTTCTACGGGCGCAACTCTTGCGCAATGTCTTAAAAACATGTAACCGGATGAGGACAGAGGCGAATTAAATACATTTTTTAACTCGTTGGATAGCTTTTATTGTGCGCTAGAACTTAAAACATCTGAGAGCATGGCAGAGAACTTTTACTTTTTGGATACGATGTGCAGAAAGGGGTAAGAAACATGTAAAGTGGAAAATGTGCGACAATGTCCTGCTAAAACGGCACCGAGAAACGAGGAACCTCATCTCGGAGCTATACAGCGGAGGG
The DNA here is from genome assembly GCF_963454915.1 of Gymnoscopelus microlampas. Lineage (NCBI taxonomy): Eukaryota > Metazoa > Chordata > Actinopteri > Myctophiformes > Myctophidae > Gymnoscopelus > Gymnoscopelus microlampas. The sequence goes on along the minus strand of NC_139956.1, from coordinate 28,334,568 downwards.
AGAGGTTCCGTAGGGGCTATAATAACACCATGATCATTGGCAACAATGTAACACAATGATACAAGTCTCCAAAGTAACATGATGTTACCAGCACGGTGACTATATAACACGGAACGCGTCGTTTAACATCAATATATCATGTGATATATTAAGGTACTCCGTGTACCCGCACAGAGATGTGTTGGCAAGCAGCTATTAGTACCTGTTGACATAGTTTGTGTTACTGTAAAAAAAAACAAAAAAAACGCGCAATTGTTAAGGAAATGGCTCCATTCGGATACATTGTGGTGGTTTATCTCCTGACTGTAGGAACTGGTTTGGTGTGGTTGTGGTTGTAGGGCTGCTGGCTGCGGACACAGACACACACACAGACGCATGCCGCATTGCCTTGGCATCCAGGTCTCTCTACCAAGACAAGAGACATGTATTCATGATGAATAGCCGATCTACAAGCTCAGGCAGTGTTGCCAGATTTTGCGAGAGAAACAAGCAAACCAGGTCTATGAAAACAAGCCCAAAAGAAGCAACTGGGCTAATTGAAAATAGCCGATCTACAAGCTCACAATTGTGAGCTTGTAGATCTGCTATTTTCAAAAAAATATTGACGAAAATGTGGAATATTTTTTTAAACATTTTTTAAACACAAATCTTGTGGGGGTCCCTGGCATAAGTAAATCTTTTTTTGGGGGTCCTTGACAAGCAAATGTTTGAGAACCACTGGTTTAAACAACATTTAGGAAACAAGCCCCAAAATAAGCAACTACACTTTAGAAACAAGCCCCAAAAACCGCAACCCACAACAACCAATATTTACAAGCAACTTTACAGAAAACAAGCCAAATGTCGCTTTTAATAAGCAGACTTGGCTACGCTGACCTCAGGCTACATGTAGGCTATTTACTGTAGAAGACAAAGGGAAACAGGAGGGGGCCTAGTATAGACCCCTGGGGGACTCCTCCAGTCAACTAGGGTTTATGTGGTTAATGTTTAAAGTAGTAGTAGTTTTGTGTTGTTGACCGACTGACTGGTGCTGAGTGCAGTTATTATGGTAGCTGCTTTAATTGGCTTAGGTTGGTAGATGCAAGCCGAGCATCTGTTTGTTTTTCACCATTACCCCCATTATTACTGACAGGGTTTTAACAAAGTGGTGCTGTCTTAAAGGCCCAATCAGTGATACAGACTTAAATGAGTAGTAACTAGTAACACACACAAAAAAATAAAATAAAAAATAAAATGTGTTGACACAGCTGCAGTGCCTACATTTTATGGCCTACCCTGGGATTCAAACCCTCATCTACTGCTCATCCCAAGGGCAATCCCTGCTTGGCCATGGGGCAGGGGTAATATTGTGCTGATGAGCTTTAGGCAGTATAGGCCTACTACTTGTCAACCAGTAGATATCCTTGGCGACACCAGGGTCTACCGTTCTCAATGGAAGAGTAGGGAGACCCAACATTTTCCATATTTTTTTTTATTGGTACATCTTGTGCATTAGTACACAAGAGTACGTGAACGTACGTGAACATGTTTTGTTCTGGTTCATTCATCTGGTTCATTCATGGTTCATTCGTGGTTCATTCGTCATTAATTCGTGGTTCATTCGTGCCTTGCGGCACGAACTGGCCTAGTGAACTGCGCCTTAAAACATGGAACACTGCACTGCTGGTATTTTTTTTATTTCACCTCATGGTTAGGGCTGTCACGATTATGAAATTTCACTTGACGATTAATTGTTACACAAATAATTGCGATTAACGATTTAATTGTGTTTTTGTCGTTGAACATCGGAACATATGAATGAAAATTCCTTTTCTGTTTGGCTTTTAGGCTTTGAAGTTGCACAGGGCATTAATAGTGGAAATATCCCATTTACAAGTGCACAACGTGTCTCATGTTTAATATGTACACAAATATGTCCACACCTGCGTATGATGCTAATATTCTGAAGAACATGTACACGCCTGCGTAAAGAACATGTACACTCTGACATCTGGGTATGATGCAAAATGCTCTAAACATCATGTACATCCCTGCTACTACACATGCTATCTGTATATACCATATGTATATACAGTATCTTTGATTACATTTTTGACCCGTTTAACTTTCTATCCTGCTCTAACCCCCCTTCTCACGAAAACTACAAAATGACAGAGCGTGCGCGGGGGAAACAAATAATTTCACCCACTTCTTTACACCTGTAAACTTGTGATGTGACAATAAAGTTGATTCTGATTCAGACTTTGTAACAGTAATAACAATAAACATTTAAACTAAAACAAGGAATAATCACAGAATAGCAGCAATAGTAAGACAGGGTAGCAACCTCCAACCACTGCAGTTGTGCTAGTTACATTGTATTAACATACTCTACCACACAGACTTATTAAAATAACATTTTATTCATCCACAGCAACTCCAGGCCATTTAGAATAACCTTTGGCACTGGCTGCTATGCTGTCTCCTTGGGAACATCGAGGCAAATGCATCATAATGATCATTTTCAAGAGGTTGAGAACTAGACAACTAGCCTTTGAGCAGCTGTCCAACTAGGTTCAGTAAACAGATAGCCCAGACTATCTAGCTCTTATTCCAGGCTCTGTGCCAAACAGTGGTGTCTTTTTATATTTGCATAAACGGAGAAACTGACACAGGCGTTGTCTGTAGGAACTACTCCACCACACACAAACTGAGGCGTGGAAGTTCGTGGCAACAAGACACACAACAAATAACAATGACGTTGTGAAGTTCGACTTGAAAAATTAGATCAGCAGCACAGCTCTCGGTCTTGCGAAACCTGAACCTTACACCTCCTAATTTTCATGTCTGCCCAGAACATGTGTGTGTGTGGGTGTGTCGGTTGGGGCAGAATGAACACAAGGAAGTGCGTATAGCCTCCGTAGGGAGGGAGAGAGGATGGCAGCGAGCACTGCCACTGGCCCAACCGGTTCGAACCGCTCTCTCATATAATAATTAAATTATGAACCAAACACACACAAAAGCGACAACTCAACTCCATCCAGCCGTGGTTTCTCACGGGGGAGGGAGGGAGGGAGTGGGATGGGGGCGGTGTCTCTGGTCAGTTGACTTTACACCTCCAAGGCATTTACATGACCCATAGGTTCACTCAGCCAGGTTATTGTTTTACCCTGCCTTCAGCTATTAATAGAAACGAGCCAGTTTGGAAAGCCCCCAAGTTTGTGAAAAAGATCTACTGCATGTCATCATCATGGTTTATTATCAGCCATAACAATGCTCACAGGAAGAATGAGGTGAATTTGTTCACTTTGTTCTTTCTCCCATGTGAGATAAATTTAAATTGTTTCAGATGCTGCCTACCTTTCATTCTTCATACAGGCAATGTGAGCTATAGACAGGGTTATGCCAAACTAGTCATCTAGACACGTATGAGATCAACATTGTTATTTGAAATCTGAATCCTGTTTTTCTTCCTCTGTCTGTCCTTCATCCTCCCCTGACCTCCTTACACTCACTGCATTCCCTTTCTTCTCACATCATTCTACTCTGGCTCACACAGGGACATCACGGTAGAAATACTGATTTATCGCCACTCCAGCCTGTTTACGTGAAGACGGGACAGAGAGACAGAAAAAGGCCTGACATGACCACTAGCCTATATAGTCACATAATCTGTATCAACATTTAACAGAGAGAGGAACAACATCAAGCACAGAAAGAATAAACAAGAATAAATCACTCTAACTACTTAACCAAATGAAATTTGATTTTATCAGTCTGATTGGGATTAAAAATAGTGGATGATTCAGGCCCACGAGTTCAGACAGGACAGATTCTGGGAAATTGTTTTAAACGCATTCTTCTTAATCACATCAGCATATAACATCACTGTTCATTTACGTCAAACGTCACCACACACATTGATGATGATGAGAGGCTCTTTGACGTTCAGGCATTGCAGTTAAAACCAGCCACTCTTGGAAGCATTAGCAGGTACGAGGAACATTGATACATAACAGCACACTGTGACACACACACAGAGATCAGTTTCAGCCATATGCCTGCCAAAGGCACACCCGTTCAGCTCAATGGGGAAGTGTATCTGCAAGGGAGAAGTTTCTAGTGGCCGCTACCATCTCACCATCACCAGGGAATCAGTCCAGTACAGCGTAGCCTAGTCTGCCTCTCTGTACATCACACCCCATTCCTTTTCCCCCTCTCCCCTGTAATCCTACACCCCCCCACTCCCCGTTTTCCAAGCGAGTTGGCCATGGCGTCGGTCCGGTTCACGGTGACGCCCACCAAAGCGGAGGACCTCCCCGGGGTGTCCGACACGTCGCCCGACATCAGCCTGCGATCCAACAACCGCGTGCGCTTTGGCTCGCGGGAGAGCATCAACCGCAGCGACCCGCTTAGTGAGGGCTCCACCGCAGGGGGCGGGGCCGAGAGCACAGAGCAAGGTATGTCATCTAAAGATTGATTGGTTGATTGAGTTCATTGGATAATTGAATTGAATTGTATTAGCGGATGCTCAAACATATCTTCAGGTACAGCCACTTAAACCCTATATATCGTTGCTGTCGGGCAGAATGAAACCTCTCATATTTTAACTTTTTATGTTTTTTCGTAAATTAATGCCCTACGATCATACTACACGGTCACACAAAAAATAAATAACAATTGTGTTTTGATATGCTATTTTTGCAATTTTTGAATTTGTATCCTGAAAAGTTACAGTTTTGGACATATACTTGCCTAAACTTATTTGCCATATTTTACTATTTTGAGAAACGAATTAAAATAGTTAATCTAGCCAATCTACATTGACACGTTGTGAGCTTGTAGGTCAGCTATTTGAACTATTTTAAAATGTTTTTCAAAATAGTAAAAAATGGCAAGTTTAGGGATGAGGGGTAAGGCGGAGATAGGGCCCCAAATCTCCTAGCCAAAAATAGCCCATATACAAGCCTCACAACATGCCAGCGTGACATGTTGTGGGCTTGTAGATCAGCTATATTCACAGAATGTTCGCCCCTCAAGAGGGTCGCTAGGGTTCATGTGGTTAACGGATGATAAAGGATTATACATTACATGCTAAAGCTCAAAAGCTTATTTCCTTTGTGGTCCAGTGCGTACATGAACACAAAGACCTACCTGTAAAACGTGCACATACACGAATTCCCACATTCAAGTGTCAAACCATTCAGCCATGTATGCTGTCCGTGTGCATGTAAGACAGATCAGTTGTCTGTTTGTACAGTCTTACTTAACCTACCCACATGTGCTCTCATGGATTTGGGAGTTACAATAGGTTCCCACGGGCGTATGCTCATTTCAGCTTACGTGTGACATAGGATCAAGCCAAATATCCAGCGTTGAGTGAAAACAACATTCCCAAGGGCCGGCCAAGGGAGACATTTTGACTCGCAAGGTTTCTAGCATTTGGGTACATTTCCACCTCCTCCCCTGCAATTCCTAGTGGGACACGCTCCACAGTTTGCTTTGGTAGGAATGGGATTTGAGTCTTGAGTCTTAACCCCTATGCTGTCAACCAGAACCCAAAATACATTTTCTTTCTTTAATGATGATTTTTCTGTGAATCATTCAGTTTTATTATTGAAAGAACAGTAAAGAGTGAAAAGGCCCCGGTTCCGAACCAGCATGGTTTCTTCCATTAAACAACAAGAAAATACAATACCTTCCAAAAATGTTTTGCTTTTGCTTTTGCTGATGAGTTTCTTAATCCATGAGTGACCATGTGCTCCATAATCCATGTGTGCAATGAAGTAGGTGCACTTCAATTACAGCGAGGTGATAGGACATAACAGTGTTATCATGGTAAATGGTAGGGCTTTTCAATATGCATTACATTCACTGAGGCAACCATGCAAGGTACTCCTAATTGCTTATCGGGTGCAATTAGGGGTTAGCTGTCTTCCTCAAAGACACTTCAACTCAAATCCAAGAGGATCCGGGGATCGAACCAGTCGCCCTGTTGATAGTCGATATGTATCCACAGTTCCACTGGGTCCCGTTTTCTCCGAACTTACCTACTGTAAATGACATGATTTAGCGACGTTTTATATGACTCAGACTTGTGAATGGCACAGGTCAAAGGGGAAGCAACCGAGAGAGAGAGGGGGAGGGAGAGAGAGAGAGGAGAGGATTCTGGCAAAGTATTTTCTCTTTACTCTGCTGAAAGATACACTTAAAATTAAGAATATTTCCACACGTCTCGATGTTTGAATGTATCATATCTTTTATTAGACCTAAACTATATGGGATGTTAAAATCACCATGCTGACTCACGGGGGCTCAACAAAGGCCTGGCAGAGATATAACAGTATTAGTTGTGCTGATCCAGTTAAGTAATTGCATAGTAGTTAGGATACCTAATGCCTGTTTGGTAATAAGCTTCCATAAATAGAAGTCAACCGAGGGTAATCCTATTCGGGTTTTGATTGGACTACGAATAATGCCAGGATTATTTGCACAGAGGGAGAGAGAGGAACACATGTGCACACAACAGCAAGACAGTCCCTTAACGCTTCCACGCTGAGGGACAATCTCTCGCGCTTTTGTTGCTAAAACTGGGTGGAATCCTCTGGGAATATTCACCCATTTTCACCAAATGGTTCGCCTATTATGACATGCCCAGAATAGGGACACTGGGGTTCATGTGGTAAAAAAAAGAAAAAGCTTTGCAGAACCATTCCAAGGTTGTGATGAATTGGCTGGTTATCAAAACCGTGGGTGTAGTAGATTTATTAGCGGCCGGTGTTATAGCAACTACCTTGCATTTACTTCTTTATTCATACTGTGTCTGTCTCTCTGTCTGTCTGTCTGTCTGTCTGTCTGTCTGTCTGTCTGTCTGTCTGTCTGTCTGCTACGCTATCTATCAATCATAGTATCTATCTGTCATTTATGTCTGTCTGTCTCAAACACATATCAAATAGATAGCCATTGAACTCCCCTTAGACACGTGTGAAGGAGTGTGGAGTCACATCACGTGAGTGAGCGACTCCACAGTTAGTTGAACAAAAATGGACCTGTTTGTGGAAGGAGGACAATGGAGTGTTATTTTCAGAAAGGTCAGACTCGTTCAGAAGCCATTATTTTTTGAAGCCCCCTTCTCCAATAATTGTGAAAAGTGAATTTGACAGGCTCACACAGCAAGCATTCACAAACACATGCGTGCTCACACGCGTGCGCGCACACACAGACACACACACACACACACACACACACACACACACACACACACACACACACACACACACACACACACACAGTCACACATTTGACTCCAGAGTTCCGCTCCAGTGAATGTTACGACCCCCCGTGCCCCCCCCCCCCGCCCACACACACACACACACACACACACACACACAGACACACACACACACACACACACACACACACACACACACACACACACACACACACACACACACACACACACACACACACACACACACACACACACACACACACACACACACACACACACACACACACACACACACACACACACACACAGGTAGACATCATTTTTCAGAGTGAGGATACTCCTGTTTTCTCCGGGGAATAGTCTGTGTTTGTCTGTCTCTTTCTCTCTCTCTCACACTCAAGCACACACACACACACACACACGCACACGCACGCACACACACCGTGCAGCTGTGGCCTCCTGTGCGCGGTGGAGCGTGAGTCCTAGATAGACAGCTGAGTCATAGAGGCAGTGGAGGGAACAGGTGTACCCAACAGCATCCACTGTTAATAAGGGCCACCGCAGGCGGGATTTTGAGCTTTATCATTTCAGGAAATAACCTTCAGCTATTGTTGAGACTGTCTGGGACTCTCATTATGTCTGCACTCACATTTACATTTTAGACAGACACTAGGTAATGGGTAACATCACCAGGCAGGCACTTGTATGCGCAGTGTTATTTAGTTCTGTGGTTCTCAAACATTTTCATGTCAAGGACCCCGGAATTGATAGGTATATTTGTCATAGTAAAAATTTCATGTAAGAAATTAGGCTGGAGCAGTGGTTAAGTGCCTGCCGCCACGGTGGAGGTTGTGGGTTCGAATCCACCGTGGTGCATCCTGATTTGTCGATCTTCTCTACACGAACACAAACAGTCAGAAAGCCAGTCTGTTCCAATAACTGGCCAGTAACCAGAATGACAGAATCAGTCAAGTCAGTGTCTGTTTGCGCACTGACCTGATCAACTGGTTGGGTTCGTCACATACCAGACGTGTGTGTGTGTGTGTGTGTGTGTGTGTGTGTGTGTGTGTGTGTGTGTGTGTGTGTGTGTGTGTGTGTGTGTGTGTGTGTGTGTGTGTGTGTGTGTGTGTGTGTGTGTGTGTGTGTGTGTGTGTGTGTGTGTGTGTGTGTGTGTGTGATAAGAATGTGTTTGTGTGTGGGATTGGAGTGGGGTGTGGTAATGTGATGTGTGATTGGCGGGTAGGGGTCTGAAAGAGCCTGGGAGGAAAGGGCTACTACATTATAAAGAAGGGGCTAAAAAACTGGAAGACGGCGTGTGTGTGTGTGTGTGTGTGCACGTATGTGTGTTGTGAAATCACACGTCAGCCAGTATGTGCCGGTGTCTTGATCAAAATGACAAGTGTGGTGCTTTTAGCTTCTGCAAAATGTCAAGTCAAGTATGCTAGCGTGCGTGTGTACTGTGTACAAAAGAGCAGAGTAGGAAGTGATATTTGCTGACTCAGGCGGTGGTGATGAAGCTACCCATGCTGACTGAGGCGGAACTGAACTCAAGCAGGGACACGGAGGCCAACATATCACAGTATGTGAGTGTGTGTGTGTGTGTGTGTGTGTGGTCGGTGTTTTTTCTCAGGCTGTGGTGAAACTGATTTAACGCCCTTGTGATCCATGACTATGTTCATTCTCTCACTGTTTTAATGTTTCTCATTGAATTTTTCAGTATGGTTGATGTTAGGCAAAACTAGAGTTGATGATCGTATTTAATTTTGGCCTTTCTTTTGGGTAACGGTCTCGTCTCGTCTCTCCTCTCCTCTCCTCTCCTCTCCTCTCCTCTCCTCTCCTCTCCTCTCCTCTCCTCTCCTGGGACTGTCACTTACCATCTGTGAGAGAGAAGCACATAAATAACAAATTGCCTCAATTCTCTCTCTCTCTCTCTCTCTCTCTCTCTCTCTCTCTCTCTCTCTCTCTCTCTCTCTCTCTCTCTCTCTCTCCAGGTGATGGGAATTCCAAAATATCCAGTGTGTACATTAACAACTCTCATGGGGTGGACGATGATGACTTCTATGACAGAAACCTGGCCTTATTTGAGGTACAGTATTTACTGTAACTTCATAAATGCATTCATTCGCAGTGTGCCGATGGCCTGCACTGACCAGACATCGACGGCACATTTGCGTCACATCCCCAGGTTCCGTTGCTGCTGGAGTGGAAAATTATGTTTTGTGCTTATTTGTTTGGGAAGGATGTTACGGGGTCTACTAGTCTAGATAGAATAGAATAGAGTCTATGCGTTTGACTTCATCGTACCCGGAAGTTATGCGGGAACGCCTATTGATTGGCAAAAAAATACTTTCTGGCCTTGACAGCCCATACATCCAAACAGAAAAGTCCTATCTGATTGTATTAAACAACGTTAAACTCACCAACATGGCAGCTGTACGGAAAGCTTGAATTATCCTCTTTCTTTCGGCAAAGTTTTTGTTTCATAAAAATCCACCGTAGACATGTTATGAGCTACTTTCTGTCAATACATTTCGTGCAGGTGTCAGAATTTGGAAGCGCTCGTTTTCAATAATGCAACGTCCTGCCGCCTCCTGCATTACGTACAATTTAGAAACAGGTGGTACGCAGGACCGTTGAGTGATTTCTAACGAGCGCTTTCAAACTCCAATGCTCCATGCTGGAAAAAAGTGAAGCATGCGCATACTCTCTATAGTGGGGATTCCCTCTTGCCTGTGACATACATACAGGCAAGAGGGTTCTAGGGTCATATCCAGGGGGTGTACTTGTACATCAAGCTGCCTCACACTTTGGAAACAGGAGATAGGCTCCTGGCCACATGGCTTAGCTACTTACTTACTTACCCTCTTGGAAGAGTGGTAGAAGCTTGGTCTCCCATGTGAATCCTGAATATGACATGAAACTTAAAGAGCTGGTGCCATGTTTTTGCACTTTTTCTGTTTTTCATGTGTCTATGAGGTTGATAGAACTTCATTAAGCCCCCCGGTGGTGGTTTTATGGTGTTTTATGTCTTCTCTGATTATTTGGAGTTTCTTCCTGGAGGCTGAAATCTTGAGGGTCAAACGTGCCAATAGAGAAATTGCCCTTTAGTGACATCACAGAGCCCCCAAAAAACATACCCTCCCCCTCATTATCATAACACAACAGGTGTGGGCATGAGGAGGAGGAGGGACTAGGACAGGTGGGTGGTGCTAAGGTGGTGGAGGAGGTGCTAAGGTGAGAACCAGGCATACTTAATGAACTGGAGGCGTGTCCACATAAAACATTTTTTTTAAACAATTTCTGTACACTTTTTTTTTTGAAAAAAATCCTTACACAATAATAATACCTTATGATCAGGTTTTAGGGTTGAAAAATATCATGGCACTCCATCTTTAAGAATTGCAGGCTCATTTAGGCTTCGACTCGTCAAAATACACTCATACCTTCCTTTCTGTCCTCCCTCCATCTTATCCCCATATACCTATTTTCTCTCTCTCTCTCTCTCTCTCTCTCTCTCTCTCTCTCTCTCTGTCTCTTCCTTATTCCCTCCATCCGTCCCGCTCTGTTCTTTAGGAGGAGATGGACACTCGACCCAAGGTCTCGTCTCTGCTCAACCGTCTGGCCAACTACACCAACCTGATGCAGGGCGCCAAAGAACACGAAGAGGCTGAGAGCATCGGTGACAAGAGAAAGCCCAGCAAGGTATACGGTTATACACTGTCAAATCCAGTGTTCATTTAACTCTGAGAGTGTACATAATGGAACCAAATGGACCCGTAAAGGGTCCATTTGCTTCCATGTGTACACTCTCCGAGTTACAATTGGATAGATTAACACTGTGTTAAATGCTGTGTTAAAAAGCGACATAATAAAGCATCGTATCGGTCTCAGAGTCGCTGTTTAATTGTTGCAAAACGAGCTCGTTGACGTCGTCAAGAGTGGAAAGATCGGACAAGCAAGAAAAATATAAATGAAAATTAAACCTGGGGTTAAAACTAAAATGGAACTAGCGGACAGAAATAACAATCATTTACAAGCAGGAATTGTGTGGTGAGCGAAGGTTAAACAGCACCTTTGTTTCTTTTGTCGTTTGGAGCTTTATATCTGCAGTTGAAGCCAGCTCAACTTGGGATTGTAGCTTTGTTGAACTTAAAGTGAATGGTAGCCTGTTGCTTTGTATCTTCATGTCGCTGGCTTCCATTGAAAATTAATGGTAGCCCATAGATTTGTATCTGCCAGTGTGATCACAGCATAAGGAATTTACTGCTGCAACTATAGTGTTTCGTTGGACTAATGGTGTTCTACAGTGTGAGTCCTGCATGTCCAGACATCTTGTCAAGGTCCCAGTGTCTATGAGTCAATATATATAGACGTCTATATTATAGACGTCATTTCAACAGCTATAATATAGACGGTCTATATGCGCTTAAAAATCAACGTCTAAGATAAGAATAGAGGTTGAAAAAACTTTCACTTTTAGACCAGTTATTACCCGGTTTTAGTTTAATAGCCCGAAAGACGCTCAACTGTTAAATTTGACTTTGTTGGGTTGTTACACCACCACATGCCAAAGGCAATCCCTTGTAAACCACATACTACTATATACTTAGCATAAAGGCCTTCCTCATTTGGAGGGTAAAAAGGTCTTACGTTTAAGAATGTAACCTTTATCTTTTTTTAGGCTTCAGCTGATTGCAGTTAAACAAGTGTAAGGCTGTCATAATGTGTAGATGCCAGGAGCTGGTTAATGTAAAACATTAGCAGAGAAGTGTTTAGCAAGTAACATAAGCTATTAACACGTTTTGCCATTGAAGGCAGTACAGATGGAACACTACAATTACAGACTCATGAGCTTATAGCAAACTCATACTGTTTTCCTATGTGTACATGACTGATTTCAGTGAACTCTGATCCATCCAGGTCAGGGGTTCTCAAATGTATTCAGCTTGAGACCCAAAAGAGAAATATGGTGTCTCCCCAGGACCCAAACTTACAAAAATACATTATGAATGAATCATTCATGCCCCATTTCAAAAACAGTGGAAATAGCCAATCTGGAAGCTCACAACACGTCACATCGCTTGTAGATTGACCAGTTTCAATTTTTTTAATATATTTTTGGAAACATTCTGGAAAATGTTTTGAACTCATATATTTTTGAAAATATCTGAAAATCTTTAAAAAAAATATATATATATATATATTGTTTGAGCACTGATCCATATGTACAGTTGCACACATCCACCCTATTCTCATTATCATCATCAATGACTCATCTAAGACACCTTGCTCTCCTGATCTCTTCACTACATTAGCAGCATTCAAGATAGTACCATCATAAAACACACACACACACACACACACACACACACACACACACACACACACACACACACACACACACACACACACACACACACACACACACACACACACACACACACTAAGTATTCGATTTATTGAAGTGTAAAAACTGATGGCACACACACACATACACAGACACACACGCACGCTCACACATCCCACACTTTTATTCCCTGTTCTTAATCGCTATAGAGAACTTTGATCTCTGTAACACCACAGTATTAATGAGTTTAACTGTACTCTCTGCCAGGTCATGATCTTGTACCAAAGAACAGAACAGGGCTGTTATGTTATTACAGTTACATACATACATGTGTTTTTGTTGTGCTTTTGAGCTCCTGTGCAGTTTGAAACTTGCTTTCACTGGAAAAAGTTAACACTAAAATGTATTATTAGTACATATATGATTTAGTACCAGGAGAATTAGAAGTGCTATTAGCAATATTGTCACAGTATAGTCATGCTGGTACACAGTAACATCTGCAGCGTTCATATATCCATTTGTAACTCTGAGAGTCTTCAAATGCAACCAAATGGACATGGGTCCATTTGGTTGCATTTGTAGACTCTCAGAGTTAAAAAACAGTAATAGCTCAGGAATCGGAGGAAGTCCAGTAGATGACCACATTGACCTGGTCCTCTGCACAATCGTCACTGATAAGCAAGTGTCTGGCTCAGATAAGAGGCTGCTGGACTCAACTGTGGCTCAAAAACACATCGCCCATTTCCACTGAATCCTGTACCACTGGATCCAGCATATGAATTAATTGGGACGGTTTTAAAACACGGCAGTATAAATGCGAATATCAACGTCACCTCGAGACTGGAGTATTTCTTAACAATGTAAATAATTCTTTATGATAGATGTCAAATTTGGGTGGTAAAGAAAGGTGAAATATTGCCAGTGGTCAGTGGATGAAAAACTAAATTTACTGTCCTGATGTTTTGGATGTAAGTGATATTATTTTGTTAAATTAAGTGTTAAATAGCTCTATATTCCTATAGTAATCATTGCTATAGAGTGTTTGTTCAGTAGCATGGGTCTCCCGATCTCTCCAGCTCTTTAGTAAACAGCAAATATATTTTCAAGTTCCTCTGTTACTGAACAAACACTCTAGCATTTAATTTGGATTATTATTATTAATTATTTGTTTATAAAAAAAGTAAAACATATCCCTTACACCCCTTTTAACTGAAGGATGACAATGTTGCAACCTATCTCAATAACTACTCGCTGGTTTCCTGCACCTTCCTACTCCCCAGAGGTCAGGATGGGCTCTACTGAGTTTGGTGACCCAATGACCTTTCCTCTTGAGCCGCTAGAGGAAAGGTTACTTGCACACGAGTCTGGAATGGGTGGATTGCTAGTATGAAACTTGCTGAGTGTGTTTATCCCCCAGGGACAATTAACCCTGACTACTATCTCATGATCGGCATTGATGCTACCTTAAGAATAAACCCTACTGGTAGGGGGTGCAACAGTTAATCAACCTAATCAATTTAATAGATTGTAAAATAATAATCAATAATTTATCAGAATAAAAATAATCAATTTTGTGGGGAAAAAAATGTCGTTTTATAACATGATATGCTGTGAGCTTGTCCATTGGCTGTCTTCGCTTCTTTTGTGTGACACTTTTGTATGACGAAGTATAGAATAGGGGGTTAATCATACTAATCAATTTAGTCGATTAGAAAACAATCTATTGGACTTTTTCCGCATCAATTCGTTAATATACTTTTTTTAATAAAAAGATTCCCCAAAACACGCTTCTCGATTATTCGATTAATCGAAAAGTAATCGATAGAATAATCCCCAAGAAAATAATCACAGCAGAATCTGTCAGCACCACTGCCTGTAGTGTAGTGTTGTTAGTAGGAATAAACACAGAAGCACTCGGGAGGAAGTGGACTATGAAATGGGAGGAGCCAAACCGAGTTCCTGTCTCTACACAAAAAAATGTGTGGTGCCCCCAGAGACAAAAAACTGAAAAAAAGAAACGTTTTTTTTACCGAATGGGTTCCCAGATTGGTGACCCCATGGCCTTTCCTCTATGCATATGTGTGTGTACCTGGCTGTATAATGTGTGACCTGTATGCTCCTGTGTTCCAGTCCCCTCAGATGGGTACCTTCATGGGTGTGTACCTGCCGTGCCTGCAGAATATCTTTGGTGTGATTCTGTTCCTGCGGCTCACCTGGGTGGTGGGGACGGCCGGTGTGCTGCAGGCCCTCTGTATAGTCTTCATGTGCTGCTGCTGTGTGAGTACCAATGCACGCACACACACACACACACACACACGCACACGCACACGCACACGCACACGCACACGCACACACACACACACACACACACACACACACACACACACACACACACACACACACATACACACACACATACACACTCGCACACACACACACACACACACACACACACACACACACACACACACACAGGCACACACACATAAATACGTTTGATATCATAGGCCTCTGTCGGTCAGGGTTGACCATGGTTCGCACATCCTAGGGGTCTGGTCTGGAGCAGCGTCTCTTATGACTGAAGAGCCCTATGCAGTCTGTTGGTCTGTGTACGTTGTTGTGCACTAATTCTTCTCTTGACTGCCGCTGCGTCTGACCGTTTTCTCTCCCCTGTCATGAGGTGTTAGTGTACGGTGCTTCTCCACTGTGTGCGGTCAGATGCAAGAGCTTCCCAGTAGGGGTGTGCCGATACACTAATTTCACCAAACGATACGATACGATATTTGGCTCACAACTTCGATACGATTTCGATACGATACGATACGCACTTTTTTTATTATGAAAATAAATAGGGGAGAAAAAAAGGAAATGCAAACAAATAATTCTGTTTTTGCATTATTCAGACATGCAAACTTGTAGCTTTTCAGCCGTTTTGAATCCAAATAGGGCAATAGTGTGACACCTGACCCGAAAAAAAAAAACATGTTGTCACCCTTTTCACCTCGGGGCTGTTTGCATAACTGATTATTTTGATTTGTAAAAAAAAAAAAAAAAAAAAAAAAAAAATTCAAAACGATATTTTTTTTTTCCAAAACGATACATATCGTCGCGAAAACGTATCGCGATATATCGCGGGACGATATATCGGCACACCCCTACTTCCCAGGATTTGAGGTTGATGTCAAGGGACTTCATCTCTCTCTTACAGACATCTCTGTAGCGCAAGTGTGGATGACCTGTTGTCCTCTCCTCCCACGTGCCAGTTATCTATAGACCAATTATTTGTTTACTAACATTGAGATTGGACGCACAGGTGATTGTTTCACGCAATCAATTCTCAACCTGTTGTTTCGGGGTGCGCTGGTTTCAGCACACCCCCAACCCCCTCTTGTGTGTTGGTGAGGCGCGTCCTAGCGAGACCTGACAGAATGGGTTTCATTGACTGGTTGCACGCATACTGGTTCTTATCAGTGTGATGTCGTCTGTTAAGGGGTCTATAGAGGAGGTCTTTGGGAATGCGACCGCCCTCCATACGATGCACATGCAGACTGTGCTGTCTGAGCTGTGTGTCCATGCTGGGGAGGCCAGCATGTGTCAAAACATTCAGTGTTGTACACTTTGTCTTGCCAAGATATGCCCAGAGGACTGGTGGGACCACAGTGTTCTGTCATAGGACACTTTTTCTTGCGGATTCTCAGTCCAAAGTCTTTGCAGGCCTAGGAAAAGTGGTCCATCAGCTTCTGAAGCTCCTGCTGAGTGTGGGTCACAACAGCTGCGTCATCGGTAAACGGCATGTCTCTGATTAGAGCCATCTGATCTGGTGTGGATGTAGAGACACCCTCTGTTGCAGCGCCAAAGGCATGCTTCAGGAGCAGGGCGAAGAGGATGCCAAAGAGTGTGGGAGCAAAGGACACAGCCGTCCTTGACTACCGTTGCTACCGTTGAACTGCACTGTCCCCTTCATGTTGTTGTGGGAGGATTTGATCAGGCTGTGCAGTTTTGGTGGGCATCCTATCTTTGGAAGAATCTGGAAAAGTCCTTCCCTGCTGACCAGATCGAAAGCCTTAGTTAGATCAATGAAAGCGATAAACGTTTGATATACATTGTATATATATATATACACATCCACATATTTGCCCCCACATACAATATATATACTTTACATGCTAACAGTCTGTTAAATGTAATGAGATATACAAATTTGCATCAAATAACTCACCATGTGCTCTTTTTTTCCGTCTCCTGCTCTCAACTCTCTCTTTCTCTGTCTCCCCCCCATTCCCCCCCTGTCTCTCTCTCTCTCTCTCTCTCTCTCTCTCACACACACTCTCTGTCTGTCTGTCTGTCTGTCTGTCTGTCTGTCTGTCTGTCTGTCTCTCCAGACACTGCTGACAGCCATATCAATGAGTGCCATCGCCACTAATGGAGTTGTACCAGGTAAACCCCCCCACCCCCATTGCCCCTCTGTCACGTAGAATTGGAATGAATAGAAAAGACACATAACTGAGCTGCCCCTGTCATTTCCTTCTTGACTACACTCAACATGGCTGCCACACAAACACTTGTTGTATCTCGTGTGCAAATAGTATGTAAGTAGTAGGCTTCTGGTGTTATAAAAAGCTCAAAATAAACGTCTCTTCTCTAACCACTTAAGCCCTACTGTACGTACTTCATCAACCGGGGTCCACCAGGGATCTATACTTGGCCCCTCCTTTTTTCCCCCTCTACACCAAAATCTCTTCACCGAAAATAGCCAATCTACAAGTTCACAACGCAAGTTGATGATCGGCTATTGCGGTTGAACGCTTGCCCCAGAATATAGGGACGCTAGAGTTCACCTGGTTAACTACTGAATTGACAACATCCCTTTCTACTGCTTCCTTTTATTGCAAAATGGCCGCGTTCGAGGTGTGACACCCTCGTAAATAAGTCAGTTTTGTGGTCCAGTGATGAGAGCTTTTGAGCGGCTCAAGGCAGCACAGCTGCACCCAGCAGTAGCACTCACAGCCAGGGAGGAGAAGTACAGACACTCCACGCTCATATCTGGCAGCTCGTTTGTAAACAATTTATGCATTTTAGGCAAGAAATAGGCCATGCCATGCTGCTCAGTCTTGATTAATCCATTAAGACTGGGAATGCATGCATCTGTGTCATTTTAAGATTTCTTTGGCTATTAAAAAATAGCAGATATACGCCTGAGCTATGAACTTGTAGATCTGCTATTTTAGAAAAATCGCGAAAACTTGTGAAAATCTTTGAATATATATATTTTTAAAGCGAACATTTGTATAGATATTTTGTTCCAGGGACCTCCAGAAGCAAAGATTTGAGTTAAAAATGTTGTTTCAAAAAATATATGTATTCAAAGATTTGCACAAATGTTCAAGATTTTTCAAAAATACCCAAAGTATAGAATAATGGCTATAGCTCAAATCTAAAACCACACTGACGTTCCCGGATTGACTGTTCCCGGATTGAATGGGTTAATTTCACATCAACAAGCTGCTTCCATAAAGTGGTGCGTTTCTGTCCTTAGTCCGCGCCTCCTTCAGAGCACAGCGTGCCTTCTGGTTGGCTGCCGTTCCGTCTCACCACACAGCGCCAGACCGCTTTGGTTTCTGCTGGCTCCTTCTCCTGTCACAGTGGGGAATGCGGTGGTCGCTCATCTCCATAGGCGACGCATTGCACCTCACCGCTTCCTTAGAACACCGAAGTGGCATACTGCTGCTGCCGTGAATTCAGTGTTATCGTTGCTGTCAGGCAGAAACCTCCTATATCTGTATTTTAACTTTTTGCGTTTTTTCTTAAATGAATGCACTACTTGATCACACGCAAAAATAGCAGAGCCACAAGCTTGAAAACGTGGCGCGCAGAGACACATTTTGAGCTTGTAGATCTGCTGCTTTTGCAGTGTTTTTATTTGAATCCTGAAAAGTAACAGTTTTGGACATATGAGGTTTTCACCCGACAAAGGCGATATACTTTGTCGTGCGATGAATAGCGAAAATAGCCAATCTACAAACGTGTAGTTATTTTAGCTATTTCATTTCTGATAGCACAGCAGGGACTCAGGGAGGCACAAATAAGTAGGAGGTAGGGAGAGTGAAGGACAAGCGAAATAGACAGATAAGAGCCCATTACGTGTTGGTTATGCCTTTCAGCGACTTTCCGAGCCCGGAAAACATAACTGCAGATGGAGTTATTATGCCCCTAATTGGAAGACACTTTGACCATTTTTCAAATGTGACATCATCAGGAGTTACACGGAAATCATCTTGAATTTACCATTCCTGGAACATCCATTTGAATCCCGTCAGTTCTCATTCTATTCATTCTAGTTCTAGGTTCCACTCCCTCCCCATCCAAGCACGCACATCCATAATACTGTTGGTGGTGTGTATACTGCACCGTGCACTGTGTGTTATTCTAACAAGTGTTGTTTCTGTTTGTTCTGCCTTTCCCTCTCTGTCTCTTCCTCACGCTGTCTCTCTCTCCGTCTGTGTGTGCACGCACATTGAAACCCAGTGAATTTATCTTACCATTGACTTCTCACTTGACTAAAACGCCCACTGCCCCCAGCCTTAGAAGAGGCCCCAAAATATCAAAGTAGCGTGAGATGAATGCTTACCTCCTCCCTGCATCATTTGACACTTTAACGTAGAACCAAAATGAACTGTAATGTAGTGTGTTGATTTCTAACATTGTCCTTTATGGCAGCAGACATACAAAACACCATTCTCTTTTCTCATCACTCACATTTCCTCTCCATTTGCTCTCAGATGTGAGTTGATATGTTGTCAGATTGTAAATGCAGATTGAAGGGCAACCTTGGTGATTTTTTCAATCAGAATCCTATCATTCTGTTGACAATTTTAACGAAAGGGAAAGGGGAGTGTTATATCATCCCCAGGTGAGTGTAAATTACTTTTCTGCATTCACCCAGGACATGGCTTGCTGAGACAGCTCTTTGATGAGTGTTCGGTGGAGAGCTGTTAGGGGTTAAGGGGTTAAGTTAAGTCTTGCTCAGGGACACTTCGACATGTCGTAAATAGGTGAGCCGAAGGTCGAACTGGTGCCTTTCTGATTACCAGATGGCCTCTCTTTACCCACTCTATGGCTATGAATATATCTGTAGCTTGTACTTTTTGGAAACTGACTTCACACTTTCTCGTCCACACTTTGAAACAAATCTGTTTTATTCCTTATTGTCTGTGTCAGAACTTGGTCAAATAGTAACAATTCATTGCGTTTGTTTACATCCGCTTGAAGAATCAGATGGTTGGTGTTTTGCCTCGTGGGACAGTTCAGACACAGAGTGTGTACACCTAACAAGTGTACGTTAGGTGTGTACGTAACGGCAAGGAAGTGTACATAACAGCAAGGAAAGCGAGTTAAGTTAGTGCACTTTCCTGTATCCGAAAACATGCCTGACGCCAAATCTGAAATGTCCTTAAGTGGTAAACTCCACCCGCCTGGTGATCCAGGGGGCCTGAAACAAATACAAATTATTTTAAACTTCTATTTGTCCAAGGGCTGGTCTGTCTTCTTTCTCCAGTTTTTGTCACATAGCTTAAACATTATGCTTATTTCTCCAAGCATAGTATGACTTCTCTCATCAGCTGTCCTCTTCACACACACGCTCTGTCTCCCTCTCTCTCTCCCCCTCTCTCTCTCTCTCTCTCTCTCTCTCTCTCTCGCTCTCTCTCTCTCTCTCTCTCTCTCTCTCTCTCTCTCTCTCTCTCTCTCGTCCCACTCTTAACATCACAATGTTACTAACCATTCATCCCCCTCTCTGTCTCTTCATCTCTGCCAAATCTCTCCTTTCCATGTCATTATTCTGTCTTCCTCTCCTCTCTTTCCAATCTGTTCTGTTATCCTCTCTTTCTCTCTCGCTCTGCCCTCTGCACCATTCCCTGCCATCTATCTACCTCTCCCTCTCTGTATTTTATCATCTCGCTCTCTCTGCTTTCTATCCCCCTTTTCTCTCTTTACCTCCTGCTCTCTCTCCCTCTCCCTCTCTCTCCCTCTCTCTCTGTCTCTCTCTCTCTCGCTCTCTCTGTCTCTCTCTCTCTCTCTGTCTCTCTCTGTCTGTCTCTCTCTCTCTCTCTCTCTCCCTCCCTCCCTCCATTCCAGCGGGAGGCTCCTACTTCATGATCAGCCGTTCTTTGGGTCCAGAGTTTGGAGGGGCGGTGGGTCTGTGTTTCTACCTGGGCACCACCTTCGCCGGATCCATGTACATACTGGGAGCCATTGAGATCTTACTGGTGGGTAAGGTGTGATTTGTACTTGGCCGCTCGCGTGCCAGTGTCACATGCCGTTTACCTGAAAATCAAATTAAAAAACGAAGCTTTGCCAAAAAAAAAACGATTAGTAATCAAAACTAACTAAAGTCATAGAGAAAATGTCATTGGTTTTAGTATCAGTATCCAATATTTTTCTTTAAAAACAGCTAAAATAGCTGATCTATAAGCTCACAACTTGCCACAATGCGATGCTTTTTTTTGCGCTATTTTCCTGAACTTTTTTTATCTCACACCTGACAATTACAATAAAAACATTGAAATGAATAAAAATGAATAAAAACTAAGCCTTTACACTAAATAAAAACAAACTAAACTGGCAAACCCACTTACTGTAAAAGCTAATTAAAACTAAAACTAAATTGAAAACATGAAGTCAAAACGAAATAAAAACGAGTGAAAATGTTGTAGAAAATTAACCTTGGTTGGGAGGTGGGGCGGTTCAAGCCAGCACAGCGTTATACAGTATGATGTCATCATAATCTTTTTTCTCCTAGCATTCTAACCTTGCAGGAATGTCAAATTGAAGTAGTCTCACAGTACAAGCATTTAGTTGTTTTAATTGAGGACAATTTAACATTCAAAGGTCTTATTGAAAAGCTTGAGCTCAAGTTAGGATTTCATTTTAGAAATTAATCGTGTCTTCTTTTTTTTTGCCAAGAAAATACTGGTTGAGGCTGCATTCCTTCCCTTACTGGATTATGGTGATCTGATTACAATTACAATTACAATTTTGGCATACAGACACTCTTATCCAGAGCGACTTACAATAAACAAGGTAATTAATCACATAAATAGAATGCAGAGAGAGCAGTGTAGTGCCTCAAAAAACTAGGATACCTGGTAAACAATGAACCTAGCATCTAAGTAACATGCTATCTAAAGCACATGATTAAGATGCTATCTTAATGACATTCTTAACATTTGTGGCCAAGAAAACAGATCTAAGAAACGAAAGACACGAGAACGAGTGACCGAGACATGTCTGCATAGTAGCCACTTAAAGTACCAAAAGTAGAAAGTACGGTACTCATTATGCAGAATGTCCCGTTTCACAACTTTTCAAATGTATAAAATGTATACAAATCTTTTGAAAATAGCAGATCTACAAGCTCACAATGCGTCGCATCGCGACGCATTGTGAGCTTGTAGATCATCTATTTTCAAATGGCCAAAATGTATACGTATATAGGGCTGAAGTGGTTTATGTATGTTTTGTAATAATCAATGTAACTAGTACAACAATGTAACTAGTAACTAAAGTTTTCATATAATTGTAGTGGAGTAAAAGTTCAATATTTGCCTCTGGGATGTAGTGGAGTAGAAGTAAAAGTACTGACATTTTAAAATACTCCAGTAAAGAAGAAATTCCTCAAATTTGTACTTAAGTACAGTACTTAGTTACTTTCCACCACTGGTCTGAAGGGGTGAGTCTTCACATTATGACACTAAATCTATTATCTCAAATCCTCAATGGAATTTTAACCTCATATCATAAATGAAGGTCGAATAAAATAATCCACTCCACTCTAGTTTAGCTCATGTTAAAACTAGACACTGCCGAAACTGTCCAACTAGAGGAAGAAGGCCATTACATAATGTAGATGCTATTGCTAGAGATACTGGTCTCCAATTGGAAGATTTGGCCCCAAAGCATTGGGAGATAAACCACAGTGGCGTGCCCAATCGTCTTTTATCTCCAATGTGGTCGACAGCTGATGATTAGAAAAGAAACCCATGAGGAGTAGCATGGGTCCCTGTGGACTGGAGATGGGAATGGGAACCACAGTATCTACTGCACAGTCCCTCCTGGGAATAGTACAACCAGTTTATTAGAAAACAAAAAGAAATGAGCACAAGGTTAAGAATAAGTGTTTAAGACTTTCTTTTTAAAATATAACCACTTAAAAAGGTCCTTCTGCACACCTCACCTACTTCATAAACAGTTGCGTAGGAGGAGGCAGTCAATGCATGAGTCAGGATAAAATAAATCCTGCACGCTGTGTCTTCACTCACAGCCAAAAGGTTTCGGTCGCACCGACCTTCATCAGCAGGTATCTGATGAAGGTCAGTGCGAGCGAAAAGTTGTGTTTCCATTCAAAGTTTTTGTCTGTAAGTGAAGACAGTGTGCAGGATTTTCTTTTCTAAAATATAGCGTCTGATGGGTGGAAACCTCATTATATCCAAAACTTACTTTTCAAAAATATCAAAAGTAGCAGATTTACAAGGTCTAAACGTGCCGCTTTGTGCAGCATTTCAAGCTTGCAGATCTGCTACTTTTGATACTTGAGTGTGATGCTGTAGTGTGATCAAGTAGGGCATTAATTTACAAAAAAACACAAAAAGTATGGAGATAGGAGGTTTCTGCCCAACAGCAACGATAACCAGAAAATATGATCCTTTCCTACTCTTTCTAAACCGTTTCGTCCGTTTGTTTCTCACTCTCTCTCTCTCTCTCTCTCTCTCTCTCTCTCTCTCTCTCTCTCTCTCTCTCTCTCTCTCTCTCTCTCTCTCTCTCTCTCTCTCTCTCATATCTCTCTCTCTCTCCCTCCCTCTCTCTCTCTCTTTCTCTCTGTCTCTCTCTCTGTCTCTCTCTCTCTCTCTCTCCGTCCCTCCCTCCTCCAGATGTACATAGCGCCGAGGGCGGCCATCTTTGTTCCCAGTGAGCCCGACGGCGAGGGAGCGGCCATGTTGAACAACATGCGCGTGTACGGCTCCATATGCCTCCTGCTGATGTCCCTGCTGGTGTTCGTCGGGGTGAAGTACGTCAACAAGCTGGCGTCCATCTTCCTGGCCTGCGTCATCATCTCCATCCTGTCCATCTACACCGGGGCCCTCGTTTCCGCCTTCGCCCCGCCAGAGTTCCCGTAAGAAACACATTATCTCATCTTGGAATTTATTTTCTTTAATTTCTTAACCCATTCAATCGGGGAACACATCTGTGTCATTTTAGATTTCTTTGGCTATTCAAAAATAGCAGATCTACAAGCTCATAGCAAGGCACCGAGTGCCGCACTATGAGCTTGCAGATCTGCTATTTCTTTTAAACAAATCGTGAAAATGTTTGCAAATCTTTGAATATATATATACATTTTTAACTAAAATATTTGCTTCTGGGGGTCCCTGGAACAAAATATTTTGAGATGGGGGGGGTCCGCAGATAAATATGTATCATTTTGGGTGGTATTTGACATGAAAACGTTTGAGAACCACTGATATTATAGCAACATAAGTAAAAAAAAAAAAAGTTAAAAATGTTTGCTTTAAAAATATATAGTCAAAGACTCACGATTTTAAAAAGAATAGCCAAAGTATAAAATAATGGTTTAAGTGGTTACACAGATGCGTTCCCGGTTTTAATGGGTTAATAAAGGTTAGTTTTGGTTAAAAGTCAATGAGTCCAGCCTAGTCCCATGTCACATGAATCACTTGAAAGATGTGTGGGATATTTCATCCACTACACATCTGAGCATCTGTCGTGGCTACAGTATGAAAGTTGGGATGACAGTAAATGACTGGTAAACCCCAACACCGAGCTCAATTGCATCGGTTGTAATTAAATTGTTTATTATTTAATGTAAGATTTACCACGCACTTAATCGCCTAATAAATGCTTGCACAATACTACATCTCATGACGTAATAGTCGAGAAATGGGAAACGCCACATTCCAATGCTCAAATTTCTGCCTCGTCGCCTCCTCTGCCCTCGGTGAAATTAATGAGCTGCTGAAATATGTGAGCAGCTTGTGGTCTTCACATAATTTAGGTCTTGAAATACGTGGCCTACATACCACTATGTAGGTTAAACTCTCTTAGTAAACAAACAGCAGGGATTTACATTCAGACATTCAGACGTCATGTTAAGTCCACAAGATGGTCACATATTTTGGCAGGTCACCAATTTCAATAAAGGAGAGATCAAGACCAAGTTGATGCAAGCAAAATGTTTATTGATTAAAGTGCAGATTTGGGCATTTAATTTAGAAAGCTTATAGATAGGAGAGAGAACCCCCCTTTTGGAATCTAAGACGCTGGTGGTGGCAGCGCAGATAAACCTCCTTCCTTCTTAGCTCCAGGTCTTAACTAGGTGGATCTGGGGATGGAGGTGGGCTGCTCGGTCGCTGGCTGAAAAGAGAATGACAAGTTCAGAGGCAGAGATAATTGAAAGATGGAGCCCAATCACCAATTGGCTGGCTGCAGATTGGTAGTAGAATTTTATCGGTTAGAAGTGCTCACGCTTAGATTCGTGTGAAGGAAAGGATTTTGACAGTGTAGGAAAATGGAAGTGACATGGACAAGAACCAAGCGCCAAGATAAAAGCATGAGAGAAAAGATCTTCCTTATTGAACTTAACATACGCTTAGAGCTACATTTCTCCGTAACACCGCCATGCTGGTGGACAGAGGAGGTGAGGAGGCAGAAATCCGAGTATTGGAATTTGGCTAAAGGCCATCTGTCCCTCTACTGTCAGTGCAAGGTGTTGACACTGCTTCGTTCTTGATTGACGCCCCAAGCTGACCACTTCTGTAACTCTCACTGCTGTGACTGACTAAGTGGATGCTCTAATAATGCCTTGCCCCACAGGGTGTGCATGCTGGGGAATCGAACCATCAACGCCCACGCTCTCCATGACAACTACTGTAACAAGACAGTGTATGACGCCAGAGAGACGGAGAGAGAAGACGCCAACATCACCTCCTTCACTGAAGGTTTGTTTCTCTTATAAGATGCTGTTTAAAATTATTTCTGCCACACCTATATGTCGTATTGTACTATTGTATATTTTGTCGCACCACAGCCAAAAGTGCTCAACAAAAATGAATGAAAAAAATAATAGAAATGTTTTGCTGTTTTTTGTTGAGCGTCGCACCATATAAATTAAACACTTTCAACATGGCGTCCCTATTTTGGGCATGTCATTAGAGGTGAAAACCTTGACTTTCAAAAATATTGAAAATAGCTGATCTACAAAGTCATAACTCATGACATTGCGAGTTGTGACGCATTGTGAGCTTGTAGAACGGTTATTGTCGCTTTTCCCCTTACAACGACTTATATGAGGTTTAAATTTCACAATGGTGAGATCTTCTATACAGTTTAGACTACTGTTTACTTGAGAGATACTAGGCCGATGCCTATTGGGAGTCCGTTGTACCCACAGTACTTAGTGTAGTACTCATTATCATAGTACTTGGAGGCCAGTCTAATGACATCAGCACTGACCGACTTCCCACCAGGCAACACACTCCCTCAGGTCCTCGGCTCCACACACGCTGACTTTGATAGATATAGATCAGGAGATGACGTCATCGCCATTTCCTCGTCGGAGATGGCATAACGGTTATATGAACGTTGCGTCACCCTTAACAGATTTTGTGCATTTATTGAAGGATTGCATGGTCTTACATCAGACCAGTCTAATCCCCATCTAGTGACTTCAGACAGCTTTAAACACGAATCCCTCCTTGTCCTTCGTGCAAACAGACAACAGCACCACCGTGGTCCCGACCTTTGACCCCGGGCCGGGCCCTGTGGAGAGGCCCTCGTCACTGTGGAATCAGTTCTGTGAGGGGTCAGACCTCCTCAACTCCTCCTGTGACCACTACTTCACTCAGAGCAAGTTCACCCAGATCAAAGGCATCCCTGGGATGGCCAGTGGAATTATTGCAGGTACTGTATGCCTGTGCACGCGCGTGCGTCTGTGCCGGTGTGTGTGTGCGTGCTTGCGTGTGTGTTGTTGGTGTGTGCATGTTTGGTTGCAGATTAGGCTATATTGGTGGATTGGGTTTATCTCTCTGTACATGCCTCTATGTGTGTGTATAAATTAGCTTGCACAATTTCTGTGCAATTTGCTATTTAGGCATTTAGCAGATGCTCTTATCCAGAGCGACTTACTAGTGTGATCAGAGTAACTGCATCTAATTTATTGTTTATCACATGAACCCTAGCATCCTTATTCTGGGGATGAACATTCTGCAAGTTGTAGAATGCAAAAAAAACATTTTAAAACATGGCACATTGTGATGGGTTGGGAGCTTCTAGATCAGCTAACAAGATTGGATGTAGAGGGAAATTAACAGGTTTAGGGAACTCGGTCAATTAAGTATAATACAGGTGAACCTAGAGGTGTGCATCGCCGACTTTTGATCTTTGACCACCAAATGACACCATATGTCACATGCTGACTTAATTGATCTAATATCTTTAGCTTCACGTCTTGTGTTGTGATTTGAGGTTGATACAGTTTACTGAGTCATTGCGGACAGAGTGGCATACATACACAAACACAGACACACACAGCCTCGTTACAATAGCATGTCAGTGCTCGGTGGCTCGGCTGATAAAGTGCCTCTCTGTCTCATCCTTAGAGAATGTGTGGAGCACCTACCTCAGCAAAGGGGAGGTCCTGGAGAAAGGGTCCCTCCCCTCGCCTCACGTCGCACACCCAGCAACCAATCATCGGCCGTACGTGTTCGCTGACATCACGACCTCCTTCACGCTGCTGGTGGGAATCTTCTTCCCATCGGTCACAGGTACATACTTTATTGTTTTTGCCTTGGTGTGTGTTTGATATTCTGTAGGCAGCACTTAGAATGTGCCGGCCTGCAGGACGTTAATCAATTGTTGTGCAAAAAGCCAGGTACGGTTGAGAGTAGGTAGGATTAGATCAGTGGTTCCCAAACTTTTTAGCTCAAGACCCAAAAGAGAAATGAGATGTTTTCCCGGGCTTGTAAATCTGCTATTTTCACTAGTGGGTAGATCTGCTATTTCCATTACTTGTTAATCTTTTTTTTTTTTTATGGAAATTCTTAGATTTATTAATTGATGAACAGTTCTGATTTTCTTTATTAAAACGTTTTAAAATCTTTTGAAAACGAAAAAAAAAGAGATATTTAATCGCGACCCATAAAAATGGGTCCTGACCCACTGTTTGAGAAACAGCGGTTTAGATGGTTAGGTTTAGGCATGGGTTTAGTGTGGTTTTGATTGATTGAATACTTTATTAGTCAAAAGATTTAAACAGCACGGACGTACAGTAAAACACTTGGGCTAAAAGGATAACACGAAAAAGTCCTTGGTGACTTGTTTCCATCGTGGTCCTATGTATTAAATTCATCAACAGAGCATAGAATTCTTTTTCGTTTTTAAAGATTTATTTTGGGATAGGACAGTAGGCTGACATGAAATGGGGAGCGACCCGCAGCAAAGGCCGTGGGGCTCGGGACTCGAACCCGCGACGCCCTATCAGGCTACATTGAGCCTAGGTGCCTGGACCCGCTATGCCAGCCCAGCAGTCCAGGCCAGAGCATAGAATCTTAACACATTATTAATACATGTCATCAAAAATAACACACTAGCATTATTTACAGAGGAGAAAAAAGGAAAAACTGTGGCGGTGTATGTCCCTTCATTTCAAGGGGATTTAATATCTATCTCTAAGGTCAGGGTAATGCTCTGGGAGGCTTTACCATCTCAGAGGATTTAGTGACTGAGATTTTGCTTTGTTCAGCCCGACTCATCAGTCATCATAATGCTGGGTATATTACCTGACGGAGCCTTCCAGAGACAATTTCCACTGTTATTGCACCAGCATTTTAGAAAACTACTGCTGCCTGCTACCTCTAATATTACTGCCAGTGGTGGAAAAAGTACACATTTGTTTTACTTAAGTAAAAGTATCAATACTGCAATGGAGAAATACTCTGTTACAAATAAAAGTCCGGTATTCAAAATTGGCATCAAAATATACTTAGTTACTTTACACTACTGCTGCCTGCTACTACTAATATTACTGCTGCTACTACTACCAATAATAGTTAATAGTAATAGTAGTAAATACTAATAGTAATAATAATTCTCTCTCTGTTGCTATGATTTCCTTGTCTTTCCTCAGGCATTATGGCCGGTTCAAACCGGTCAGGGGACCTGAAGGACGCCCAGCGCTCAATCCCCATTGGAACCATCATGGCCATCCTCACTACCTCCCTCGTCTGTATCCTTCCACTGTACACCCCCCTTATTACTGTCAAGATATGCTTATCAAACTGACTACAAGATAGGGATGGGACGATAATTGCTATTATTGTTTATCGTGTTAAAAAAAACGCTCTAAATAATCGTATCGCAGAGATTTTAATTAGCTTTTGTTGAGTTGAACATTCAGTACCACTTAAACCCACTTTTATAATTGATAAAACAAATCGATTCCCCAAAAATAGCTGATCTACAAGCTCACAACGCGTTGCGTTGCAACGTGTTGTGAGCTTGTAGATGAGCTATTTTTGGCAAGCCTGATTAGGGATGCTGGGGGTTCAAGTGGTTAACAAAAGTGTCTTTTAAAGTTTTAAGCATATTTTGATTATTACGATAATGTCATTAATAGCAATTATTTTTGCCGCTATAACCGTGAGATGTAATTTTCACATCGTCCCATCCCTACTACAAGATATTGCACTTTTGACAAAGTATGGGTCAAAAACATCAGTGATTGGTGGTCTAAGGACAGTGGTTCCCAAACGTTTTAGCTCGAGACCCATAAATTTGGTGTCTCCCCGGGACCCAAACTAGTGAAAATAGCCGATCCACAAGCTCACAACGTGTCACAGTGCGACGCTAGATCTGCTATTTTCACTTCTTCTTAAGAGTTTTTTTTTTATTCATGGGATGTCTTACATTTTACTTAGAAATGCTTTAGAAAAATGTTTGATACTTGTTTTTTACTGATGAGAAATCTTTTTTTTTTTTTATGTTAATCTTTTTGAAACAAGAAAAAATGTGTCCGCAACCCACAAATGGGTCCCGACTCACTGTTTGGGAACCAGTGGTCTCTAGGACACTCCAAAATCGGGATCAGCATAGAACCCAAAATTGGTTTGGGTGCTTGACAGTTTTTTATTACATTTTCATGCACTCATAAGATAAGAGATAAGACCTTTATTGATCCCGCTGGGAAAACAGATTACGGGGCAAGGGAAAAAAGTACAGTAGATACAGTATGATGGATGGAGTGCAGTGTTGCCGTGTCCGCATATTTTTTGGGCTTGTTTCTAAAGTGTAGTTGCTTATTTGGGCTTGTTTCCTAAATGTTGTTTAAACCAGTGGTTCTCAAACATTTTCATGTCAAGGACCCCCCAAATGAATATGTAATTGTCCACGTATCCCCATCTGAAAACATTTAATAGTGCGGTAAATACATATCATTTTTGGGGTCCTTCCTTGACATGGAAAAGTTGGAGCACCACTGATATAGCAACATACTGTTAGGATTTTGAAAACATTTTTAGATATGTATTTGGCCGCGGACCCCCATCCCCAAATGTTTTGTTCTAGGGACCACCAGAAGCAAAGATTTGAGTTACAAATGTTCGCTTTGAAAATATTATATTCAAAGATTTGCACAAATGTTCACAATTTTTCAAAAATAGCAGATCTACAAGCACTCGGTGCCATGCTATGAGCTTGTATATCTGCTATTTTTGAATAGCCAAAGAAATCTTAAGTGACACAGATGCGTTCCCGGATTGAATGGGTTAGAAACAAATACCAAAGTGACTGAACTGTCCATTCCAGTCATGTGTAATGTGAAGTATACATTCCACTGTGATTTGCTGTGTCTGCTGGGACTGTTGTTGTGGTTCCTTATTTTGGACCAATCAGACCTGAGCAGTGTTGTTCTCTTTGGAGCCTGCATCGAGGGCGTGGTACTCAGAGACAAGTTAGTACGCCTCACACATTATTTCACTGGAACACCTAAGTCCTATTGTTCTTATGTCCGGAGATCATATATACTGTATTTATATTTTATAGTGCGGCAATATAATGACCCAAAAAATTCCCAAGTCCTCACGCCTCCCTGACCCCCCCCCCCCCCCCCCGGACACTGCTCCAGTTGATGGACTTTTTCTGTCCTACAAAAAAAGAAACTATCACTAAAACGACTAGTACATAGCCCCCTAACAGAACATAATGCTGCCCCCTGCAGGTTTGGAGACTCAGTGAAGGGGAACCTGGTGGTGGGAACCCTGGCTTGGCCCTCCCCTTGGGTCATAGTGATTGGCTCGTTCTTCTCAACATGCGGTGCGGGCCTCCAATCACTGACCGGCGCTCCTCGCCTGCTCCAGGCCATCGCCAAGGACAACATCATCCCATTCCTCAGGGTTAGATTTACATTTGACAAAATGATTTGTCTAGTTTTTGTCGTTATGAATATTCTTTTGTTACTCTCCGCCAGGAGAGTATTGTTATCACTGCGTTTTCACTTTCTAAACATGACACACCGATTGGTCAAGCCTCACGTGACACGTGAAATACTGTGATCTGATTGGCTAGTGACGACATGATGCCTATATATACATGGCATCATTTTGACAGTGTCTCCGCCACTGTCAAAATGAGGTAAGACGGGAACCATGAAATGGCTGCATGGCTGATACATAATTGGCAGATAGGACAGATAGGACATTTATATAGACAAGAGGGATATGACACTTACACAGACAGGACGGACAGTGTACAGACAGGACGGATAGGACACTTATACAGACAGGACGGATAGGACACTTATACAGACAGGACGGATCGGACACTTACACAGACAGGACGGATAGGACACTTACATAGACAGGACGGATAGGACACTTATACAGACCTTCGCGACCTTCGAACCAACACAAGTCTTCTGGCGGAGAGTTGTGCTCCGAGGAGCACTTTTTAAGGTTTCGAGGCCAATAGGCTCGAAGCCTTATTACATCTCTACACTTTCATTATTATTCTTCCGCCGGT
The DNA here is from genome assembly GCF_963454915.1 of Gymnoscopelus microlampas. Taxonomy (NCBI): domain Eukaryota; kingdom Metazoa; phylum Chordata; class Actinopteri; order Myctophiformes; family Myctophidae; genus Gymnoscopelus; species Gymnoscopelus microlampas. Next base: position 28,302,928 of record NC_139956.1, on the reverse strand, counting down.
TTTGCCAGTTCTGGCCTAACCGCCTGGTCACTTCTTATGAAATTCGGCAATATGGTAGAGGGCTATGCCAAACGGCGAAAACCCGAAACTCACAACCATTGGCCAAAGGGTGGCGCTGTAGCACTCAATTGAAATATGCCAACTTTGAACAGGTACAGCTCATGCCCTGTTCGACCTACAGCCATGAAACTTCGATACACACATGCGTCTCCTCATGCCTAACAACTTTCGCTGTTTGACTTTTGACCTCTGACCTTTAGATCTCCCACCATTTCGAATTCTATGAAAAGCAGTAAAAAGCAGTAAAAAAATCACTTCTCCTGGGATTTATGAGCAATCTGTACGAAACTGTATACACATGAACTTTGGACCAATGCCGACAAACGTAACTTAGCGGATTTTCCATAAGTGAAAACGTTAAGCTTTTATAAGCCAATGAAAATTGCACCTTTTTTTAAATTATTCATCTGCCCCTAACACATACATGCAGACTCACATTTGTTTGACACTTTGCAATATTGTAGAGGGTCCTTCCAAGTATCACTGAAACCAATCTTACTCCAATTGGTCAAAGGGGGGCGCTATAGCAATTTTTTGAAAATGCAAACTTTAAACAGGCAAAAGTCATGCCTCGTTTGGCCGACAGCCGTTAAACCTGCTTACACATGTGCCTTGACTCATGAGGAACACATGTATCACTTTGACCAGTAAGCTCTGCCCTTAGATTGTCTGCAATTTTGAGCAGTTTGAAAAACATTTAAATCCAGGATTTCTGAGCAATTTGCATGAAACTGTGTCAAATACATGTTTGAGGCCCTTTTTCACAGGTTCAGGTGTGTTGGTTCAATAGCTTGATCGCTTAATCATCTGCCTTGAAACCATAGGGTAGCCGGTTCGAATCCCACCTCAGGTAGACTTAATTATAATTGCATTGCACACAACATGACTATACCAATGAATACATGTGCAATTGTTAAAGATGACGAGAAATGCATACTTGAAAGTAGTTCTTTTCAATGTATGACGTACTTCATTCGCGCTTTTGTTTTGTTTTGTTGGATTCTCCCTTTTCACTGTCTAAGGCTGTGTATTGGATAGCTCCACCAGTAGAGTGTGAGTCTCATGTGCCGAAGGGTCCCTGGTTCGAATCCCACTTATTACAGTTCACATTTAAATTGCATTGTACAAAACATGACCCTGTTAATTCAGACAAGTGCAATGTTTAGACAATAACACGAAATGCTTTTGAGAGTAGTTTTTTTTTATGTATGACATACTTTCTTGTGAAAATAGCCGATCTACAATCTCACACCTTTTTAGATAGCAACGCGTTGTGAGCTTGTAGATCGACTATTTTCCACTAGTTTCCATTCCGAAATATATTGAGCAGTTTGAAAAACATTTAAACCAAGGATTTCTGAGCAATTTGCGTGAAAGTGTGTCATGTGTGTGAACTCCCTTTTCACTAGTACAGGTCTGTTGGCCCAATGGCTTAATAATCTGCCTTGAAACCACAGGGTTGCTGGTTCGAATCCCACCTCAGGTAGACTTCATTATAATTGCATTGCACACAACATGACTGTATCAATGAGGAACATATCTATCACTTTGACCAGTAAGCTCCGCCCTTAGATTGTCTGCAATTTTGAGCAGTTTCAAAAACATTTAAATCCAGCATTTCTGAGCAATTTGCGTGAAAGTGTGTCATGTGTGTGAACTCCCTTTTCATCAGTTCGGGTCTGTTGGCCCAATGGCTTAATCATCTGCCTTGATACCACAGGGTCGCCGGTTCAAATCTCACCTCATGCAGACCTCAACTCAATTGCATTGCACACAACATGACTGTATCAATGAATAAACATGCAATTGTTAAATGAAATGCTTATTGAGAGTAGTTATTTTCAATATATGACGTACTTCATTCCCTCTTTTGTTTTGTTTTGTTACATTCTCCTTTCTCAATGTCTGATCCTGTGGATTCAATAGCTCTACCAGTAGAGTGTGAGCCTCATGTGCCGAAGGTCCCTGGTTCAAATCCCACTGATTACAGTTTACATTTAAATTGCATTGTACAAAACATGACCCTGTTAATTCAGACATGTGCAACTTTTAAACAATAACATGAAATGCTTTTTTGAGAGTAGTTTTTTTTAATGTATGACATACTTTCTTGTGAAAATAGCCAATCTACAATCTCACAACTTTTCAGATAGCAACACATTGTCAGCTTGTAGATCAACTATTTTCACTACTTTCCACTCCAAGAACACAAAACAAAACTTTATTGCTAAATATTTGTCAACCAGTAATCTAGAGTAGTTAGCAAAACAGAGGCTTGGTTCATAACGGACTGAAAAACCTATAGATATCAACAGACACCATCAGGGAGGCTATATTTCTAGTTCAATAAGAAGAGAGACAGCCTGTGAATCCATAGGTCGCTGGTTTGATCCCTGTCCCCAACAATGCATTGAGGTGATCATTATTTGGAATTCTTACTTTTTTACAAACATACTCCTGGTAGCCTGTCTGTCTGTCTGTCTGTCTGTCTGTCTGTCTGCCTCTCTCTCACTCTGTCACTGTCTGTCTGCCAATCTGCCACTCTGTCACTGTCTGCCACTCTGCCACTCTGCCACTCTGTCACTGTCTGTCTGTCTGCCAGTCTGCCACTCTGTCACTGTCTGTCTGTGTGCCAGTCTGCCACTCTGTCACTGTCTGTCTGTCTGCCAGTCTGCCAGTCTGCCACTCTGTCACTGTCTGTCTGCCAGTCTGCCACTCTGTCACTGTCTGTCTGCCAGTCTGCCACTCTGTCACTGTCTGTCTGTCTGCCAGTCTGCCACTCTGTCACAGTCTGTCTGTCTGCCAGTCTGCCACTCTGTCACTGTCTGTCTGTCTGCCAGTCTGCCAGTCTGCCACTCTGTCACTGTCTGTCTGTCTGCCAGTCTGCCAGTCTGCCACTCTGTCACAGTCTGTCTGTCTGCCAGTCTGCCACTCTGTCACTGTCTGTCTGTCTGCCAGTCTGCCACAGTCTGTCTGTCTGCCAGTCTGCCACTTTGTCACAGTCTGCCACTCTGTCACTGTCTGTCTGTCTGCCAGTCGGCCACTCTGCCACTCTGTCACAGTCTGTCTGTCTGTCTGTCTGTCTGTCTGTCTGTCTGTCTGTCTGTCTGTCTGTCTGTCTGTCTGTCTGCCACTCTGTCACAGTCTGCCAGTCTGCCAGTCTGCCACTCTGTCACAGTCTGCCACTCTGTCACAGTCTGCCAGTCTGCCACTCTGTCACAGTCTGCCAGTCTGCCACTCTGTCACTGTCTGTCTGTCTGTCTGTCTGTCTGCCAGTCTGCCACTCTGTCACAGTCTGTCTGTCTGTCTGCCAGTCTGTCACAGTCTGCCAGTCTGCCACTCTGTCACAGTCTGCCAGTCTGCCAGTCTGCCAGTCTGTCACAGTCTGCCACTCTGTCACAGTCTGCCAGTCTGCCAGTCTGTCACAGTCTGCCAGTCTGCCACTCTGTCACTGTCTGTCTGTCTGCCAGTCTGCCACAGTCTGTCTGTCTGTCTGTCTGTCTGTCTGTCTGTCTGTCTGTCTGTCTGTCTGTCTGTCTGCCAGTCTGCCAGTCTGCCACAGTCTGTCACAGTCTGCCAGTCTGCCAGTCTGCCACTCTGTCACAGTCTGCCAGTCTGCCACTCTGTCACAGTCTGCCAGTCTGCCAGTCTATCACAGTCTGCCAGTCTGCCACTCTGTCACAGTCTGCCAGTCTGCCAGTCTGCCAGTCTGCCAGTTTTCTCGAAACCGCTCATTGCTGCTTGCAGCTATATTTCTAGTTGGTTTTGTGTTTTTATTTTATCTAGGCAAGTAAGTGTAGCTAGAGTATGTACTAGCTTGCCTGGTGTGTGTCAATGTGCGCATGTGTGCGTGCGTGTGTACTTGTCTTCATATACTCATGAGGGCCACATTTCCCCACAACTGCAAGTATGGTAGAATTTGAGAAATTGTGGGGAAATTGTTCCTGTTCCTCACAAGAGAAATTGTTTTTTTATGTTTTAAAAATATTTGGGCCGTTAGGCTTACAATTAGGAAAAGTTTTAGGTTAGGATTAGGCATTTAGAGGTTAGGTTTAGGGGATGGGGTTAGAGGTTATGCCCGCTTTATACAGTACTCAGTTAAAGCAGCACTATGTAACTTTTTAACATAGCATATTATGTCCGACAAAATGATAAAGTTACATGTTTAAGCAATAACAATCATCCTTCCATAAATGTATAGACTCAGGGGGGTCCCTGCTAGGGGCTTGACTGTTACATATTACTATGTATAGGGGAGACAATGAGTTTCATCCTGGCATTTACCGAGGCAGAACTGCCAGTCAAAAGCGGCCGTGTTTCACACCAAAAATAGCCGAACTTATCGGCTATTTTTTTTGAGAGACACTGGAGCACAACTGAGTATAAAAAGGGGCAAAAAGGGCTAAAATGACACTTATACATTTGCTGCCCAAAAATAAAATACTGTGTGTGTGTGTGGGTGTGTGCGTGTGCTTGCGTGTGCGTGTGTGAATGTGTGTGCTTCCTCCAGGTGTTTGGCCATGGGAAGGCCAACGGTGAGCCCACCTGGGCCCTGCTGCTGACAGCTCTGATAGCTGAGCTGGGAATCCTCATTGCCTCACTGGACCTGGTGGCACCCATCCTCTCCATGTGAGACCCTTATCTGTGTGTGTGTGTGTGTGTGTGTGTGTGTGTGTGTGTGTGTGTGTGTGTGTGTGTGTGTGTGTGTGTGTGTGTGTGTGTGTGTGTGTGTGTGTGTGTGTGTGTGTGTGTGTGTGTGTGTGTGTGTGTGTGTGTGTGTGTGTGTGTGCGTGCGCGTGCGTGCGCGTGTGGGGGAGCGCACTATTCTCGTTTTTCTCAGCCGCAGCAAGAGAGAAATGTCCACTTATCACAATCGTTTGTGATTAACACAATATGTGTATTTGAGTAGCATCACAAATAACTTTTCTCAGGGAGTAACAACAAGTGATTAGTTACGGATGGAAGTAGTAACAAGTAATGTGTAGTATATTATTAGTTACTGATGGAAGTAGTAACAAGTAATGTGTAGTATATTATTAGTTACTGATGGAATTAGTAACAAGTAATGTGTAGTATATTATTAGTTACTGATGGAATTAGTGACAAGTAATGTGTAGTATATTATTAGTTACTGATGGAAGTAGTAACAAGTAATGTGTAGTATATTATTAGTTACTGATGGAATTAGTAACAAGTAGTATATTAGTCTCTTAAAGAAACTGATTTCAGAAATCATGGGTCGTTTTCTGATTCATAAATCATTAATTCGATTTTTTTTTAACCATGCCATGTGCTATAGAGATAGAGTGAACATTATACTAGGGCTGGGCATATACTGATATGGTATAAGGGTTGTCTTTTCCTGGTTTTATTCATTTAAATCCTATGTTATTTTTTCTACATTTTTGGAACTTTTTCCAAAATTGTGAAAATTTCCGCTGGTTTTGAAAATATTTAGAAAAATAAATGTATATTGTCATCACAATATCAATATCATGGTATTGAGTCAAAAAATATTTGATGTTTCATTTTGTCGATATCGCCCAGCACTACACTATACCTCTCTCTAGTCCCTCACTGTTTCTCTTTCTCCCCCACTGTTTCATTTTCCTCTATCTCGCTCTCTTTTTTCCCTACTATTTGCTGATCCCTGGCTCCTCTGTACCATCTCTGTGTGTCTCCACAGGTTCTTTCTGATGTGCTATCTGTTTGTCAACCTGGCCTGTGCTCTCCAGACACTACTGAGAACACCCAACTGGAGACCACGTTTCTCCTATTATCACTGGTATACTGCACACTCACACACACACACACACACACACACACACACACACACACACACACACACACACACACGTATCATCTCTGTCGGGTGGAAACCTCATATGTCCAAAACTGTTACTTTTCGGGATTCAAATTCGAAAATAGCAAAAGTAGCACGTTACGCATTTTTAGCTTGTAGATCTGCTACTGTTGATGCTTTTGTGTGACGCTGTAGTATGATCAAGTAGAGCATTAAAAACGTAATTAAAAACGTAAAATATGGAGATAAAAGGTTTCTGCATGACAGCAACGATATATACTGTAGGGACACATACATGGACATAAGACACACATAAGACACACACACACACACACACACACACACACACACACACACACACACACACACACACACACACACACACACAGTGTGACCTAGTTGTGTTGTGTGTGTGTGTTTATAGGACCTTGTCATTTCTGGGGATGATCATCTGTGTGGCCTTGATGTTTATCTCCTCCTGGTACTACGCTATCGTCGCCATGGTGATCGCCGGCATGATCTACAAATACATCGAGTACCACGGGTATGTTGCCATGGCGATCCGTCTCCCTGCATGACCTCCAATCACATTGCATTAAACTAAAGGGTCAAAGGGGCGCGTGTGTGTGTGTGTGTGTGTGTGTGTGTGTGTGTGTGTGTGTGTGTGTGTGTGTGTGTGTGTGCGCGTGCGCGTGTGCGCGTGCGCTCAGTATGTATGTACTGTATCATTTCTTGTGTATGGCGGCTGAGTGCTGTGTGGAGGTCAGGAGGTCATGCTGTGTGTAGTTGTTGTGTGTATGTCTGATGTGGATGAGTGCACACTCTCACGGCCTACATTCCTGCATGGAGCGGGCGCTGCTCATGCAAGGCAAGGCGTGTTTATTTATTTGCACATTTTCCAACAACAAGGCAATTCAAAGTGGTTTACATAAAAACATTAAGCATTATGGCACAGAGCAAAAATAAACACGTTATAAAAGGACATTTGAATACAATAAAAACGAAAAATAAACGGAAGTAAAAAATTACAATTACAGTGCAGAAGAAATGATACAAAAAACAAAACAAAAAGTCAGCGGCAAACAGATTTTTTTTGGCTTCGATTTAAAATAACTAGTACTTGTAACAGACCTGCAGTTTTCTGCGAGAGTGTGTCAGATACTGTATGTGGAAGGACGACTTGAGCCATTTTCAACCTATCTTCATATAATTGGTGCTCACTAATGCTCATGATAAAATGGTAAAAAAAGAAATCTACTCGGTCTGTGTGTCATAGGAGGGCTGTGGACACTTCAGAAACCCGCCTACCAGTGACATCATCATTAGGCAGGTTTCGTTTTTTCTCTTTCTTATTAACGCGAGAACAATGGCTTCCATTATAGCATGCTAACTTTCCAAAAATAGAAAGCCTGTGGTTTCTATTAGCTTGGATTCGCCATCTATGATGTCACTGGTATTCAGGTTTCTGAACTGTCCACAGAGTGAGTAGGCAAAAATGGTACCACATTATAATGAGCATTAGCGAGGACCAATTATATGAAGATAGATTGAAAATGGCTGAAGTCGCCCTTTAACAACTTGAATCCGGCCCGGGCTGCTGGTGTGGCGGTCTGGGCACCTAGGCTGCAATACAGCGTGTCGCGGGTTCGAATCCCGACCCCGACGAACTTTGCTGTGTGCCACTTCCCATCTCTCTCCCCATTTCCTATCAGTCTACTGTCCTATAAAATAAAGGCATGAAAAGCCCCAAAATACAAAAAACGTAAACGTCATCCATCCAAATCAATATTCTGGGGAAAACTTCAGCCAAAAATAGCAGATCTACAATTCTAGATCGGCTGTCTCTGGTGAAGACATTTGGTGTAGAAGGGGAAAAGCGATTCTATCTTCTATCTATCTTTCCAAGGTCTTTTTTATTAAATTCACACGGATTAACACAACAGGCAATATCAGTCAATATTCACGGAAGCACAAAAAGGTCATTTCGACAACAATAAACACACATCAGACATGACGAACGAACAACAAATCCCACCCAAATCCCATCCATATACTGTATCAGATCCTGTTAAATTGTAGATGCGCTCCCCCATTTCTTAAAGTAGCACTACAGACACCCCTGATGTTACCTCTCTGTCCACTGTATTGGTGTCAGACTCAGGCCACAGGATTTACAATCGACTGGCACATCTCATAATGTCAATTCGATAATCCACTGCCACTGTTCCCATGGTGCTCATTGGCTTTTTTCCCCCACTGCCTGTTCAGTCAGCTGAAGACCGGTTGGGCCTTTTTCTGCCCGTCATTGCTCGTCTGCGTAGGTGGCGTGATATCTATCTTATCACAGACAACGGCATCTGGAACGGTGCCACATGGAGCTGTCTGTTAATCTCATCTGGAACGGTTCCATGAAGCTGTCTGTAAAAACCCCTTAAACCCTGTATTCTTAATTGACCAGAGTCCCTGGGCTCTATATTTGGTCCCCTCCTTTTCCCCCTCTACACCAAATCGTGTTGCCGAAAATCTGAAAGCTCAATTGTAGAATTTCGTCCCTAGAATAGTGTTCATGTGGTTAATCTATTCTGGAATGGTGCCACAAAGCTGTTTGTTAATCTTGTCCTCAATTGGGATAGATAGCTGTTCTGTTCTCATACAGAAGAACTTGTTAACCTTGAGCTGGCAAATTGCTGGAGTGACTTTTAAGGAAACTCGGCCCATATGACGCTGACAGATTACTGCGCATGTGGGAAAGAGGTTAGAGTCATCAGTTCCTTTCCAGAATATACATTTTACATTTTAATTTGTTTGAGTCCCTTAACTTTATATTTTATGCTCGTCAACGCTTGTTTTGTTTTTAGTTTTTAAATGTCTTAATTTTTGTGTAAATGTGTGCTTTATAAATAACTTTTATTGTTATTATTATCATACTAATACACAGGAATTCAGGAACGATGCAAGTTGGGAATGAATGCCCCGCCCGATTATGTAGTAGTACTCATTACCTGTTTTTAGAGAACCTAAAGCGGTACCCGGTACCGTAGTACTAATAACGATATGACATTCAATGGGTTGTTTATAAACGGGCACCGGCCTATGCAATACCTATTTTACTTGTTGTACTTGTTGTCAGAGTATCCAGTGTGGTACCCACTACCATACGACCAATCCACTAACTGCTGATGTCGTGTTTATGACATTCATGGGATTGATTGATTGATTCAATACTTTATTAGTCAGAAATGTAAACAGCACGAGGTACAGCCAGACATTTAGGATAAAAGGATAACACAAAAAAGTCCAATTCATCAACATAGCATGAAAAGAACACAATAATACATATCATCAACAAATCTCAAACACTGTATATACAAAGGAATCGGCAGTGAATGTCACCTCCTTTCTATGGGAAAATTGAGTTTACCTCCCCTTGTGGTCTCCTGATAGATGGATTTTCAGGCCCGTTTTGAAAGAAGCAAGTGATCCACATTTTTTTAATGGATGGTGTCAGGGCATTCCACATTTTGGTGGCGAGGGTAGTAGAATGGATGGTACCAGATCTTAGCCTGGTTCCAGACAAATCTGCCATTGCAAAAAAAAAAATCCCTCGGTCTGGCCCCTCTCAATAGAGATTTGATTTCTCTCCCTCGGAAGTTGTGAGGGACCAATCAGCAGGTTCCACACGGAGATTCCAGACTAATATGTTCGCAGTGATATTAGTCTGGCCATGCACTCACTCACTCACACACACACACAATGCAAACGGTGAGGTACTCGTATAAGCCCCCCAGGGTTTCTTACCTCACTGGCACAATAACTAATACTGTAAACTTTCCCATGGAAAGAGCTATTATGTATGCCTATGTTTAGGTAACTGTTGTGCAAATCAAATAAATCAAATCAATCAAATGCCAGGCTAACCAGATCGTTGTCGCTCCCTCTAGTATTGTGGCTGTGGGTGTCACTCACAGACAGACGGACCTGCAGATACAGACATTTTGTGCATTACCCTGAAAAATGATGGAGCTCTGTCGCACACGCTGCCACTTAAATTGGTACAGCGGCAAAAAAACGTGACGTGAAATCTTTTGAAAATTTGTGCCACGTCGTGAGCTTGATAGATTATTATTATTAATGATAATAATGTTTAAAATGCGTGTTTGTGTGTTTCAGGGCGGAGAAGGAGTGGGGAGATGGTATCCGTGGTCTCTCCCTTAGCGCTGCCCGCTACGCCCTCCTGAGGCTGGAAGAGGGAGTACCACACACCAAGAACTGGAGGTATGGCACCCAGTACCACATGCAATTTATTCACTCACTCACGCACTCTCTCACTCACTCACTCACTCACTCACTCACTCACTCACTCACTCACTCACTCACTCACTCACTCACTCACTCACATAATACTTCATAACTGTCTCAGTCTTCCTACTGTCAGATTTCCCTCTCTCATTTTAACAACTTAAACCATATATACTTTGTTGACTGGGGTCCCTCATGGGTCTGTCCTCGCCCCCTCTTTTTCCCCTCTACGCCAAATCTCTTCTCTGAAAATAGCCCATCTACAACAGCGGGACACATTGGTATCTTATAGATGGGCTATTTTTGGCAAATGTTGACCTGTTATGATGATGACATTCTCAGAATCCAGAATATGGACGCTGGGGTTCATGTGGTTGTGGTTCTATCTATCTCCCTCTCTCTCTCTCTCTCTCTCTCTCTCTCTCTCTCTCTCTCTCTCTCTCTCTCTCTCTCTCTCTCTCTCTCTCTCTCTCTCTCTCTCTCTCTCTCTCTCTCTCTCTCTCTCTCTCTCTCTCTCTCTCTCTCTCTCCCTCTCTCTCTCACTCTCTCTCTCTCTCTCTCTCTCTCCCTCCCTCCAGACCTCAGCTGCTGGTGTTGCTGAAGCTGGATGAAGATGCACACGTCAAGAACCCCCACCTGCTGACATTTGCCAGCCAGCTGAAGGCAGGCAAGGGTTTGACCATCGTGGGGACGGTCATCCCAGGAAACTTCCTCCAGAGCTATGGGGAGGCCCTGGCAGCTGAACAGGTTTACCACCTACTACTCTGTCTACACTACATTATACTACACAAACATACACTACACTACGTTGAATTACTGGATTACTGAATTACATACTCAACTAGGGCTGCACCTCAGCTGAAGTGAACTGAACTGAGTTGAGCTAAAGCGGTGGTTTTCAACCCTTTTCATATCAAGGTCCATTATTTATTCGCCGTTTGAGCCACTGTCCACCATTTGATGAGGTTTAGCCTCTCAGACCCAAGACTTAGAATATTTTGTTATCGTTGGATACGATTTTGTTCACAATTCCGTGCTGTATTGATGTCGGTATCAATAGGAGAGATAACAGGCAAACGTTAATCAAAATGACAATTCTATAATTAAGTAATGCAGATGTTTAACAATGATTTAACTCTTGAGAGCGTAAAATGACTTGAGAGGTTTCATTTTACACTCTCAAGAGTTAAAGATCTATAAGGGTCCATTTGGTTACCAACTCTCCATCATTTAGCTGGGGACCACCTGGAACCCCCTCAAGGACCACTGTCGAGAACCACCGTGCTAAAGTAATGCTCATCCCTCCCCCCAGACCATGAAGCTGCTCATGGACAAGGAGCGAGTGAAGGGCTTCTGCCAGTGCATCGTGGCCCAGAAGCCCCGCGACGGCATCAGCCACATGATCCAGTCCAGCGGCCTGGGGGGGATGAAGCCCAACACTGTGGTGATGGGCTGGCCTCACGCCTGGAGGCAGAGCGAGGACCCCCAGTCCTGGAAGACCTTTATCAGTGAGTATAGAGGAGGAGGAGGAGGAGGAGGAGGGAGAGAGAGAGAGAGAGAGAGAGAGAGAGAGAGAGAGAGGGACAGAGTGATGATAGGGTCAGGTTGAGGGAAATGATGGGGGAGGGAGAGAAAGAGCTGTTACAGTATAGGGGGAGAATAGGGGTGTGAGAGAGAGGGAGTTGGACAGATAAAGGGGAGAGAGAGAGAGAGAATTAGAGCATTCTAGATAATATACATGTAGATACTGTATTGGACGCTGCTTTTAGTTAGAGCAACGCATCAACAGGGCTGCCACATTGGAGGAAAGCAAGCCTTGCTTTTCTGAACCATATACGGTTTAATTGGTTTTCATACTGACACATCTTATCTTATGTAGATAGCAACAATAATGATTAGGGTACTTATGTAGAACACAGGCATATTTCTCGCAATGGAGTTATGGCCAGTTTCCCCTGCCAATGATACATCATATTATTTATGTCTATGGAAATAGAGGAGGAACAGTAGAGCAGCATTTGCTGTAACAGCACCCCCTGTCTGTCTTCCAGACACAGTGCGGGTGACCACGGCCGCCCACCTGGCTCTGCTGGTGCCCAAGAACATCTCTCTGTTCCCGGGCAACAGTGAGCCCTGCACCGAGGGCTACATAGACGTGTGGTGGATCGTCCATGATGGAGGCATGCTCATGCTGCTGCCCTTCCTGCTCAAACAACACAAGGTATGGATGGGATGCACATTCAAATATCCCTGGTTGTGTGTACTGTATAGGTTTTTGGATTGATTGATTGATTGAATACTTAATTAACCCATTAAAACCGGGAACGCATCTGTGTAACCACTTAAACCATTATTTTATACTTTTGCTATTTAAAAGTAGCAGATATACAAGCTCATTGTGCGGCACCGAGTGCCGTGCTATGAGCTTGTAGATCTGGTATTTTTGAAAAATATTCATTTTTTTTTGCAAATCTTTGAATATTTTTTAAAGCAAACATTTTTAACTCGAATCTTTGCTTCTGGGGGTCCCTGGAACAAAATATTTTCAGATGTGGGTCCGCAGCCAAATACATGGGGGTCCTTGACATGAATAAGTTTGAGCACCATTGATCTTATAGCAACATAAGTGTTTCAGAAAACTGTTAGGATTTAGAAGACATTTGTAGAATTGTACCTCAGGTCTTAATGGGTTAACAATAACATGTTTGATAGCTGCACGGCAGTACAGTAAAATAAAAATAAAAAGCTTTTCTAAAATGATATCACAAAAAGTCCCGGGGTGCTGGTTTCCATTGTGGTCCATTGTACTCAATTCTGCCAGGTAGGTGGATGGGTGTGCGTGTAGGTTATTTAGACAGATGCTAGGTTCATTCGTTTACCTGCTGGTATCCTATAGTTTCAATTATTCTGATAGTTCATTGTTTAGACTGATGATAGGTTCATGGTTTACCTCAGATCCTAGTTTACTGAGGCACTGCACTGTCTCTTTGCATCCGATGTACGTGTTTACCTTTCTTACTGTTAAATCGCTCTGGATAAGGGTGTCTGCTAAATGCCTAAATTGTAAATTGCATAGAATAATGGTGTGTGCAATGCATTTAAACCCTAGATATAAGAACAAAACTACTTTACAAGCACAATGTTGGGCCAACTAAGTGATTTGATGAAAAAAAAAATGATATGCATAAATTATGAACTACAATGCAACTTTCATGACTAGGCATTTCCTGGGTTTTACACAGACAAGATGCAAGTGGACATGCAGTGTTTGCCAGTGACAGTGATATATATGTGCACTGACAGCCGTCGGCTCAGTTGACATTTTACAAGTGGAAAACTTGTCCCGACTGCGTCCTGGCAAGGATTTCTGTTTGTTATCATCTACCATATTGTGATTTGTGTGGCTTCAATCACATCCACACATAATAATTTACATTACAGCTTAACCCATTTAGACCTGGAAAGCCTAGATATTCTTATACCCTTCAATCCAGGAAAGCATCCATGTTTAGTCAAAGACCCCCAAATTGATACAGTATATATTTGGCCGCAGACCCCCTACCAGGCACCCCCTGAAGAGAAGATTTAAGTAAAAAAAAAAAAAGAATTAAAACATTGTTGAGATTTTTTTTAATGTGTTAAAAAATAGCATATGTACAAGCTTGTATATCTGCTATTTTTGAATAGCCAACATATACATTTTTGGAATAAAAATGTCAAGTTTTTCCAGAAAACTTAGGATTTGTAAGGCGTTTTTAAAATCAGCCTCAGGTCTAAATGGGTTAACCACATGAACTCTCGGACAGGTATTCTGGGCATGTCATAATAGGCGAACATTCAGCAAATATTTGGTGAAAATAGAAGATCTAATGTGATCCCTTGTGAGATTGAAGATTGGCTATTAGAATATTAAAATCGATGTATTGGTGTATTTATTATGGTATTATTAAGATTTAAAAACTGATATAAATGTGTGCTTGGGCTATTTATTTATCAACCTGTATTATCTTTACCGCCCCTGTGTTCCTCAGGTGTGGCGTAAGTGTAGCATGCGTATCTTCACCGTGGCCCAGCTGGAGGACAACTCCATCCAGATGAAGAAAGACCTGGCCACCTTCCTCTATCACCTGCGGATCGAGGCCGATGTGGAGGTGGTTGAGATGGTAGGCTGTTTGTTTTTATTTATCTCATTCAATCCGGGAACGCATACTGTGTCATTTTAGATTTCTTTTGCTATAACCATTATTTTATACTTTGGGCTATTCAAAAATAGCAGATCTACGAGCTCATCACAAGCTTGTATGTCTGCAATCAAATTAATTGTCATCACGACTAAATTGGGGAGAAAAAGGGGTAAGAAGCAACAAACAAAAAAAGAGAAGAGTGTTTACATTATTTCTATTCTCCTCTCCTGGCAGCATGACAGTGACATCAGTGCGTACACCTATGAGAGAACCCTGATGATGGAGCAGAGGTCTCAGATGCTGCGCCAGATGAGACTCTCCAAGTCAGACAGAGAGAAAGAGGTGAGCTTGTCAGGCTACGTGTGTGTGTGTGTGTGTGTGTGTGTGTGTGTGTGTGCGCGTGTGCGTGTGCGTGTGCGCGAGAGAGAGAGTGCGAGATTGAGAAAAGGTGTGAGAGTGACATGATGATAATGGTGCATTTATATAATAGCACCTTTCTCCAAAGCACTTTACATTGCATTCACACACCGACAACAGAGGAAACCATGCAAGGCGCCAACCTGCTCACCCGAAGCAGTTAGGGGTTCAGTGGTCTTGCTCAAGGACACTTCAACACTAAGCCTGAAGGAGCCGGGGGAAAGAACCCAGGAATGTAGCCTCTACAATAACCATTCATTGTCGATACCACATTGTCCGCTGCTGCTGTCCACTGGAGCGATGCGTCAACATGGCCGCCATAATGGTCCATTCAAGCTGCGCCTCCTAATACATGTACTGTATGTCTACTGAAGCAGGAGGTCTCTCCACAATTTTAAACCGTCCTAACTTGCTGAATTCTCAACCGATTTTCAAGCGGTTTGGTTTGTTACAAATATCACACATGTAGTTATGATATAACTTGGTTAAATGATACTTAGCGTTTTCATACCAAAACACTTCATCTTACTTAGAGAGAGTAATCGCTATAAAACAGTAAAAAAGCTTTGGTCTCAGGTACCTATATACAACTCAGGCACATTTCTTGCAGGGGAGTTAAGCCAATTTGCTCCTACCAATATGGTGCCGACATTGACGTACGACACTATGGCCAAAGTGGCTTCTACTTATTTAATGTCTATGACCATTCATTACCTCACTAACTAGTCAAGTGCACCTTATCCACCTCTACCTTTGGTTCCCTTAGCAACTCCGAGATCGCTGGAGTTTCGATGACGTAAGTCCACTGAATCAATGTCAAAAGCAGCAGTGTTGAGTAGACCACCTTAGGAATAGCACCCGTCCTGTCACAGATAGATACTGATGTGGTATTATATATTTTCTGGGATTCGTTTTTTTTTTTGTTGCTCACCCTGGACCTTTAAGAGTACATTTAAGAGTTTAGGAGTCAAATGTTGGTCAAATAGTATTTGCAAAAAATGTCTTAGGGTTTGTTTTAACCTCCCCATGTAACAGACGGGTAGGGGTTTGCTACATCTGCAGGATACAACCATAGTCTAAGCCCCACCCATCTGTGACTCTGGTCCGATAAAACAAACCATTTATATTGTCCCTCAAATGTGTTTGTGTCACTTCTGCTCGTATAATGCAGTAAAAACCCTGCCGTGATGTTGTTGTCCTTGTTAGTAGTTGTGTAGTGTTAAATAGAGCGTTTTGTACACCATGACAGTGAGTTGTTTTCTGTATATGTATGGTGTAGGTATAGCCTGACTTGTGCTTTGGCGAAAAAGTGTGGCGTGACTTCGCTCAACTAAAATGACATATTTTCAACTGAAAAAAGCATTGTTAGAATTTACAATTACACCACGGGTGCATCCGGCTTTGTCGAGCGTCTGTACGAACACAATTATTCTGTGTTTGGGGAAGGGGAGGGTGATTGCGACCGTAGGTCGCACTTACTACAGAAAGCTGCTCCAGGTGTCCGTCCGTCACTCCGTCACTCCGTCACACACGTCACACTTTTGCCCTGCTCATATCTCCGCACCCATTGCCCCGATCCATGCCACATTTTGCACACACACTCCTTACCTGCCAAACTACACCCTCCAAGGACCCCCGGAGCTCCAGGGACCCCCAGCTGCCTCGGGGACCCCCAAGTGTAAAAAATGAGCACATGTGGACAAATTACCAAATGACCACCCCAACGGGGCTGCTCACGGGGCATTCCCGGGGACCACCCACTCCTGGTGCTCCAGAACGGATGCAAAAGTGGTGGCGCCCCCAGTGGAGGACCCCCTGCCACTGCAGCTCACATAAAATGCCGTAACTCGGGGGCTTGCCCCCCACAAACAATCCCTCCTTTCCCCTATAAACACACTCTCTCTCCCACACCACACACACACACACCACATTTAGACCACCAAACAAAACCATCCATTGCCCACACAACTAGGAACCAATCGCCGTTACAGCCCTCTTCTGTATACATGTGACCTACGGTCGCTTATCTCCCGATTAGGTAGTCTTACTGGTATCTGTCAGTGCACGTAATCCTATGTGCTGGGGGCAGCACCTGTAAGCAGTTGGGCGGGAGTATTATGACAGAAGTGCCATGTCCTCCCGGTGGGGGCTCCTCACTGGCAGGTGGGTCAGTAGGATACAACAGCAGAGACAACAACACACATACATGTGTGTGGGGGAGGAAGGCATATGCTCTTATCCAGAACGACTTGCAAGTGTGAGGCCAGAGTAAGCCAGCAAGTAAGAGTAATAGTCAACAAACAAGGTAAATAGTTGCATAAGTAAGTGGGCAAAGAGTGTAGTGCAACATTGTGCACATTGTGCAACGTTGTGTTGTGGGCAAACAATGTAGTGCTTCAAAGAAACTAGGATACCAGGTAAACATCAAAACGAGCATCTGTCCAAACAACATGCTATCTAAATAAGAGACAGAGAGAGAGAGAGAGAGAGAGAGAGAGAGAGAGAGAGAGAGAGAGAGAGAGCGTATTGTCATTCACCTCTAAAAGTGTGTGTGTGTGTGTGTGTGTGTGTGTGTGTGTGTGTGTGTGTGTGTGTGTGTGTGTGTGTGTGTCTGTCTGTCTGTCTGTCTCTCTGTCTCTCTTTCTGTCCCATTTGTGTGAATATCTATCGATCTCACCTACCATTCCCTCCACCTTCCTGTGTGTCCGTGCGTGCGTGCATCCGTCTGCCATCTTGGTGTTTCCCTCCCTCATCAGGCCCAGCTGGTGAAGGACCGCAACTCCATGCTGCGTCTGACGAGCATCGGCTCCGATGACGACGACGACACGGACGCCGGGGACACGGCCAAACAGTCCAGTATAGGAGAAAGAGGAGGAGGAGGAGGAGGAGGAGGAGGGGGAGGAGGTGGTGGGGGTGGGGGAGGAGGGGGAGGAGGTGGTGGTGGGGGCGGAGGAGGCGGCACCTCCACGGAACACCACCGGCGGGTCCAGATGACGTGGACCCGGGACAAGACCCTGCAGTACCGCGCGGCGCAGCACTCCGGCTGCTCCACACCGGAGGGCTTCAGGGACATGCTGAGCATCAGGCCGTGAGTACCACCGCCCCAACCAGGCCGTAAAGTGTGTCTGTGTCTGCATGTGTACTGTGTACTGTATCAATGTTGCAATATAGAAATACTGTGTTACAAGTAAAAGTCCGGAATTCAAAATGTACTTGAGTAAAAGTACAAAAGTATAGGTATCAAAATATACTTAAAGTACCAAAAGTAAAAGTACTCATTATGCAGAATATCCCATTTCAGGTTTTAAAATGTATAATAATTATTTTTTTTAAATAGCAGGTCTACAAGCTTGTAGATCGGCTATTTTCAAATGGCCGAAATGTATATAGGGCTGAAGTTGTTAATGTATGTTTTGTAATAATGATCTAAATCTTCAAAGTAACTAGTAACAAAAAAATTCAAATAATTGTAGTGGAATAAAAGTACAATATTTGCCTCTGAGATGTAGTGGAGTAAAAGTATTGGAAATTGGAAAGTACAGTACTTAAGTAAATGTACTTAGTTACTTTCCACCACTGGTACTGTGTTCATATACATGTACCCAAAGTGGTATGTATTGTATTTGGCAAAGATTTATCCACGCGTTTATTTTTAAATATCCCAAATATGTGCTCATATAAATTTCATTTATTCCAATTACATATGATTAAATACAATTTATATATTTTTTTAAAATCGGTTTGAACTTTAAATTGTTTCAAATTTTGCTGCGGACCCCATGGATCCCCCTGAAGGACACCACTGTATACATGCACGTAAATATGAGCGTGCATGTACTGTATGCAAGTGCACACAGACAGAATGGCTGCGGGGATGGTCTCAATATCGACAAGCACACACGCACACAAACAAACAAACAAACACACGCACGCATGGACACAAAAAAACAAACACATGCACGCACGCACATACACACAAAGCCCTCTATTTTACAGGCCTTCACATTTACAGAGCAAGCACAAAATATTTACAGCCTATCGTCGTTGTCGGGCAGAAACCTTGTATATCTAAGCAAATGTCAAGCAAATGTTGTGAGTTTGTAGATCGGCTATTATCTAAAAAATAATAATAAAAAGGGAACGGTTTTGGACATACAAGGTTTCCACCCCAACAGCAACGATATGCACAGTCAAACAGATATGCTAATCATACCGACAAGGCAGCTGCTTCATCCACACTTCATGTTCCCCTCGTTTCACGACCTATTAGCACGCTTGTTCATTGAGACGGCTCGTTAAACTGTTCTTCTCGCCTCAGGGATCACTCCAATGTCAGGCGGATGCACACGGCCGTCCGGCTGAACGAGGTCATCGTTAATAAATCCCATGATGCTCGGCTGGTCCTGCTCAACATGCCCGGCCCGCCCAGGAACCAGGAAGGAGACGAGAACTGTATCCTTGAGTTGGTGATTCATTAGATTAATCACTATCACAATATATTTCATCATATACAGTGCAGGTTTTCTAAGTGGTCTAATTGGAAAGGAAAATATATATATATATATATATATATATATATATATATGTGTGTGCGTGCGTGCGTGTGTGTGGATTCAAATTCAATTCATGAGATTATTGTGCCAGTTTAACCAGTTTCAAACTGGTGTCCCTATTTTGGGCATGTCATTATTCTCAAAATCTTTCAAACATTTAAAATAAATAGTGAATATAGTCTATCTACAATGTGTCACGATGCAATGTGTAGATCGGCTATTTTCTGGGTTCTGTTTTAAGCCATTTAGCTTCTTGTAATTATGTGTTATATCCAAGCTATGGCAAAAACAGCCATAAAAAATAAATAGCCAGAAGCTATGGCTATTTGAGATTCCTTAGCATAGGAAAGTTTGGGAACTTCTGCTTTAAGGAGTTTGACTTGGAGGTAGAGGAGCTACAATTAAACACACTGTGTTCAAATAAAATTAGATAGATATTACTGAACTGTGGACCATAAACCTGCATTAAAGAGATAGTTCACCCCAAAAATTACTAATTTTTCCCCTAAAATCTCCATGAATTCAAGGCTCCATGGGGTGAGTAATCGATAGGAAAAAAAGTCATTTTGGCGGTGAACTATCCCTTTAAGTTAACGGTGCATAAAGATCATCTTTTCCGAGAGTGTCAGTCCTTGACTGTTGTTCAGATATGGAATTCCTGGAAGTTCTGACTGAAGGACTGGAGCGCGTCCTATTGGTCAGAGGAGGAGGGAGTGAAGTCATCACCATCTACTCCTGATTGGACAAAGCAAAAGAACAGCCAATCAAATGAAAGGGAGCAGAGGGGAGTGTGGAGCAGTTGGGGGAAGGGGGCGTGGCCTCTCCACAAAAACGGCACATAATACTAATAAGTCATTGGCTGCAGCTCGGCTAGCCCCTCCCCTCCTACCGTCTTTACACCACTGTACCACTGTATGCCATAGCATTGGTTCCCATTCCACTTTATGACAAGCTACAACTAAATAATGCCAACACAATTCCTTGAATGAGTAAAGAGTGCTCAACTCTTGTACGTGTACGTGTGGGGTAGGGCTGGGCAATATGGACAAAATCAATATCACAACATTCTTGACCAAATACCTCAATGTCGATATTCTGATGATAATGTCAATTTTCAAAAATAGCAATTTTTGCCATACCGTATTACGACATGTAAAATTCCAGATGATACCTTAGTCTCATATGTATCACAGAATCAATATAATATCGATATATGGCCTGGCCCCAGTGTGGGGTGTTTGCGTGTGTGTGTACTTCTGTACGTGTATGTGTGGAAAAAGTCATCCCTCAAGGGACTTTCATATGGGTCGATACAGCAACCGTTGGATGAGGGACCGGCGCGTGCTGTGTGTGTGTGCAATAGAATGAGGCGGGCGAGTTGTTCCACTGATGCGGCTCAGGGTTCCGTTTTGTAGAGAATATAGTTCGGAAAGCAGGTGTGAATTCTCAGCGTTGTAGAATAGTGTTTGTTTGTTTGTTTGTTTTCGTTTGTTTTTTGGTACACATCAAAATCCTCATTTTTAGTTTAACTCCATCCATCCATCTTCTTACTGCTTATCCTGAGTCGTGGAAGTAACAGCTCCGGCAGAGAATACCATACTTCCCTTTCCTGAGCCACATTAGCTAACTCTAAGCAGGGGATCCCACGGTGTTCCCACAGGCCAGCATGGGGATATATAATCCCCCATCTGGTCCTTGGTCTGCCCCGTGGTCTCTTCCCGGCTGGGCGTGCCAGGATGACCTCTCTGGGCAAGCTCCCTGGAGGCATCCGTAGTGCCCAAAAACCACCTCAACTGGCTCATTTTCCACATAAAGGCACAGCGGCTCTGCTCTGAGTCTCTCCCGGGTGAGAGAGCTGCTTCTCCTTAAGGGAGATGCCAGCCACCCACCTGAGAAAACGAATTTCGGACGAGTGTATCCAAATACTATGGGACAGAAGACCAGAGCTGAGTGTGCTCTACTGTCAATAGATTAAGACAAGGACAGACGGGTGCAGACTCTCACTCACTCTACAGAAACAGTACTCACAAGGTGAAAAATATTTACCGCAACAGCCGTCATGACAAACGGACAAGGTTTGTCATGACTGCTGCTGCGGTAAATTAAAAAACTTCAAAGAAGATTCACCATGTGAGTGCGGACTGTTTCTATGGATGAGTGTATCCACAATCTTGTTCTTTCCAAAAATGGAGCCATAGGTCCATAAACTAACACTGAGGATTTTGTTGTCTTCTATTACTATACAGTGGAAATCCAGTCACAGAAAGGGGGTTCAGTCGGTCATTCACAGTCAGGAGACACCCCGATTAAAGATGAAAAGGTTCCCTCAAAAGTGTACGATTTAGTCTGATCAGATTGTGGTGTTTTGAACAGAGTGCGTGATCTGTACACAGTACGGGCGTGAACAATGGTGAGGTCTGAGAGACTTTTGGTGGCACAGAGTGCGGTAGCTTAGTTGAATGTGTGCTGGATAACACACGTAATATTAACCTACTTTTATTTCACGTCATTGACTACATCAAAGGAAACATACAGTTTATGAAGCTAATGTTAATTTGAACCTTAACCCTGATCACAGACTGCTATACAGTATCTCTTAGACTGTTATGGTTTTTTAATAATCTGAAAGTCTAATCTTTTAATTGAGATCATCGTTCCAGACATACAGACGGGTGCCACATGAATGTAAAAACCTGAATAACTTAATGGAGAAACATAACAAATGCAGATATAGCATCCAGGTGTACTGCATGATACAATTTAACAATTAATATCCTATCTTTGTCTGTGGCATGCATAAAAATGCTGAGCAGGCTCAGTTGACCTCGATTTTGGATCAAGATGGCAAGAAAAAAAATACCTAAAGAGACTATGAAAGAGGGTTCACTATTGGGGCAGGGATAGTCTCGCGTAGCCAGACAACTATTCCACAATCTCCAAATGCTATATAGTCTGGAACTACACCTCCCGAAAGCTGAGAAAGGAGGCTGCCATCTGTTCGTCATTTCCGTTCACGAAAATGTATTTTAAAAATATCTTTACATTTTATTTTTAAATTTCCATTTCTGATAAGCAGCAAGCCTTATAGGCTTCGATGATTCAGATTTATATTAGGACAAATTTGCACGACTGTAAAGACGAAACAGAAGCGGGATCATTTTCAGAGCTTCCGTGCTCCAGGCTGCTTGACGGAAGCGTTTGAAAATTGTGGTCAGTCTGACAGTCTGGCTCACGAGACTAGGGCAGGGATGGCAGGGAGCCTGACATTAAAGATTTCAGTGGTGCAAAAAGCCATAGGCGCTGTTCTACATACATGATGTGGGAAAAAAAGTGATATTTTCAGATCACACATCCTTCACCATATAGTCTCCAAGTGGGCGAGTGCATGTGTGGCAGCACGGGGGGGTCACAGAATGATTCGATGTGTAATGCAAAATGATGTGAATCATATGCTATGGCCTTCACAGTCACTAAGATCTCAACCCAATCAGAACACCTGTGGGATCGAGTACCTGATCCATGCCCGGCTGTCTACTGAAGAGACTGGTTTGGCAGCCAACGGACCAGGACGCTCTCTTCAGCACTTAACACATAACCCCCTCCCGGACTTTGTACCGAGAGGTCCCTTTATATATACTGACATTTATATGTTAGACAACAACACTCCATTACCATATCAAAACACCAACTGAGGGAATATGTTTTTACCGGCCGCGACAGCGTGGCTGTTATTGTTTTTATCTGGTATGTGTGGCATCTGGTATCACCTGGTATATGTCTGATATCCTGTGTATACATTATATCACCTGGTATCTGGGGTACCTGGCTGGTATATGTCTATGGACAACTTTTGTCACCGCAATAGCATCACAACCTTGCTAGATGCAGTCGCGAATCTTCACTGGTGTGTAGTTCAGATCACAATGAAGGCCGAGTTCGAACTTCGAAGGTGCATGGAGTTGGTCTTAATAAGGATGCCAATAATAGGGGCTCAACAATTGGCTAGCCGATACCATTCATGCCATTAGCATTGCTACAACATGCTAACAAGCTTCCAGTGAACATTTCTCAGTAACCGAAGTGCCAAACAAAGCACTTTTAAAAAGAGTTTTGAACTATTTGACCAGTACCCCATAAAAAAACAAAAACGTTTTTGATGACCCCACCTGGCCTGTTAGGGGGACCAATGTCTGGGATTGGAACTTTTTTTGGGTCAGTCTCTTTGTGGCCCAGGTGGATGAAGAGCAGCGTCCTGGTCTCATATGGCCTGTGTTATATTTAGTTGCGCGAAGTTGTCGTGCACCAAAGAATTGCAGATCTACAAGCTCAATGCTTCACAGACACGACGCGTCGTGAGCTTCGAACTGATATTCGATTGAGCTTTAGATCTGATATTTTCACGCATGACGCCGGCTCGCAACTAAGTATAAATCTGTCTCGCGGCTGTGTTGGTACTTGCCCTGGCCGGGTCAAGTTTGGAAGGCCTCACCTTACGTGCACAGTTCAGTTAGAATGTAATTTATAAGACACATACACGCACACTAAACTACTACTTTCAGACTTTCCAGACGCTTTCTGGTCTTTGTGATGACTCCTGTCTGCCTGGGGACTGCCATGTGTCTGCAGCCCGGCCCAGTGGATTCAGGCCGTCAGACGAGATCAGTCCGAAGGCAGAGAATTAAGAATAATGAATTCACTTTTAGCGAGGATTGAAGCCAAGATTCTCTCTGATCTGCTTCATAACGTCTCTGTTGGGTGGAAACCTCATATGTCCAAAACTGTTACTTTTCAGGATTCAAATCCAAAAATATAAAAAATGGCAGATCGAAACATTTTTGTGTGACGCTGTAGTATCATCTAGGGCGTTCATTTACGAAAAACACAAAAAGTTAAAATATGGAGATAAGAGGTTTCTGCCCGACAGTGACGATAAACTGGCCTGCATTTTTTTCTAGGTTCATATGTTTCGTTTGTGTCCGTACATAGGCGGTAGCAGTGTAGTGTGTGTGGGTGAGAGAGAGAAAACGAGGTAGAACCATGTAATAGTAATAGTGTGTGGGTAAAAATGAAAGCCTCGGAAAGTGGAAAATGAAGTATTTAAAAAAAAAACAGGATAACAGTGTTTTAGCAATAGTCAAATGGAGTGTTGGCACAATGAACCGTCGTTGAGGGGACCACTGCACTGCATGTCGTCAAAACGTTTTTTTTGTTTGTTTGTTTTTTTGTATTTTCGCTGTATTTGAGAGAGACATTAAATGTGTGTGTGTGTGTGTGTGTGTGTGTGTGTTTGTTTGCACAACGTGTAATTGATATGTGGGTGCATTCAGCTCCGGTGCACTCATCATTAAGTTGTTTTATACCACGCCACGCTACTTGTTCCATGCATATCCCGAATCACTGTATACACCTCAGCTACAACCTTTTGGCATTCTCCTGCTGTGTGTGTGTGTGTGTGTGTGTGTGTGTGTGTGTGTGTGTGTGTGTGTGTGTGTGTGTGTGTGTGTGTGTGGATACAAGATGAGTGGGCACTAAGGAAGAGTGGGCACCTCTATGTAAAATTGGCTATTTTTTCCAAAATGTTAAAAAATAAAATACTTGAAAAATGTTCTTAAGTAATTATAAAGTACATGATGTGTGAACATGCACGGTACATCGCTATCAGACTGAAATGTATCCTTCAACTTCTTGTTTATGCCCAAAATGAAAGGATATACAGGTTTTGAAGCAATTTGTAGCAATTGTAGAAATATTAGACCTTAATGGTCGAACGTCCAAGCATGTTCTAATCATGTATATTTTACTTTACTTAAGACCGTTTTCCAAATATTTAGTTTTTTAATATTTTGGGAACATTTTCCAATTTTACATCGAGGTGCCCATTCTTCTTTAGTGCCCACTCTTCCTGGTGTGTGTGTGTGTGTGTGTGTGTGTGTGTGTGTGTGTGTGTGTGTGTGTGTGTGTGTGTGTGTGTGTGTGTGTGTGTGTGTGTGAGTGTGAGTATGCGTGTGTGTATTAGCTCCCAACGTGCTTGTGAGTTCATTGCTTATCGGAGGGAGCTACAAACTGGAAGTTGTTTTAATTCCATTCAGATGCTTAGATCCTCTTATTCAGTGTATTGTGCAGGGATTGTTTAAAGTTCTATTATTTTGTTTTTTTTTATTTCTTATGATTTTCTTTTTGCTTGTATATAAAGAAAGAAGAATTCCAAGTTTTATCTTTTTTTAATTACATTAATATAAAATTAATAATAATGAAAAAAAAAAACTTTGCTTGAGAAATATGGAAGTAAATAAACCAACTTTGAAAGAAAACATTCAAGACTTCTTGGTCTTTTTTCATATCACTGTGTTTAGTGTTTAGTGTGAAAAGTAGTTCCATGTTTAGGCTGTTGTTTACTTGAAATATGATTAAATGTATTGTTATTTATTATACATTATGGTAAAACTGTATATTACGGTAGAACGGCACATAACTACCAGGTAACACTTAAGTTAAGGTTGTGACTATAATGCATTATAATTGCATTTATAATGCACTTATAGGGCTTCATAACACTTCTTATAAATGTTTATAATTATGGATAGCAACTTATAACAAAGACACTTTATAACTGACTAAATTATGGTAGTTATAATGTGCAGTTCCACTGAGCTTATAATGCATTCTGACCAGCTTGTCATAAGTTGCTATGCATACAGTGCATAGCAACATTATTTATCTTTTATCATATGTCCTCATGATACAAACATCTACCCTATAGTGATAGACAGTGGTGGAAGAAGTACTCCATTGTTTTACTTGAGTAAAAGTATCAATACTACAATGTAGAAATACTCCCTTACAAGTAAAAGTCTGGTATTCAGAATTTACTTAAGTAAAAGTACAAAAGTATTGGCATCAAAATATACCTCAAGTGTACCTCAAAATTGTACTTAAGTACAGTACTTGAGTAAATGTACTTAGTGTCAGTCACTGAACCTTCACTGAACAAGGCTCATGTCCCAGGAATGGGTGGACCAAAGAAGAAGTTCCCAGCTCCATTATTATTATTTTTTTTATATATACTTACTATACTATAGTATAAGTATATACTTATACTTTTGATACTTTAAGTACATTTTGATACCAACACTTTTGTACTTTTACTCAGGTATTTTTTTTTATTACCGGAATTTTACTTGTATCAGAGTGTTTCTACACTGCAGTATTGTACAAAATGTGAGTACTTTTTCCACCACTGTTACTACAGTAGACTAAAAACGTCGTCGGTGCGCTGCTTGACGTGATAACGTCACTTCCACTTGTACGTACAATCCGGAAGCAGTAAGCCGGTGCCTCCATGTTTAGTGCGAGCCCCCAACTCCTCGTTAGAACAGTGAAGTGGCCGTCGCCTGGTGGTCATATCTGAAATTGCAGGAATTCCACATTTCATACGCTACTACGCATGCGTTTACCGTCTGAAGCACTGGTGCGCCTGCTCTATTGGCTCCAAAATGGAGCCAATCCAGGAAGTCGAGGTACTTCCGGATGCTTCCTGCGCTTGTGAGCAACTTTCGTCGAAATGAATTGGTGGGGACGGGGCAGTCCGTTCTCTAGATACATTATAACTCTATGGATCATTTGCATGGATGACTGTTTGAGAGGAAATCATTTCTGGGTCCAGAAGTTCACTAAAAAGTGGGATAAAAAAATATCATAATTCGGGGTGAGCATGGAGGTAAGAGGAAGAACAGACACCCGTTAAAACGAAACGACTTTTCGACATTAGAAGAGAAGCCATCTGTCATAACATGATGATAAACTACAGACTGTATAACAGACATCTCTGGTTGTCACAATAACACAATAATGGCTTTTCACACCCGGCCTAGTGTGTGATGATGTGTCCCGTTAGATTGTCATCATTACAATGTCCTTCACGTCACATTATTATATATATAAATATATTCTTTCTGCCCCCTCCTATAGCCTATAGACAATCCTACTCCACTGGTCTTTAAACCTATAGATCATAATCCTCCTGTCTCTCTAATCCACATTTCACCGTGAGGCCTATGATCTCTCAAATGGTCTTTATCGTAGGCATTTTAAGTGGCTTCTATCCGCCAGAGATGTTGACTAATAACACTGTATTAATGTTGGTATAAGTGTTTGACAGGAGTTTGTTGTTTTGATATTTAATATATCATACATGGCCCTCAGTACGTTGTATAGGAGCCTCGAACCATTCGGCTCGTTCTTGTTATGACCAATGGTGTAAAGTAATTAAGTACATTTACTCAAGTACTGTACTTTAGTAGAATTCTGAGGTATGTTTTACTTTACTGGAGTATTTCCAGTTGTCAGTACTTTTACTTCTACTCCACTACATCTCAGAGGCAAATATTGTACTTTTACTCTACTACAATTATTTGAAAACTTTAGCTACTATTTACTTGTAGATATTGATTATTATTACAAAACAGGAGTAACCACTTCAGCTCTATACACATTTCGGTCATTTGAAAATAGCAGATCTACTTGTGAGCTTGTAGAGCAGCTATTTTCAAAAGATTTTATACATTTGAAAACTTGTGCAATGGGACATTCTGCAGAATTAGTACTTTCTAATTTTGGTGCTTTAAGTACATTTTGGTACCAATACCAAATATTTGAGTACTTTTTCCACCACCGTGCCAGGCTACTCAGATGTTTACCAATAGAAATACAAACGTTCTCTAGTCCTATATTCCATCAAAATATAATTACAATATGGCTATACCAAACATAAAATTATTCATTAGAATAATCATATTATTCGATTGTTATAAATCACTAATTTTATGTTGCAGCTATAAAGGTTGGGCTGATTTGAATTATTTTATGTGCTGATTTGCATAATATTACAATTACATACTTTATCAGTTACTGTATGTTTTGTATTTAAAATGTAATCTACAAAGTATTTAAACACTAAAGTGTAGTTATAAGTAACAAGTACAATATTTGCTTAGATGTAGCCTATGGAGTATACTCCATACTTCTATAGAAGTAAAAAGTAGCTATAAAGAAAATGGAAATACTCAAGTAAAGTTAAGTACCTCAAAATTGTACAGTAGGTTTACTTTTACTTATTTTCCACCACTCTGCTGTGATCATTATTCACTTTCAGTCTTATAGGCTATTTCAAGTTTTATGCAACATGTGATGTTTGCTATTTAATATCTGGCTGTGTTATCATGTGGGGGTACATTATTATTACCAGTGTATTATTAATGTTACAGTCATTTAGGTTAAAAGTCACCCTTTTTGCCTTAAACGTGTAGTTTAGTATATTAGCAAGCACACAAAACAAAAAAAGCAGCATTTTAAATGTATCTTCAGGCCAGGGTGATTTTTCCAATTTCCCCATGAAGCTTTACATGTGAGATGGAGGTCATTTTATTTAACCAACTCTTTCAAAGTTTTGTTTTCTGTAGGCCTATACCTTCCATAAAACGAATACAATGATTAGATCATCATAACATTTAGATTCATTTAGATTCATTTAGCAGCATATATGTGTGTGTGTGTGTGTGTGTGTGTGTGTGTGTGTGTGTGTGTGTGTGTGTGTGTGTGTGTGTGTGTGTGTGTGTGTGTGTGTGTGTGTGTGTGTGTGTGTGTGTGTGTGTGTGTGTGTATATATATATATATATATATATGTATATATTCTCACACACATTATATCCAATATCCAATTCGTATCAAATCCATGTCTCGGGGATCAATTGAGCAGCCTTTTCAATGATCAATCCGTATCTGATCCATGTTCTCGGGGATCCATTGAGCAGGTCTCGCCCGGGGCACCACCACGAAGAAGAAACGGTGAGGTCGGGTAGGACTAGGCTGCCTCTCTCCTCTCCGCCGCGACAGGAGAGAGACGGACTGTCACCCCGCAGACAGACCCGCACGACGGAGCACCGGGACCCCGCTGTGTCCAACCCGTTAACCTGGTGTCATTGGAGGCTTCGTGGATGATGTAGCACTGGAAGAGTCAGACAATATGCTCTAGTAACCTATAACGTACCGCAACCTTGCGTCAAAAAAAACAGCCAGCGTTTAATAGCGATATTGTTTTTCTAGATAATGTACCGTTAAACGTGCCCGGCGATTATGGCGATAATGGCGATTATTTTGAAGTGAATGTACCGCGATTGTGCGTCAAAGCAAGCAGCTGCACTGTAGTAGGACTAGACACACCAGCCAGCAAGATAGACAAGACAGCAGCTAGACAGCCACGTTTTAGCTGCTGGGTGGCTATCTTTCTGTCTGTCTGTCTGTCTGTCTATTTTTGGGATGGTACTGGATCTGTCTATCTGCAGCCATAGGTTCACATCTGTGCAGGAGCAGCTGTCAAGCCTGGTGTTTGTCTCATAGGGAAGAATAATCTGGAATTATTGGACCCAGGGAGGGAGAGCTGAGGAGGTAAAAGGAGGGGGATGCTATATCTCCACTTGTTTTTGCATAAACGTGTGCTTTGTTGGACTTGGAAGACATTTACCTATCTTATATCTCAGCTCATATGAGTGCACGTTGAATTGAAGGATCATGGACCTGAATTTTTATTCGGATCTGACGGATGGTAGCGGTCAGCATGGAGATCCAGAGTTCTTGGATCCACAGACTTTCAATGGATTTGACTCTGTCCACAAGGTGACGCCTATTAAGTACAGTACATTATGCTAGAAAACTTCATTTATCTCACACACACACACACACACACACACACACACACACACACACACACACACACACACACACACACACACCCCACACATGCCACCACCACCAGACTACACCACACCACACCACACTGCCTGTGCTAGTTGTTACCTTGAATGTCCTGTCAGAGACTAGAAAGAATAACTTGTCATGTGTGTTTCAGTGTGTGTTGTTTTGGGATTCAGTCTCGAGTTGCAAAGTGGGCACCATTTTAGGGTATCTTGATATAACCGTGCTTTATTAATACCTTGGGCCCTAGCTCTGGTCCATAGCGTTAGAAGGAGTTCTCCTTAGGGAGAACGGCAGCAGTGGCTCAGGAGGTGGAGCGAGAACCGGAAGGTTCCCAGTTCGATCCCGGGCTCCCCCAGAATTGGTGTCGAAGTGTCCTTGAGCAAGACACTGAACCCATTTACCATTTAACGCTATGGACCAGAGCTACATGGTCCCCAAGTACTGCCTGACTGCATTCTATGTGCCTATTTGAATTGTCACCTTCCACCTGTCCATTCTCATGATGCACGTGAACACGTCACCGTTTGTGATGATCAACAGTCTCATCATAGCATTTGCGAAGGTTGTGGTTGTGAAATTGACGGCTCTTTGGCCAGGAGTCAGGACAAACCTTGCTGCTTTCATCCACTGGCCAAGCCAAGGTGTGGCGAGTTCTGACACTTTGACTGTTTAACATCACAATGGGATCCTTTGACCAGAAAGGATTCCCAAATGGTTGATCTGAGTGATCTGCATTTGGCTTGTGGCAAATGTGACTTTCTCTGCTCTATGGAAACTGGCCTTGGAAAGCTTTCATATTTAGTAGTCAAGTAGTGAAACTGAGAACTACTACTAGTGCGTTGATCAGTTGTAATGTGCATCCTTTGGTTGTATGTAGTAATGTAGGGGTATAACTTTTGATAATGTAAAAGTGACCTTAAGTCTAGAGAACTTTCAAATGTAAAATACATTATTTACTACTGTTTGCCTTTGCAGGACAGCATAGTTTAACCACTTTCAATGTGCCCCTTTTGGGCATGTATTTATTGGCAAAATGTAAAAGAAAAACAATCGAAAATGGCAGATCTACAAGCTCATACGTTCTCACGTTGTGAGCTTGAAAGTCGTCTATCTCCGTAGCATGACACTGTCGTATGACAAATTATAAAGTAGAGCTTAAATGGTTAACAATCTATGACAAATGACATTACAGTAGGATATCTTTCAAAGTGCCGGTTAGAGTAGACGCATTTGCCAGCCACCCGCCCAGAAACACCCAACAGCATGCGGTTGGTGTTGGTTTCCCAGCCTGTGTGACTGTGTACACAGTAGCCTAATGGTCTCTGGTGTCCAACAACCATGTGCCATCGAGGACATACCGTGCATGCTGGTTCTCATTCCAAATCCAACACTACTACATTTCACTAACTCGCCCCCGTCCCGTCCCCTCACTCTCACGGAGGGTGTACTAATTAAGATAATCACCCGTCCCGGGGTAGTGTTGGGTTGGAAATGAAAACCTAACTGACCTATCTTGATGTTCTAGTTCCCGGGAGGCAGTGACAGCTACCTGACGATCCCAGGGTCGGGCCTTCCCTTCCTCCCCTCCTCAGAGGTATGCCTCCTCTCTTCCCTTTGTCTCTGGTGGTCTCTGTTACAGCCTGCACAGTCCATCGGAAAAACCTATAATGGATACTTGATGACCTGACCACTGAACTTTAAGTACTTATTTTTGTAGCCATACATATGTTTTGTAGCAGCTGAAACGATGATTGTTAAAAGAGATGCTTACTGTATAAATGAGAAGGCAGGTGAGCTGACAGAAGCGGGCTTGAGCCCTGTGAGGTGTGCCTGAGCGATCCGATAGGTGAGCAAGTGACCGTGCCGAGCGGTGCGATGGCTGCATTTTTGACTCAGCGGCGTCCCGACTTGCCTACCACCAGGGTTGGAACCATAACCTACTCCCAACATGCATAGTGGAATTGTTGAGGCCGTACAGGACATATGTATTACAAAGTTGTACACATATTGTACATAAGATTAATTGTACATAAGACTTTTGTTTTGCTGATACAATACGTCAGAATGTTAGTTTTGGTAGAACGGACATTAGGCATGTTTATTCCTTTCATTAATTAGTACTGCATTTAGCTTGGAAAGACATACGTTGTAAAGTTTTAGGAAAGTGCCTCCACCACAGACCAGGGTTAAGTGTTTCATTTTGTGTGTGTGTGTGTGTGTGTGTGTGTGTGTGTGTGTGTGTGTGTGTGTGTGTGTTTGTGTAACTCAATGAGTGGAACATGTCATTAACATTGTCAGGGTTAAGGGTTCCATTCCCTTTCTAGCTCAATGGTAGGACATGCCACTAGCACTGCTCCGAGAGTTATGGGTCCAGTTCTCACCCTTGAGCATTCTGTGTGCTCGTACTGTGAGGTGATGGAGTCCAAGTGTTGTTCACATCTGTGAAAAATACATTGAGGGTCTTAAACCTGCTTTTGTTTGGTGTCTACCTTAAACAAGTTTAGTTTAGATCAGGATCTTTATTTTGAGTAGGTTGTTTTGCATTTTAAGCAGCAAAGTAATAGATAGAATCATACTTTCCAGCATTCAAAACAGTTACATCACTTTTTTTTTGTTTTTGTTTTGAATGCCTTAAATAATCAACAGTATTAAGATGATACCAGTTTGGAAATGTAAAATAAAGGTTAGATAATGTAGGGTGTATCTGTGATCTGCTTAAGGCCCATTTATACTCGGATGTAAAGTACGGATACGAACTGGGCCGCTCCGTCCGTGCTATGCTTACATTTTACTCCTTTGGCTGCACGGCTGAAACCAGACAAAGTCAACGGTACACAGCGAAGAAGAAACACACCCAGCGCTGTGTTATGGTGACACAGCATCAGGCAGTTTAAAAATGCATGTGAATTTTGCAGACATGGTAGTTAAGTCTGCAATTTAGTTTGAACCCCCCAGTGGATATCTTAGTTACTCAAAACTGAGCTAACAGTGAAGTTTAGCTTTTTCCAGCTGTGTGGTAGGCTATATACAGTAGTCAGTTTTGGGGAACTACCATCTCAATGGATGTGGGCTGGTTGTACAGTGCTATGCTAGGCTAGCAGTTTTGCATGTGAAGTTTGCAGATGTAGTAGTTAAATCCCTCCATGATTTGTTTGTTTTTTGTTTGTTTTTTCTCCAGCGAATATCTTACTTACAACAAAAGTGAGCTGAACAGTGAAGTTTAGTTTTTCTATGTGTGGTATTTATTCAGTTTTGGGGAACTACTGTATGTCCTCTGTTTAGCTCAATGGCAAAGTTGGCTGGGGCTGGTTGAATAATCCCTCTAGTGGATGAAATGGTTGAACCTCAATATAGACAAAAGTACGGCCGCGTATATGTGAATAAATACGCGCAATGCGTTCAGAACGTATCAATACATATCATGCATCCATTCTGAACGGGAGTATAAATGGGGCTTTATCATGGAACCATGTCACAATTCCCTGCGACATACTAGCGTTGTGTCCAGGGGGTGTATTCGTCTCGTACATCATGGCTGGGGGATGTGCTTGTGCGTCAATCCGCCTCACACTACGGAAACAGGAGATAGGCTCCTGCCCTATGGGCCACATGGCTCAGGAACCATTGGTTTCCAATACTTACTTACTATTAAACAAATATTACGAAACATATTATTTACTTACCCCTTAGACACTAAGCAGTAGTTGTTGGACACAGCAGTGTGACTGCTTCATCACAGAAGAGTGTTTATGCAATGGCCCCTCTCTGCAGGCTATAACATTTTAGAGATTTATGAGTTCTTAAAACTGTTGAAAACGCTGTGTTGTGTTAAAGAAGGCCCTTCGCCACGCTGTTCTCCCATGTCTCCTATTAGCACACCGCAGCTCAGGTGATGAATTAAAACGACAACTCTCCCTACGGAGAAGGTGTAAGTAATTAACTGTAACACCCGAGATTCAAACCTGTGTGTCCAACGTGTGGGAAAGCAAACATCTGCCGCTTCTTAGGCAACTGCTTGTACAAGCCGAGACGAGTTTACTGCTTGTCCAGGGTAGATTTTGGGCTTGTGAGCTTCAGGCAGGGATACTTGTCAACCAGTAAATGTCCTTCCTGACACCAGGGTCTACATTTCTCAACGGAAGCGTAGGGAGACCACCTCCATCCACTGTACCAGTTATGTTGTATTAACATACTCTACAACATTGGTTCTCAAAGTGGGGTCCGGGGACCCCCAGGGGTACTTGAGGGGGTTCCAGGGGGTCCCCAGCTAAATGATGGATAGGAACCAAATGGACCCTTATGGGTCTGTAACTCTGAGAGTGTACAAATGGAACCAAATGGACCCTAATGGGTCCATTTGGTTCCATTTGTACACTCTCAGAGTTAAGTTAACAATAATTTTACAACATGAATTGGGGTCCCAGAGATAGAAATGCCATTAAATGGGGGTCCGTAGCCCTAATGCATGTCAAACTGGGGGTCCTTAAAATGTATCTTTTCAAATGGGGGTCCGCGGGCTAATAAGTGTCCATTTGGGGGTCCTTGACATGAAAAAGTTTGAGAACCACTGCTCTACAATACAGATTGGTTAACTTTTTCCCATTCAAATAAGTCTGGGATTATAGCTTTATTTAGATTGGTTAACTTTTTCCCATTCAAATAAGTCTGGGATTATAGCTTTATTATCCTGATAATAAGCCTGTATTTGCTTCACTCCCCTGATCCTTTCATACTCTCTCCTATCCTGCTTCACTTCTTGCCTTTCTCTGTTTACACTTGTCATTCACTCATTTGAACTATTTTTTCCCTCCCTCCTTCAACTCTCTTGTTTAAATTCCTCTTCCTGCCTTCTTCCTGAATCTTTCATCCTCACCTTCCTCCGCTTACCCATCTCTCTACCCACCCCCTCCTCCTCCTCCTCCTCCTCAAGACGTTCCACACCCCCAGCCTGGGCGATGAGGAGTTCGAGATCCCCCCCATCTCTCTGGACCCGGACTCGTCCCTCACCGTGTCCGACGTGGTGTCCCACTTCGGGGAGCTGTCGGACACGGGCCCCTCGGACACCGGGAACGCCGTGGTCGGCGGGGACGACCCGTCCTTCGCCTCCACCTTCGTCAACCCGGCGTCGCAGGGACTGGAGCACCTGAGCCTGCATGGAGTCATCAGCCAGCCAGGAGGGGGTGCTATGCTGGGGTCCGGACTGGGCATGGTGAGAGGAGGGGGCACTTATTATGCACCCATAATGCACCTGAACTGTATTTGGCACCAGCCTTCAGTGTAAATGGTTTTACTCCATTCAATGGAGTTTAAATGTTTGACTTCTAACCTGTGTTTAGTCTACTTGGTGTCCAGATGCATTTGAATTGTCTAAAATGAGTAAAAGTCAGCTTTTACTAATTTTACAGCGTACAAAAATCTTTTTACTGAGCAAAGTCGGCAAACGGAGGACATGAGGAGGATCAAACTTGGCTGAGACATTGTTTTCTGACTTAGCATAGTAAAAAGTATATCCTATATTAAAATTGGCTGATGGGAGGGCCGGCCCTAGGTGTGAGGGCCGCATAGCGTCCCAAACTCTAGATGTGAAGGCCGCGTAGCGGCCCGAACTTCTAGTCTTTACCGGTGTATATATTTTTGGAACATTAAGCTGTTGTCTGCAGACTTTTCCTTTATTTTGATACATTTACCTATTTTGTCCTGCTCCAGCGACAACATTTATGGAGGTGCATAACATTACCTTTTGAACTTGTCTAAAATTAGGGCTTCAGTCATTTGGAGCACTTAGGTACGTAGGCATGTACGAGGCATGACCTCATGGGTTTAAATGTGGCTCGTGACCTGAGACATCACATGTCTGTTTCGTCATGTGCCTTCTCATTCATGAACTTGCGCCATAATGTAAGCGTTTCGCAATGGAGATTAGGATTGGGCAATGTGTTGCATTCTCCAATACGACAGATCTGAAGGTATCAGGAATATTATCTTCATTGTAACTATGCAACAGTGTAAATGAAAATAATTCACCAAAAACATGTCTTTATGTATGAAAATCCTAGAAAGATATGTTTGGAAACTTTTGAATAATTTTGTTATTTTTTTTATCATAAATCTTTTCTTCTGGGGGTCCCTGCCACAAAACATTTTCAGATGGGGGTCTGCGGCCAAATACATATCAATTTGGGGGTCCTTGGCATGAAAAAAATTGCCGGCTCCAGTTGGGTTAGTGTTGAAGTGTCCTTGAGCAAGACACTGTACCCCTAACTGCTACCGATGAGCAGGTTGGTGCCTTGCAAGGCTTCCTCTGCCTCTGGGTGAATGTATTGCACATTGTAAAGCACTTTTGGATAAAGGCGCTATAGAAATGCACCATTTTGGCTCGAATCGCTGGCGTAGCGGTCCGGGCACCTAGGCTTCGAAGTAGCCTGACAGCCCTTTGCGGGTTCGACTCCCGATCCCGACAGCCTTTGCTGCATGTCACTCCCCATCTCTCTCCCTATTTCCTGTCAGCCTACTATCCTGTCAAAAAGGCATAAAAGCAGAAACATTTATCTTAAAAAAAAGGGAATGCACCATTTTACCATTTATCAGCATTTGGTTGACAAATGGAAATAACACTTTTAAAGTCGCCTTGTTTTGTCCCTCTTCTTCCTCCTTCGTTCACTTCCCAGGATTTGGGCCATCCCATTGGCTCTCAGTTCAGTAGCTCCTCTCCAATGACCATCGACGTCCCGCTGAGTGACATGGGCCACAGCCTGTTGGGGACCAACCAGCTGACCACCATCGACCAGTCGGAGCTCAGCGCTCAGCTGGGGCTGGGCCTTGGGGGCGGGAGCATCCTGCACCGCTCGCAGTCCCCCGAACACCCTCTGTCGGCCACCGCGTCCCCCACCAGCTCCCTACAGGACGATGACATGGACGATTTCAGACGGGTGCGTTTGGAAACTGGTGCCTATCGTCACTATCGCCTGTCGGAGGAGGAAGCCTTGTATGTCCAAAACCATTGCCTTTTCAGGAAATGGAATAAAGAAACCGACAACAAAGTAGGGCATTAATTCACTCTAAAACAACAACATAAAAAGTTGAAATGTGGAGATACAAGGTTTCTAGCTGACAGTGACGATATGAAAACATATAAAACGTCTGATTAAACCCTTGCCTTTATTCTTAGTTGACCGAAGTCCCTCAGGGCTCTATAATGGCCCCCTCCTTTTTGTCATCCAAAAACACAACATTTCTTTCCTGAAAATAGCCAACCCACACACCAACAAGTTGTGAGCTTGTAGAGCTGCTATTTTTGCAGAATGTTCGCCCCAGAATAGGGATAATAAGGTTCATGGGATTACATTGTGTTGTGTCAGACTTGTGTAAGTACTACTTACCCATGTTGTTACTATTTTGTTGGTGTTATACAGCTGTACAGTTATTGTCTAAAAGAAAACAAAGAACTCATAAACTTGTGTCGGAAGACAGTGTAATGGATAAGGTTGACTTTCCCAACATGGGATCAAATCCCATCGGGACCTTGGCTCCTGTAAATAGAATCCCCTACAGTCTGTGGCCCCCACTGTTGCTGTCAAATTTGGAAGTAGTTGCATTGTAAATGGTTATCTTTTTCAATTCAATCCTTTATTTCAGACCCAGGGGAGATCCATATCACAATACAAACAACACAATAAAACCTTTTGGTTAGAATTGTAATTATATTGTGGTGTGCACCGGTAGATGAGTGGGTAGTATAACCACATAATGACAACGTCCCTGGTTTGGTTGTCTGGAGACCTGTGTGCCGTGCTGCTCACTTTCTACACTCTCTTATCTAAAAAAGAATCATAGTTATATCCTGATTGGGATTGTAAATAGTCATATTATTCTGATTAGATTTCCATGTCGCTACTGTAGGATGTGACTCAATGTCAGTGGAGAAAAGTAAATACGTACATTTACTCAAGTACTGTACTTTCTCCCCGCCGTTTGGTAACCCCCCAAGGTTGGTGCCCTGTGCTTCAGCACCTAAAGCCCTTCCGTTAATCCTGCACTGCTTGAGTAATTCCATTTTTTTACATTTTATACTTGACAAATTTGACTTAAGTTTCAAGTTACCTTGCAGATTTAGATCACTATTACTAAACATACATCAATCATTTCAGCTCTATTTTATACTTTGGTTATTTGAAAATACAAATTTAGAAAAAGTTGAGTACTGATGCCAATGCTTTTGTACTCTTCCTCAAGTAACATTGAGTATATGAATATGGGACTTTTACTTGTAATAACAGGGTATTTCTACATAACGGTATTGCTACTTTAATGTAAGTTTAAAAACAGTCCTCTGACTTGGAAGTGACGCACACAACTCTCTGTGTCCCT
Source organism: Gymnoscopelus microlampas (assembly GCF_963454915.1). Classification (NCBI taxonomy): domain Eukaryota; kingdom Metazoa; phylum Chordata; class Actinopteri; order Myctophiformes; family Myctophidae; genus Gymnoscopelus; species Gymnoscopelus microlampas. The sequence goes on along the minus strand of NC_139956.1, from coordinate 28,264,493 downwards.
TCCCTCCCTCCAACACATCAGAGCGTATTGGTGGAGTCCCCGATCTCCCTCGCCATCTCCCTGGATCCTTCCCTCACCGACTCTCCCGTCCCCGTCCCTACCGCCAGAGTCTCCGCCGGCACAGGCCGGAAAGGAGGAGGTGGACGAGGGGGCGGGACTAAAGGGAGGAAGCCGAAGAAGGACCCCAACGAGCCACAGAAGCCCGTGTCGGCCTACGCTCTGTTCTTCCGGGACACGCAGGCCGCCATCAAGGGCCAGAACCCCCACGCCACGTTCGGAGAGGTGTCCAAGATCGTGGCGTCCATGTGGGACAGCCTCGGGGAGGAGCAGAAACAGGTAATTGTCCACTGGGAGGGTTGTCACATGTAGATGTCAAATGGGCATGTTAATTTAACCCATTCAATCCGGGAACGCATATACTGTGTCATTTTAGATTTTTAGCTATAACCATTATTTATACTTTGGGCTATTCAAAAATAGCAGATCTACAAGCTCATAGCGCGGCACGAGTACCGCACTATGAGCGTAGTACTAGTTTTTGAAAAATCGTGAAAATGTGTGCAAATCTTTGAATATATATGTTTTTTAAAGCAAACTTCTAGGGATTCTACAAATGTCTAGAATCTTTTTTCAAAAATAGTAGATCTGCTATTTTTGAATAGCCAAAGAAATCTAAAGTGACACAGATGCGTTCCCGGATTTAATGGGTTAAACCCTTAAACCCTATATACTTCTTGACCGGGGTCCCCCAGGGGTCTATACTTGCAGACCTGCTGTAGGTGACAGGTATAGACAGTTGAATGGATTGTTATTGTTCTTAATTGCATCATTGGTCACAACCGCTCACAATGGGGATTCGAGTCACGTGGTGTTGGTGATACGTCTGTCAGTCGGTAGTAAAATCAGCTGTTCACCTGCGTGGGAATTTCTGAATGAAATGAAGAGGGGTTAAGTCAAACCTTTGCTGACCGCTTCACTTTGTGCTTTAGTACCACTTTTGGTACTAATTAATAACGTAACCAAAACGCTGATTTATTGACAAGACAGGGGAGGTCCGGCAGGTTCTCGTTTTCCCCGACTTAGCCTCTTGGCGACTAAAAGTTTGTTTTGATAGTCGCAACACACATGCCAACCAGCCCGCATTTTGACATCTAAGTAATGCCGGTACCATTTGTCCCTTCAAATGTTAAAGCACACAAGTAGCTGGTGATGCCTTTTGAGTTTGATTATTCTCTACTTTATGCACTGAGCAGAGCGCATTTCTTTCTGCCAGGATGCATGCTCTGATAATACTGTCTGGCGACATTATGTCAAATAAACGACCTCTCTGTCATGACAACAAAACTGTTGTCATGTCAATGTTGTAACTAAGAGATTCCCTGGGCCATCTATGATTTACATGTTTGTATTATCAGCTACTGTACGATTATGCAATAGTCGCATGACTGCTTGCAGCTACTACTGGGCTATATGCATTATGCATTATGCTACCAGTAGTGTAGATCCCATACACTGGACAGATAGCTTGTACTGCAGTCTTACTAATATACTGAACCTGCAAATCTGCAACACCACCATTCCTCGTTCCCCCTCCTCACGCCATCTGACTGGTTCCCTCAAAGTGGGGACGTTCTTTGAACTCCTTTGCAAAGGTAAACGGACCGGAGGGGGGGGGGAGTTGAAATTGTAATTGGATGTTAGCATGCCTTTATGTACAGTATTTGCAAGCTTGCTGATATTGACATCAGTCATCAAGGATCAGCAGGTAATGATTGAAAAACACGAATCGTATTGTTTTTTCAGAGCAATGTCTACTGTATGTATTGGCAAGTGCTGTGAATTCCCATATCTCCTGTGTGTGTGTGTGTGTGTGTGTGTGTGTGTGTGTGTGTGTGTGTGCGCGCGCGTGTGTGTGTTCCAGTGTTAAAGGAGTAGTTCACCCCAAAAATTACTTATTTTCTATCAATTACACACCCCATGAAGCCTTGAATTCATGGAGATTATTTGTAGCATTCCTAAGCCAATAATTTGATGCCCGGGTCATCGGTCACTCAGTAGGAGACTCATAGGAGTCTACTACCAGAGACTCCGCCGGTCATCAAATTATTCGCTCAGGAATGTGACGAAAACAAAATAATCTCCATGAATTAAAGGCTTCATGGGGTGTGTAATTGATAGAAAATAAGTAATTTTTTGGTTGAACTACTCTTTTAATGAGCAGGTGAGCAGTCTGACTACAAACTGTCTCATGTGCATTAGGACCGCATGACTGATGAAAACATTTATATTGTGATTAAGCAATATCACTTATCAACATAATATTGTTATTGATAATGGTATCACAATATTTATTTTACTCAGAATAAAAAGTTGTTTTATTTGTCGACAAAGTCGATATGGAGGCTAGTGGGAAATGATCGCGTTCAGGCGAAGCAGCTCACGCAGAAACGGTGCGCACGAAAGTGGCGTGCGTGAAAGCAGCGCCAAAGCGTGCGAGTGTGATACCCACATTTATTTTCAAAGGTTGCCAGGTCTGTACTTGGTCCTTCTTTTTTCCCTCTACACCAAATCTCTCATCACCAAAAATAGCTGATCTATTGGCTCACAACACGACATTTTGTGAGATAGATAAATATATAGATATGCTATTTTCACCGTTTTTTTGCCTATTTTTGCCAAATGCTTGTTTATTATGACACGCCCAGAATAGAGACGCTAGTGTCCATGTCGTTAACTCTGTCTGAGGGTGCGAATGGAAACAATTGGACCAGTAAGGATCCACTTGGTCCCATAAGGATACACTTAGTCCCATTTGTACTCTCTCAGAGTTGAAATGGACACTGAGGATTTGACTGTGTGCCTCTCTCTCTCTCTCAGGTCTACAAGAGGAAGAATGAAGCGGCGAAAAGAGAGTACCTGAAAAACCTGGCAGCTTACAGAGCCAATCAGATGTCGCAGGTGAGGGGAAGAGTGTTTGATTCTGAGGGTGTGCTGCATTTCATGGTCAGTGTAATTTCCTGTGGTGCCATTTGATACATTTTTTTTACCCTTTTTAGACATTTTCTACATCGTCATTACATTGGGACGTCCTTATGATTCAATAATTCAGAATTTACAATTCGGGCATTTAGCAGACGCTCTTAACCAAAGCGACTTAGAATAAGCAAGGTAAATCAAATGCAGAGAGGACCGGAAGGTTTAGTAACTTCTCTCTCCTCTCCTATGTTCTTACCTCTCCAATACAATCTTCTCCTCTCTGTTCTCCCGCTCTCCTCTTCATTCCTATCAACAATCTCTCCTCCTCTCCTCTCCTCAGGCTCCCATTGAGGTCCTGGACACCACCCCGTCTCCTCCACCGCCGGCCCCCGCCCCCATCACCTCCTCCGCCCCCTCCTCCTCCTCCTTTGCCTCCCGCCCGTCCCGCACCCAGCAGTACAACCCGGAGGAGAACACCATCACCAACATATGCACGTCCAACATCATCCTGGACCTGCCGGGACGAACCACCCGCTCCCGCACGGGCGCCACCAAGCCCGCGCCTCCTCCGCTGCTGCCCCCGAGCCCCCCCACGGTCACCAAGATCATCATCAAGCGGGCGCCGTCGCCCTCGGGCGGCGTGACGGTGACCGCCACCGCGGCGCCCTCGTCGCGGCAGCCGCCGCCCCTCCAGCAGATGCAGAACACGCCGCCCCCGCCGCGCCTGCAGCAGATGGTCCACGGCCAGGCCCCGCCCCCTCTGCAGGCCAAGCCGCGGGGCGGCGGAGGCGGGGCCTCGTCGGCCTCGTCGGCTCCGCCCCCTCTGCAGATAAAGTTTGTCCCGGTGAAGAAGGAGGCGTCGGCCATCATCGTGGCGTCGGCGGGGGAGGCGGCGGTGGCGACCTCGGTGACCTCCACCGCCTCGCCGTCCAGCCTGGCCATGGAGGTGGAGCGGCCCGGCGGAGGGATGGCCGCCGCGGAGGAAGTGGCCGATGGAGAGGAGGGGGTAAGAGCAGGAAGGGGAGCTCTGGTTGGACTCAAGTTCTGAGTCGCCACGACTGATTACGGTCATTTTTAAGTGGTCAAACTATCAATAGAATGCATGCTCAGAAGCGTCTTCCATAAAACCCTAATGGTCTCTGATATTTCATAAGAGCAAACGTTAAAGCCTCAATCTACGATTTCTTCAACTGGTTGCGTGGTTGGCTGTGTGTAGAACAGCAGGAACATAGATTTAGCGATTTAACCAGGGGTGCACATAACTTTTTAGGTCTAGTACTCAGAAGAGCACCTGGAGATGTGACTTGGTGCGCACAAAATAAATGGTCCCGTGCCGTTTTGTCAACGTTTTTTTCTCTCACGCCGTTTGGTGAAGCCCCCAAGGTTGGTGCCCTGTGCTGCGCTGCTTTTATCCGCCAGATTTGGACGTTCACGGCATATTTTGCACCATTACGGTGCGTTCATCATCGGTGACGAGTGCCTCTAACAGCCGCTGCTGGCTGCGTGCAGCAGGCAATGCGAGGCGATGCGAGACAGACACTCACACAATCACGTGCAGCTGGCTGCGTGCACGCAGCCAGGCAATGCGAGGCGATGCCAGACACTGACACAATCACGTGCAGCATGTGTCCTCGTTCTCCAGGCTTTTATTTTTTATTTTTGCTAAAAAATAAAAGCTTGGAAATTCCTGTCCCAGCTGTTGGTACGCAAAAGCGCCTCGCGTCGTCTGATGTGGTGCGCATTATTTATTTTGGGTGCGCATGCGCACCTGTGCACCAGTTATGTGCACCCCTGGATTTAACGATAATACCTAAATAGTTAAAGGTCCTTTCATGCTGTTTCACAAATCACAGATTAGGAGATTTTATTCTGCTTTATTCCATGCAGACTGGATTGGGGCTGCAAGTATTACCCATTTTCTTAGCAATTATTCCGGTGGCTCTCTAATACTGCGTCCACACTGGCAGCTACAAAGCTGCAGGATTCAACTGCAGATACAAAAGTGTTGTTTAACCATTTCCACTCACCTTCTCTCTCCACACAAATCCTACTTGTATTGGGAGAAAACCAATTATTTCCGTCAGCCAGTTCCCTGCTCTTTTTAACCCCAGGCTGGCTTTATATTTTCCTTCATATTTTTCTCTGATTCTTCATATTTCTCTCTGATCAACGCTTAAACAGCAACTCGGCAACAAATATACCGCCTTGTATCTTTTGCAGCCGCCAGTGTGAAGGCAGCATTACTTTTTTATTTTCAAGGACCCCCCATAATTGACAGATTTACAGAGCTGTAAGGGTCCATTTAGAACCCCCTCAAGGAACCCTAAGGGTCCCTGGACTCCACTTTGAGATCTAATAGATCTTGTTATAATCAACTACAGTAAATCGCTTAGTCTGATTAACCACTGTTCTATATTTCATCATACAGTGATGTTGTGCAAAACAAATGCTGATCTACAAGCTTGTGTAGCTATTTTTGAGGGCATTAATTTATGAAAAAACATAAAAGGTTGAAATATGTGTGACACTGAAAATGTAGTGTGTGTGCAAGTGTCTAACAGAAATCAAACAAACAAACCAAACAAACAATGAGAGAATGCCCCTGGCCAGCCTGCATAAATACCCCAAGGGGCAGGAATCAGGTGTGCCTCATCCCTCAAGACACACCTTAGCATGCTGGCCCCCTCCTCTTTACACAGGAACAGAAACAAAAAAAAACATTTGGAACCAAAGCACACAAACTCAATGCGATGAGTCATCACAGCCACCATTTTGGTACCTTTTCTGTTTTTTATTTGTTTAGTCCACATTTAGGCATGTCACAATATTACATAATCGCAATTATTTGAGATAATCGCAATAATGTTTTGCATATACGTCATAATCGTTTCCATGTTGAAAACATTTTGATATCTTTTCAAACAATTAAAAAACATTATGGAAATAGCAGATCTACAAGCTGAAAACGTGTGACGCTTGTAGATTGGTTATATTCCACTCATATCAAAATTTGTTGCAGTTAATGTCTAAGTTACACAAGCATTGTCGTGAGGCAGTTCATGAAAATATCGTTTTTTTTTCATTCGGCAAAGCAGACAGAACAGGAAATAATTAGACCCATTTCATCCCACGGGGGAGATTCAGGTTTCAGCTTCACCCAGCTGAGTGTTTCTCAAGAGAGCGCAGGGGGGGGCAGTTAGGGGTTAAGTGTCCCTTGACACAATATATGGGACCTTCTGCTCTCCAGGCGGGCTCCTTATCCATTCAACTACGAGTCAGTGTTCCTCTCCTAAACCGGAATCAAATCCAAGATCGATTCATTTTTATTAAGTTGATTATATTTTATATTCGATGAAATTGATTTGTACTATTGTTGCACGGTATAATAATAACCAATGATCATTATCTAGGCGTAGTAGGCTTTTGGCACTGCCTCTTTAAAGTTTAGAACATACTGTACCAGTGTAAATACTAGCCTGCAGTATTTACAGAATGTTGTATTTGATATGATACTGTACGTTTATATTTTATGTATCGGATAACAAGGAAAACTCCAGCCAAAACGGCTAAACTAGGGATGTCTGAATGAATCAAGTATTTTTTTTGCTCCCCCCATCCGAGTAATTTGATATTGAATATCCGCTGATACCGAGTCCTAATCCGATCTTCATATTTCCTTAAATAGTACAGCTGCAGAGTGCACACGTCCTAAATTGAAGGATAGTTCAGTAGGTCAGTGGTTCTCACACTTTGTAATTTCAAGTTCCCCCCATTTTGCATTCGGCCACAGACCCCCGTAACTCTGAGAGTGTACAAATGGAACCAAATGGACCTGGTCCATTTGGTTCCATTTGTACGCTCTCAGAGTTACAGACCCGCAAAGGTCTATTTGGTTCCTAACTATCATCATTTTGCTGGTCACCACTTTAAGAATCACTGCAGTAGGCCACAGCCGATATCTCAGTAAACCACAAAAGTGGTTAGGTGGCAACTGAACTGAACTGATCACTAAATCAACCAATAGTTATTTTCCAATGTGGTATGCTCCTCCTGCCACATTACATATCTGTAAAGGTTTAGCTTAATTTTTTTACCACCCTGTTCAGATATGAAATATTAAGTGCTGGGAGTGTCAATCTCCTCATAATGTTCACACATGATCTGTCGTCAAGGAACCAGAGCTTTCTCTCGCCTGTAGTGACATGCCCACATTTTGGACACCAGGTCGACTTGAAAGGTTAAAATATGCTTTGATTGATTGAACACTTTATTAGTTAGAAATGTAAACAGCACGTGGCACAGTCAGACATTAAGGATAAACGCAAAAAAGTCCTGGGGACATGATTCCATTGTGGTCCTATGATCGTGCTTGGAGATCGGATCAGTAAACTTTAAATACGATTTCTGTCTTTCTCTTTTTTTTTCTTTCTTTCTTTCACTCACTCACACTCTCTCTCTCTCTCCCTCTGTCTCTTTCTCTCCCTCTGTCTCTCAGATGGAGGTGGAGGTGAACGTGGCCCCAGGACCAGGCATGGCCCCTGCTCCGACGCACAACGTCTGCGTGCGGGCCGGCTGTACCAACGCGGCCGTGGAGAGCAAGGACTGGGACAACGAGTACTGTAGCAACGAGTGTGTCGCCACACACTGCAGGTGTGCATCATTCTGAACATAGGTCATGTTCTATTGTGTTGGTCGGGTACAGTCCATATGCAGCAGTTTGACCGGAGCGGCCCCGGTCACCTGGGGTCACCTTTTACGTCACTGGTCAAGGACCCCCACATTTACATGAATTTGACCCCATTTGAAAAAGAATTGTGCCAGCTAGGGGCCCCTATAAGAGAAGATTATTTAAAATCTTTCAAGATTTTTTAAAATGACTTGAAAATAGCAGAACTACAAACTCAAAACATGTCACATTATGAGCTTGGAGATCAGCTATTTTCGAATAGCCGAAATATAAAATAGGATTACAGAGTTTCCGGTTACGGTGTTCCTCATTTTGCTGGGGACCCCCTCAAGGACCCCCCCCCCCCCCATTGAAAATTAAGCAGTGCTTGACTCTTTGTGACCCAGAGGTCATAACACACTGTTTTTCACAACTTATCACAAATGTATCCATCCAAATATGATCCAGCCATCATATTTATGCACTAAATGATATTATTTCCAAACCATAGCTTGGTTTGGGGGCTCCTTTTAGCTCTGGGTTATGTGGGATCTTATTAAAACGTATCACCCGTGATCACCAGCCACGATGACAAACGAAACAATGATTTGATTGTTTTCTGTTTCCGCAGGGACGTGTTCATGGCTTGGTGTGCCATCCGAGGACAGAGCACCACCGTCACATAGGACACGGACAGCTCTGGCGGAGGTCTGGAGCAAAGGATGGTCAAATGAATGATACACCAAGATCAAATACTATTTACAGAAACCGTTTTTTTTTTCATGGTTTGTTTTTGTATTTACTTAAAGCGCCAGACGGGTGGGGTTTGCCACACGGCACAACTCGGTGAGAAACGTTTCAGAAAAGCACAGGGAAGTATTCTAACGGCTAATTTCGGTGTACTTCTCTGTGATTGACGAAACGGGCAGCCGATCTGCGTGTGACGCTGGTGTGGAACGCCCCACCCATCTGGCAGACCAAGGGGTTTGAAACAAACACCTTTTCAAAAAAGAAAAAAAGGAATTGTGTGTATGCAACGACCGTTTGACTTACCGTCTGACGGCAGAATGACGGCTCAGCCAGATGGGACGGATGAGTGACGAGACGACATCATGATTTTTATCCTGAAACTAAACCAATGGAAACCAGAGACACTTGATCCTCATTAAAGTGAGCCGGGGGGGGGGGGGGGGGGGGGGGGGGGGGGGGCTGATGATCATCTTGTCTGGCATTTAAATTATGAACTTTATAAATAATGAGATAATTTTTCTATGATATTGTTTTTAAATCATTTCATTACAAATGCAGTGGACACACAGCTCGTTCATCTCACACAGAGTCAAGAGCTCTTTAACCCACTCGATCTGGGAACGTATCTGTGTCATTTTAGTTTTTTGAGCTATATCCATTGTTTTTTTTATTAAAAGATAGCAGATATACAAACTCATAGCAAGGCACTGAGTGACGCTCTATGAGCTGGTAGATCTGCTATTTTTGAAAAATCATGAACATTTGTGAAAATCTTTGAATACCGGTACATATATTTTTTGAAACAACAATGTTTTAAACTCAAGTCTTTGCTTCTGGGGGTCCCTGGAACAACATATTTTGATCGGGTCGGCGGCCAAAAACATATGTTTTTGGGGGACCTTGCGATGCAGATGCGGACCAAGATTTGCACAAATGTTCATGTTTTTTCAAAAATAGCCAAATGAATCTAAAAATGACACAGATACTTTCAAGGTCTTAATGGGTTAATGTCGCTCATGTTCCTTCCAGACTCGGCTGTTAACAACAAAAGTTTTTTTAGGTTAACCACTTAAACCCCATACCTCGGGGCTCTATGCTAGTGTCTTTTCATTTTTCTGTTATTGTGGGGAAAGCTAGAAAATAGCCAATCGATAAGCTCACAACGCGCTTGTCGATCTACTATTTTCAGCGAAAGCTTTCCCCATTATACGGATGCTGGGGTTTAAGTTGTTACGGGAGTTTTTTGCTGCGGTAATTCTCAACTGGTTTTCACACTTGGACCTGATTTTCTTTTTTTTTTTTACTATGGCCTAATATGCTGAACAACACGTTATTCCTCTTTTTTACCTCTTTGCCTACAACCTTGCCAGATCATCTCATTTGTCCAACTTTGGGTCCCAACACACTGGTTCAGTGGTCAGATAATAATGGGTGGGCCGCATGCATTTTCAGAGCATGTTTGTTTTAATGATCAATCAATCGATTGATCGTCTGTTTCACTGGTGGTATTGAACTGGGCTTTTTTGCATTATTTTGTTCCCCCGAAAAACCAAAACACCACTGCTGTGACCAATGTGGAAGACACTTCACTTTGAAGTCAGGCCTTAAAATACACCAGATGATTCACACTGGAGAGAAACCATGTTATCACTGTGGGAAAATCTATACCAAACCGACTCATTTAATGCACGGTGCACTCTGGAGAGAATACCCTTTGTTACGAATAGCGTGGAAAGAGATTTGTTTCAAAATTAGGTCTCAAGGTTCATCAGCGCGTCCATTCATTAAAAAAAAAGTCATCCGATTGCTTATGAGTCGTAATATGAAGACACTGAGGGGAAGTGCTCTTTCCCAGGAGCTGGAACAGTGTAGTAAGCATGGAAGAGCTACTGCAAATGTCATGGAGGTCCTTGTTTGATGTTGACAAACCTGCTGCTTTCTCAAAAAATTCTCAGTTTGGGCAGTTATACCTCGGGAGGCTTATTTAAAGGTTCATCCTTCTCCTTGGACAGCTTGGATCTCTTGGCTGACCTGGACATGTGCCCTTTCTGGCCTGCTGCTGCAGTGGAGCGCATTCCCCCAGTAATTACCAATGATGACCAAGCAAGCAGGCTCTCTGGTTAAGAAACGACCAACATGTAAAGATTTAATTCAAGGCAACAGAACAGCTGATTATTTTGTTTATTTTATTTTATTTTTTATTTTATTTTATGTCAAATGTTATGGGTACTTTGGTTCTGAGAGACACAGACTTGTGGGATTATGCTTTACAAGATTTAGCTGCTTGGATATCAGGTGATCAAAAATGTGATTTTGGACAAGGGGCACTTCTTTTTGGACAAGCACAGTTTTCAAGCTGAGTTTTTAGAGGAAGGCAACATGGATCTATTGTGATACAGACATGTTTTAAAGTTAACACTAAACGCTGCCACCAAATTTTGTCTAGCAACCTTGTCTATTCCACCAGCTGCTGTAGCAGGTAATCAAACCATTATACACCAGTACTATCAAGAATCAAGAGTGGTTTATTTGTCACTCACTCATACAGGTACAAGAGAAATGTTGGTACACTATCACCAGTGGTTGACAATAACGAAGTATCTGCACTTGAGTATTTGTATTTTTTGATGACTTTAACTCCACTACCTTTCAAAGACAAATATTGTACTTTTGCCCGATCTACAAGATCTACTTGTAATGCGTCTTAATAAGCTTATCTTATATCTAAATTCCGATACAGCAGTGCATTGATATAAAAAGAACTGTACTTTGTCATTTATACTTAAGTATTTCTAAAAGTATGTACTCCAGTAGTTTAACTTGAGCACAAATTTGACAGCAACTTTCACTTGTAGTTGAGTAGCCTACTATTTGACCAGGAGTATCTATACTTTGACTCAAGTACTGGAGTTGGGTACTTATTTGTCCACCACTGACTCACTCATACTACACCAATGGAGAGCCTCACTTCATAGAACCACGCCAATTGAAGCCCAGTAATTCATCAAGTTCTATTCCCATTTTCTAAAAGTCATGACTGGTGAGATTTGGGACTTACAGCACCACTGTGACCCGTGGACAATAATGGTAGATTCCTGACCTGCATTGAGAACTATGGTACACCGTTATTTTAGAATATTATGTTTCAGCAGCTTGAACCTGACTCCCATCTTGTCCCGCATGTCTATCCTCTCTCTCTCTGCCTTCAGTTTCCTGTCTCTCTACTCTTATCTAAAGCAGAAAATGCCGAAAAATACATTTGAAATATATATATATATATATATATTAAAAGACTGTCCCCAGTCTCCCCATCACAGCCCCCTACCTCCCACAAAAGAAAAAAGCGTTTTATTTTATTTCATCTGAACATGGTGGAGAAAGTTGTTTGAAGAACTAAACACAACATGGGAAATAAAAATGTGCACACCAGCTTTGCCATTAACACTACTTGAGAGGGAAGGGGAATGTATATCTCTTTTGTTTTTAAATGACATCCTGGAATTTCGTTCAGACTTGAGTAATCAAGTTTCTTTTAAAGAAGGAAACTCAACTGTTACCACTTTGGTTTAAAGCTTGATGAAACAAGAGTGGAATGATCTGTCTGGTGTATTGTAGATAAACATGGAATTGTTTTTAATGGTGAAATAAAATATTTTATGTTTTAATATACATTTTGTGGTTTACCTATTCATTCTCCCTTCAAAGCAAAAAGCAAAGCAAAGTTTGTTGTTTACCCAGGGTGTCGGACTAAGTACGAAACTTGTTTCCAGCCGGACCCTGCATGGAAGCCTTGCTCAAGGGCTATTCAGCGGTGATTCATGATCGATGTGATGAATTGGGGAATCGAACTAGGGATCTTCCGGTATCAAGGCCGCCCCTCTAACCACTAGGCCACCGCTGCCACATCTCTCATACCTTCAAAAGGTATGACAGATGTTTGATGCAATTGCTCCGACCCCCTTCATTCATTTAGTATAGCTAATGCATTTGAATAGTTAAAGCGGCACTATGTAACTTTTTCTTAATGAATACATTTAAATGTTGTCCAATCTGTATGGTAGAGTATGTTAAAATACAATATAAGGTATACAATTGGGGTGGTTGTATTTTGTCTCCCTGCTCTTCTATTGAGACATTTAGATCTTGTCAAAGGCCATGTCTCACCTACACACATGATCTGACAGAATTTTGACCTGATGGTCAAGATTCAATTTATCCCCTGAGCAAGCAGGTATAGGCTCTAGCTCAATGGTAGAAATTTCAGGACTTACGCAGGAAACCAGGTTCAAATCGGGAAAGATGAGGCAATATGGGGTCTGGGGACCCCTGCTATAATAATATTTATGTAGCACCCTTCATACATAAAATGCAAAGTCGGTTAGAGTTAGGGTTAGAAAAATATATTAAAATATTATATATTATTGATAGTTGGGAACCAAATGGACCTGTAACTGTATCTGAGATTGTTCATTTTACAAATGGAAGCAAATGGGCTACTATCTCAGAGTTAAGTTAACATTAATGACTTTTAGCCTACTGAGTCCCAAAGCTAATAAATATAAAAATACAAATATATAATATAATACATAAATAAATACATACATATCAAATGGGTGTCCCTGGCTGGCCTAATGCATATCAATAGGGGGTCTTTAAAAAGAGGCTGAGAATCACTAACTGTCACTCCCCTCTAGTCTACACTTGTGCTGCTGGGGTGACGTAGGAGCAAGGATTTCGGACTGATGATGATGACGGTGGCGGGAAAGTACACCGTGGCGGGAAGAAAAGAAAACCCCCGGCATGGTCGAGAAGACAGGGGGCGCTGTTTCGCAACCAGCATTACAACATGCGCCACAAACATCCCATCAATCAAAGTAATTTGCGATCTGTGAATCAGTGGCTCGGTGGATTCTAGGGACTCTCTGGGTTCCTTTAGCGGGTTCTAACTTGACCCTTACAGGTCTGTAATTCTGTCAGTGTACAAATGCGACCGAGTTTGTATACTGTCAGAGTAAAGGGGAGACCTTGAAATGTAATGGTTTGAGAACAACTGGTGTAAACGTCACTATTGTGAGAGCGAATGTACCACACGGTGTGTGGAGCATTCTTAAATGCAGACATTATTCATGTATTAAAATATTCTACCCTCCAACACAAACCTCACATTATTGTGCATATTAATATGACATGGCTGCTCTATTTTCCAGGGGCTTGTTGTTGTAGTGAACACGAGAAGGAGGTAGGAGGAGGAGGAGGGAGAGAGGAGAAGGGAGGAATTAATTGTCACACATTGTTGCTCCGCAGCGTGGAGGGAGGAGGGGGGGGAGAGGAGAAGAAAGAAAGGAGGGGAGGAGGGAGAGAGGAGAGAAGAAAGGCGGGGGAAATACCCGCATGTCGTTTATGAATGCGAAAATTATATAAGGCTTTCACCCATTCCTGAGCCGCATATTTTAACCTGAAGTGTATAGTGTTTATTATTATTTTTTTGCATATTCATTTCCCCACCATTTTTAATAATCACCACATAGGCCTACATACGAGTCGTGGATAAAGTGCATAATATCATCATCATCATCATCACCATCCGGCCTAGAGCAGTGGTTCCCAAACTTTTTAGCTCGAGACCGAAAAGTGATGTCTCCCCATGACCCAAACTAGTGAGCTTGTAGATCTGCTATTTTCACTACATCTTAAAAGTATTTTTTCCCCTCTAATTAATTGATTTTACCCCCATTTTTTCCCCATGGAATTCTTTTGAAAAACGTTTGAATTTGTTATTAACTTATGAACATTTTTTATTTTTTGGAAGATTAAAAAATAATAATGAAAATAAAAATTAAAAACAAAGGGGTAACCGTATTTACTTACTGGTCCGCGACCCAAACATGGGTCCCGACCCACATGTTGAGAATACCCGTACTAGAGAGAGCAGAGCAGAGCCGAGCAGAGAGAGGAGCCTGGATCTGGAGTACTTTGAGGAGGGAGGGTTTGTGAAGAAGAGGAGCTACAACATCATCACCACCAGTCAGAAGAAGGAGAACCATGGCGGTCAACTTGGATAAAGAGGCGTACTACCGCCGGATCAAACGATTATACAGCAACTGGAAGGTACAAAAATAACAAACAAAACAAATGTTGTGTGGTTGATCATGGTTTGTGTGACTTTTGTGTTTCATTCAGCCTGTGTTGTGTGTGTGGCAGCCCCACATCAGGACTTGCATCAGGGGGGGGGGGGGGAGTGGGCCTCAGAAAACATGTACAACATGTTTTCTTGTGTCACCTAATTAATAAACGTTTGGGTGACTCTAGGAATGTGTCTTTACACGCAGGGCTGCAGCATTTCCCCCATTACACCAACCTCCAGTCAGTTTCACACTAGCTTTGCTAGCTTAGCTTCTTTTTAGTTTTCTTCAGCCTGTGTTGTGTAGCCCACATCAGGGCTTGCATCAGGGGGGGAAGTGGGCCTCAGAAAACATGTACAACATGTTTCTTGTCACCTAAATGTCCCCTAATGTGAGACATTTGGGGACAGAAGGAATGTCTTTACATGCAGGGCTGCAGCATTAACCCCCATTAAACCTCCACTAGTCAGTTTCATATTAGCTGTGCTAGCTTAGCTTCTTTTTGCTTTGCTTTTTTTTGGTTGGCTAACATGAGCATCAAGGAAGAGAAGGGGAAGGAGAACCGCCGCCACGTCGTTGTCGCGACCAAGGATGCGCATGTGACGTCGCAACTAAGCGCCCCCTCCCGCCGACACTTTGTTGCACGGTCCTTTTAGGTCCTAAATAATGTTTTTGACGTAATGAATTATAATGATGTTCGAAAAATACGCCTTTTATTAATTGTTGAAAGAGTTGTGCATGTGCAACGAGGGGGAATAAATGATTAAGTCTTAAATGTCAGTGCCGATTGCCGAACCACACCACGCACAACGCAGTTCATTGTGACATCACTGGTGTTATCCTTGGTGTTTTTTATTCTTGTCTAGTACCAGTAACCACGTTAGCTAGCGTGTTAGCATGCTAACACACTAGCTAGCCAAGCACCTACAAGTACAAGTGTTGTAGTGTTTATTAACATCAGCTCATTTATCTAAGCATGTGTACCAAGCACAATAATATACAGGTTGCATAATTGTGTAATTTCCCTGCAGTCCTTAATCAATTTAGTCTTGGATAGCACATTTCATACACACAGTAAACTGAATGTGCTTCATATTAAAAACAAAAAGTGTGTTTTAAATGCATGTCCATGAATTTTAGCCAATGCGTACAATCAGATATGCAATGAACAGAATAGCGCAAACCAGCATTTATAAACCCCATTTTCCACACACATTGACAAGATGCTACACACACACACACACACACACACACACACACACACACACACACACACACACACACACACACACACCTGATAAAATGGAAAGGTGTTAAGTGCCAGATGCTTCCAGGCAATTTCTGTTTTCTTAGTAATAAATGCCTACATCTGCACTTGTTCCTTAGTAACAAGTAGCATCTACATTATAATAATTAATTATTATGATTATTAATATAATACATCCAATTTATACAGTGCTTTTCTTGGTACCCAAAGTCGCTTTACACAACAGAACATATAATAGAAACCACTTTGTTAAGAAAATAACTAGTTAAAAGGCTAAAACCTAAGCAAAGAAAAACATTAAAATTAAAGGCAGAAAGGGGGATTTTAATTTGGCGGCGAAAACAAGTCTGAAAAGGTGGGGTTTAAGGGAGGCTTTGAACACATAATGTGGTTTGGTTGTCCATCGTCAGGTGCTGATGTTGCAGATGTGTTTTATAATAACTTAAATGTGTCAGATGACAAATGTAGCAACTAACTTTGGGGATTTGAAATAAACAGCATTTGTTTGTATACTAACTAAAGTATGTTCGTATCGTAATTTTTGTTCTGATACATGTCATAATGAAAGTGGATGATAATATTCAATATGACGGTTTTGTGAATCCCATCTTTGTGTGTTGACAGAAAGGAGAAGATGAATTTGGCAAAGTGGATGCTCTTGTGGTATCTGTTGGGGTGGACGAGGAGATTGTGTACGCCAAATCAACAGCTCTACAGGTACAGTACATGAGTCATTAACTTAGCAGTGTTGTGCACAGACTATCTTTTCAAAGTTAACCACACTCAGTCCTCATACAGACAGAATACCACGCATGTAGAGGAAGAATACCAAGAATGTACAGGAATCAAACTCAGTGGTATTAATGCAGAGACATTGTAATAGCTCCATAACATAGTATATACAGAACAGGGATCAGCAAGTAAAGCCACTTTCTCATATGAACACTGGAAAATGTCTGGGAAACCAGGTCAGGACATTGTCCGGTGTTGTACGGTTCACACATGTAGCATGCAACAGAAGTCTGTTTCAGATGCGTTCACACATTAAGGTAAATACTCTGTTTGATATGGTGAGGGTCGGGGTCTGGGTAGTAGACGTGCACATTATATTAGCTACTTCACGTAAATAACACAGGCACAGCTTGAGGGAGATGCAAGGATCAAGTGCAATATTTTCAGAGAACATTGGTCTCTATACAGCCTAGGAGCTATCGTGGCAAGTGAGGTTCCAAACGGGGCTATATACAGCCAAGTGCGCGCTGCGGAGGGAAACTAGAGGTTACGTAGGTAACCCCGGTTCTTTTGCCAAAACGAAGAAGAACGGGTATTACCCGGACTTTAGTCAAGGGTCCTGCCCGCATGCAATCTCTTGCATGTCCGATCCTACTGAGCCGGAATGTTGCTTTCATACATACAGCCCCTCCGACTGAACTCTGGAAAACTTCCATAATACGGGGCATGTCTGAAAGTGGCTTAAGTTGGCTGATTTAGGACCTCGAATGTGCAACTAACAACCTCATATACAATAATAACATATTGCTTGCTATACATGTTAATGAATAAAGATGTGTGTGCTACAACTACTGATGAAATGTGTGTGTAATCAAATATTACAGGTGCGTACAGTAATGCCTATGGAATAATCTTGTGCAGGTCCCATCCTTGAAAGTGGCACTTTCTTTAACTACTTTATTTAGTTAATCAAAAAGATTAAAAATAACTTTTTTTCCTGGAGACAGACAGTCGTACTCCTTTTTGAACAAGAGCTCTTTCATATTTCAAGGCCTCCTCTAGAACAGAGAGTTTTGTTTAAGGCATGTGAAACACAGTTTTAGTTTGTTTTTTAAATGATCTCTTTCTGATTGTTTGCGCTGTTATGTAAACCACATTTTGAGTTGGTGCATTGTTTTATTATTTTCGCTATATGACGAGATCATTTCAACTTAAAATCAAAGACCCAAATGTGTTTGTCCAGTTACTCACTTAATTTCAATTGGTTATTTAACTATATATTTGGTGTTTTTCCTCTTGTTTTCCCTTAGACGTGGTTGTTTGGCTACGAGTTGACAGACACCATCATGGTTTTCTGCGAGGCCAAAATCATCTTCCTGGCCAGTAAAAAGAAGGTGGAGTTCCTTAAGCAGGTGGCCATCACCAAGGGCAATGAGAATGCAAACGGAGTTCCTCCCATCACCCTGCTCATCAGAGAAAAGGTAACGGCTTGATGTGATAGTTTTTCAATGTTTTTTTCTTTGACAGTACATAACACCACATTCATCCTATATCAACCCCTTCCCACCCGCCCGCCACACAATCCCACCCGGTTACACAAACCACATACAACACACACAGTGCCCAGGGGTAAAAAGAAAAGGTAGAGACTTCTTCAGTAGCCATAATACAATGAATAATACATCAGTTCAACCTTTTGAGGGAATTCAGACTCAAAATAATGGTTTCCAGACCATTCAAAACTTCTGCTTTTCTCCTTGGATATTGTATCTGAAACGTTACATTTTTAGGAATGTCATCTCCTCCACCGATCGCTTATGGGTAGGTTATAGTGAATCACACAGAATAGCAGGTGTAAGAAGAAATTGATCTCAGGGTAATGGTGATGTGGCCATAGCGTTTGTCCGTTCTTTTAGTTAGCCAACCTGGCAGATGGCCAGCTGCCGTTTGGATTTGAGATATGCCAATTTGTTGGTGGGGCAGACAAATCAATTAAAGTAGCTTGTCACTTGAGATGTTTCCGATTGTTGTAATTTCTGTGGTCCGTACTATGTGTCATTACTACTTTGTTACTCTGAACAACAAGACCAATTACTGGACACACTTAGTTTACTGAGTAAACAAAGCCACTCTGATTTGTTAAAACCCTTGGCCCCACCACAGCAGAGATCTATTTTCAGTACTCGGTAGCTCTGGCTTGGCCATAGGTGGGAAGATGGCAATTGTCCTAGTCTCTGCACCTGTCAACCCTTACTGGTTGCTTGGGATGCCTGTTCAGCAGGAAGGGGATCTTGGGGGAGATGGTGTGGAACTTGGTGCATGTTACACTCTCTCTGCGACAGTGGCGGATTGTGACTCCATGTGTATCAGCGGAGGCCAACATCGAACGGGCGGGGACAGTAGAATCAGCAATGACTAAATTGGGGGCGTAACATGTCGCCTAACGTATCTTGTGTCTGACAGAACGAGAGCAACAAGGCCAACTTTGACAAGATGATGGAGGCCATCAGAGGCAGCAAGGAGGGCAAGACGGTGGGCGTCTTCAGCAAGGACAAGTTCCCCGGGGAGTACATGAAGAGCTGGAATGACACCATCACTGCAGAGGGCCTAGAGAAGGTAAGAGGAGAATCCACCCATCACACTTCCTCCCTCAGTATTAAAACCCAGTGTCGGGCCCCTAGTGCTGCTGACTCTTCTCCTAAAGTAGTCTAAATAAGCTGATGATTGGAAAAGCTAGAGAGAGATTCAACTTCAGTATGTGTATATCTATGAATTATTTATGTATTCTGGAAATGCATTTTAAGTCATTTCCATAATTTTCATATTTGAGTGATCGCATTAAATTGTTATACGTAGAGTATGCCATAAATGACTGACGTCACAGGCTGGCCACATGATGTCTGAGATCAGATCCACAATGGATCCTCGCAGTTCCCATGTGAATCCTGAGATCCATGTGATTTGATTATTCTTTTTAAGATTTTTATTACAAAGCAAAAGAAATATGACTGCTCTATTCTTTGAAGAATGCTGATGTTCAAATATTTGGGACCAGTATGTATTTGCATATAGAAATAGTGATTAAAAAAAAAAGTATAATAAAAAATAAGTGCTAGATTATAACCGATAAAAGGTTAAGCATGGGTTGGATAGACATCTCATCTCAGCTAGACCTCAGCTGGGAAAAGCTATCCTGAAGAGGTGGGTTTTGAGTGATGTATTAATATTTTATGGTATTGCTGTGGACCCCAGCGGGTGGCCCAAAATATATAAAAATGCACTTGTCCGACAAACGGATTGTAACCATTCTGCCCTCCCAGGTGGACATCAGTGCAGTGGTTGCGTACACCATGGCCGTGAAGGAGGACGGAGAGCTGACGCTGATGAAGAAGGCAGCAGCCGTCACCAGCGAGGTCTACACAAAGTTCTTTAAGGAGCGAGTCATGGAGATCGTTGATGCAGACGAGGTGAGAAAGAGGAGCGGGGGCATCTGGTTTTGATAACGTAGAGGCATGAAATAAACTTTTAAAAAAAACAATTGGATGTTTCAACTAACACATTTACAATCTTATTCCAGTGCATTAACTAAATTCATCAACATTTATTTTCTGTAGAACATTTCCACTGCGGCACCCGAGCGCAGTGGTAAAACCAAGGGTTTTT
Source organism: Gymnoscopelus microlampas (assembly GCF_963454915.1). NCBI lineage: Eukaryota > Metazoa > Chordata > Actinopteri > Myctophiformes > Myctophidae > Gymnoscopelus > Gymnoscopelus microlampas. The sequence goes on along the minus strand of NC_139956.1, from coordinate 28,244,317 downwards.
GATTGATTGAATACTTTTTTAGTCAGAAAGGTAAACGGCACGTGGTAAGATATTAAAGCTAAAAGTATAACACAAACAAATCCTGTTCCCATTGTGGTCCTATGTATTCAATTCATCAACATAAAAAATTAACACAATGACACTTGTCATCAACAAATACAAAACACTATATGTACAAAGGGGGAAAACGGTGGCAGTGAATGAACCAAAATTTGATTCCGAAACGTTATTTTGTGAATCTGTCTGCTTGTCTTTTGCCTCATCGAACTATGGGAGAGTGGTTAACTAATGAGAGTGCCTGGACCTCAAAATCACAGTTTTGGAGTCTGTAGAAATTGGGGACTGGTTCAGGAGTCAATTACATGAACTTTAATCCCATGAACCTCCTTGTCCAATTCTGTCCTCCCCCCTTTAGAAAGTGCGTCACAGTAAGCTGGCAGAGTCTGTGGAGAAGGCAATAGAGGAGAAGAAGTACCTGAGTGGTGCAGACCCGTCCACGGTGGAGATGTGTTATCCACCTATCATCCAGAGCGGAGGAAACTACAGTCTGAAGTTCAGTGTTGTCAGGTACACGTGATGCATCATTTGACACTTGATACAGTATATATCGATATGAAGTGTTGTTCTATGCTAGGTTTAATCACTTACACCTTATGTTATTGAGCTTGTTGATCTACAAGCTCAAAATGTGTCGGTTCACATATTAATTTATTTATTTAAAGTAGAACCACAGGCCTGAAATGATCTCTTCTATTACACATGGAAATAAAAGTTATTCTTGGACTGATAACACCAAAATTTCACTGTTTGTGTTGGCCAGTGATAAGAACCACATGCACTTCGGAGCCATCACATGCTCCATGGGGATCCGCTACAAGTCCTACTGCTCCAACCTGGTGCGTACGCTGATGGTGGACCCCCCGCAGGAAATGCAGGACAACTACAACTTCCTGCTGCAGGTGGAGGAAGAACTCCTCAAAGAACTCAAACACGGTGGGTGGAGGTCGACTTGTGTTTGTATTACTGTGTCACTAATAGTGATGCGTTTCATATCAGTAAGTAGGTCGGAGTGGCTTATTGTTAATATCTGCTGAGAACGGAAGGGTGTCTGTCCCCTTTGCAATGCGCTAGACCCCTTCTGAGATGGATTGCTGAGGTGGGGTGCAAACACCTACTATCAGCTCCCAGTACTTAACCGCACGTCTTAGTTACCCAAGCCATAGTCTCGCGTAGCCAGACAGCTATTCCACAATCTCCGAATGCTATATAGAGTCTGGAACTACACCTCCCGAAATCCGACAACGGAAGCTGCCATCTGTTCGTCATTTCCGTTCACGAAAATATATATTTGACTTTAGAATGTCCTTTTCTAATAAGCAGCAAGCTATATATGCTTCGATTATTATTATTTATATTAGGACAAATTTGCGCGACTGTAAAGACTAAACGGAAGCGGGGAGGAGGCGTCACATCCGCTTTATCCTCTGATCATTTTCAGAGCTTCCGTGCTCCAGACTGTATGACGGAAGCATTTGAAAATTGTGGGAGGCAACAGTCTGGCTCGCGAGACTACGCAAGCCATGCTACTCACACGCTGAGTTGGCGGTGCCCGGGACCGAACCCAGGACACCGAAAGGGGACAAGAGATAGTCTGGCTTGAGAGACTGAGGTGCATGTGAGATGTGAAATGAATGACGTGAGTTTTGAATCGAGTGGAAATGAAAATATTTCAGTTCTAGGGATGAAAAATGTCCTTTTTTCATTAAGTGTATAAATGACTCTGGTCTCTTTCACAGGGGTGAAAATCTGCGATGCTTACAACGCTGTCCTAGAGTATGTTAAGAAAGAGAAGTCAGACCTTGTGTCCAAACTTACCAAAAACCTTGGGTAAGAGGGAAACGCATTCACACTTTCTTTTTTGTATGCCTACATATTATACATAGACTCACTAATGCATGTTTTATTGATTCATTTGCTTGATACCTTTGGTATAACGCTGACATCGTTGCTGTCGGAAAAAAAAAAAAAAAACGGCTTATGCCCCCCCCCCGTGAATTAATGATCTACTTCGTCATACTACAGTGTCACATCGTGACACGTTGTGTTGTGAGCTTGTAGATCTGCAATCTTTTCCATTTTTGATAAATGTGAACGTGGTTAAGCGTGTCTGTGTGTTTTTTTTTAAATAAATATTGAACCAAATATTGAACCAATGATAAGTGTTAAGAGCTTGTATAATAATTACACTAGATCCATTGGAACACAGGTTCTTTTTTTCCATTTCCTGAAAAGTCACAGTTTTGGACATAATCGTCTGTCGGGTGGAAACCTCATATGTCCAAAGCTATAAATCTTTCAGGATTCAAGTTCAAAAATGGCAAAAGTAGCAGATCTACAAGCTCCGCTTCGCGCCGTGTTTCGAGCTTGTGGATCTGCTACTTTTGATACTTTTGTGTGACGCTGTAGTTTGATCAAGTAGGGCGTTAATTTTACAAAAAAACTAAGTTAAAATATGGAGATAAGAGGTTTCTGCCCGACAGCAACGATGAGGTTTCCACGCAACGGCAACGATATATTGTGTGTAGACGCGCACGTACACATGCACACGTGCACACGTGCGCACCATCCAGATTTGTCTCATAATCATCATTACACTTAATTGATTAATTTCCTCTTGCAGGTTTGCCATGGGAATAGAGTTCAGGGAGGGCTCCCTGGTGCTTAATGCTAAAAACCAATACAAACTGAAAAAAGGTGAGAAAGCAGAACATTGTATCCACATTAAACCCTGGCAATCCCTATTTTGTGGGAAATCGTCCAAATTAATTACGATTCACAAAATTCACATTTTAAAACTAAACCGCTCTAAATGCTCACATGCGATGCATTGTGATCATTTAGTTTTAGATGGTCCATTTAGATAAAAATAAAATTATATTCATTAAAATAAAGTTACATAGTGCCATTTTCAGTCCTGTTTAATACTTTCAATGTACGATGGTGTTTCCTGGTGGAAGTGTCACAATGCGTTGTGTGAGCTTGTACTGTAGATCTGCTATTTTCTTTGAAAGATTTTGAAGAAAAAATAAATGTATAACATGCCCAAAATAGAGATGCCAGGTTGAAAGTGGTTAAGAAAATCATTCCCCATCGGCTTTCTCCTTGTGTGTGAGCACATCAGTGCTGTGAAGCACCAATGTATTTGATTGTATTAACCCATTCAATCCGGGAACGCATTTGTCATTTTAGATTTATTTTGGCTATTTAAAAAAAAAAAAAAACATTTGTAACTGAAATCTTAGCTTGAAAACATTTTGAGGTCCGTGGCCATATACATATCTAAAAAAGGTTTCTAAATCCTAACGGTATGTTGCTATATCAGTGGTGCTCCAACCTTTTTTGGACAAATCTTCCACACTTTTTCAAAATATAAAAGTGCCGCGCTATGAGCTTGCATATCTGCTATTTCTTTAATAGCCAAAGAAATCTTAAAATGACACAGATGCGTTCCCGGTCTTAATGGGTTGAGGCTCGTTGCAGCTATTTCCATGGATGTTTAGCATGCACGTGTCTTGTGTGTGCATCAGGCATGGTGTTAAGCATAAGCCTGGGATTTGCCGACATGGTGAATAAGGAGGGGAAAAAGGAAGAACAGAAGAAATATGCCCTGTTTATTGGCGATACAGTACAGATCAATGAGGTATGACACACCCCAAAAAAAGTATTTGTGTGTAAGTTTGTTCCTATATTTGAAAATGTCACTGTTTTACCATTATGCAATACATTTAGAATGTTGGTGACATGGTAAATGGTGCATTTATTTATATAAAGCACCCTTTTCCAAAGTGCTTTACAATTCGCATTACATTTACCCATTAACACACACATTCACGTAACGATGGCGGAGGAAACCATGCAAGGCGCCAACCTGCTCAGCGGGACCAGTTATGGTACAGTGTCTTGCTCAAGGACACTTTGACACTAACCCAGCGAGAGCCGGGGATCGAACCCGAGAACCTTGTTTCCCAAGCAGGGCGCTCTACTTCCTGAGCCACTGCCGCCCCATACACTGTATATTAGAGGGTAGCACGGGTCCGCCCGGAACCGAATACCCGAGCCCCGACGCGAGAACCGAGCCGGTTCGGGGCCAAAATATTGACGTGTCCCTCGGGCACGGGTCGGATCAGTTCCAATTGCCACGGTTCTCAGTCGGATCGATTTGAAATGGATGGACCCATGTGGACCCAACGACCAGCTTGTTATTATTATTATATTAATCTCTTTAACCTTCGGTTTCAAAATGAGACCAATGCGTTGTAATTATGCTCCCAAATCGCCTGTTCTCTCATAGTTTAATGTTAACAGCCGATTGATATACGCAGCCAATCTCATTGTGCACTGCACTGCTGTTAAAGAATACCAAAACAGTCGCCCCGGGAAAATCCGGCGGTATTCACCTGGTATTCTTAAACGTAACCTCAGTAAACTATGCCTACACCTAACCTTATTCCTAAACGTAACCTCAGTAAAACGGTGCCAAAACCTAACCTTATTCCTAAACTTAACCTCAGTAAAACTATACCTAACCCTAAACTTATTTCTAACCTTATCCTCAGTAAAACAAATACAAGAAAATGGGAGCGAGTGTGTTTTGGGGTGAGTTTTCTTGAGTCTTTTTAGCAGGCGAAACCGAAAGAAAGAAAAAAATCCACCGGGAAGATCTAAATTGGAACGTTGTCTGTGTGGACTGTGGAGCATATTTATGGATATAATATGCGGGGACAGACCGTATAAAGTCAGCGAAATGTTCTCTATCTGTCTGTCTGCAACACAGCAGAAAGCACGCGACGCAGCTAGTCTGTGATTACTCTGTTGGGGCGGGGGGAGCTCCTGACTAACACACATGGCTAATCTGAATACCACGGTGATTTTAGCAATAAATGAGCTCCGGGTCCAGTATGGGTCTAGAGACCCGGTCAGACCGGGTCTAATACATTTGAATTATCCTCGCTTCGGAACGGGTCCAGTTTGCCTCTGTCCCATTTCACGCCGGGTCCACCTATCCCGGGTCCGTTTCGGACCGGGTCCAGTAATTTAGAATGTTTTCTCGGTTCCGTTCGGACCGTTCCAATTATCCACGGGTCCGTTTTGGTTCGGATCCCATTTTTTGGACCCGTGCTACCCTCTACTGTATATAAATGCTTATTAATTGGCATCCTGGGTATGATCATAAGATATCCCAAGTAAGGCTGGGCAATTAACCTAAAATATATCGAAACTGACATTTAGAACCAATAACTGATTAAAGCTTCAACAATCGAAACAAATTTGATCATTTCTTTAACTTATAAGGTGTATTAACGAAAAAGTAATTCTTGATTTCTTTTTTAATCGGTGGACTGATTTATACTTAGTTGTACAATGGAGGTGCTAAGAAATAGTGATAATAGCCGATCTCACGTTGTGAGCTTGTAGATCTGCTATTTTCACTCCATATTTTTTTAATTGATTAATTCATCGAATTGTCAAATGTCTTAATGTCTGTGGCAGGAGGAAGTTGCCACAGTACTGACTCCAGTGAAGAAAAAGATCAAGAACGTGGGAATCTTTCTGAAGGTAAGATGGCAGCGTGAAATCTGTCTTTTCAAATTATTACAAAATTGAATGTCATCAAATCCAATCATTCAGATCTGTGGCATTTCAGTGTCATATTTTTTTAATTATGTTTTTTTCCATCCTAGAATGATGATGAGGAAGATGAAGAGGAAGAGGCAGATGATGCTGAGGAGCTGCTGGGAAAAGGAGCCCGCAGCGCCGCCCTGCTGGCAGACAGAACCAGGGTAAGAACCAAAATGGCAAAAATAACACTACTACAAGCTCACACATATGCATCGCGATTTTTTTATTGTCTCCGCCAGGCCGAAAGGCATGGCGAGAGAGTATGTTTTACCCCCTGTCCGTCCGTCCGTGTGTTCGTCCGTGTGTCCTGTCCGTGTGCGACCAGCTAATCTCAGGCACCGTCGGCCCGTTCGCTGCGAAACTTTCACACACACTCCCTGGATGCCAATTCAGAACCTCTGCCCCAAATGTTTCACATGGGCCTGTTATAGCGCTGCGCCACCAGGAGGCCGATTTGTGCAAAACCCTTTTTATATTACTCCTACAGATTTTATCCAAACGTCATGCAAAACGGTACAGAGTATCTCTATAGTCATGTGATTTCCCATATTCCATCCTGATTGGCTAAGGTTGGCTTCTAAAGTTTGCAGGATTGGTCCGTTTTGAACAAAATCCCTCAAACTATGCACGCAGCTTGCGATTTCCGTGAAATTTCACACGCACATTCCCACTAGGCCGAGGAAAAAATGCCACCCTTTTCACATTGGCCTGATATAGCGCCACCAGCAGGTCTAATTTAGCAAAACACATTTTTGGAACAAAATTAAATGCAGTGTTCGATTACCGTGAAAGGCCTAAGAATATATGGCACCCTTTTCACATTGGCCTATTATAGCGCCACCAGGAGGCCACAAGAACGTACCTGACCTGGTGGAGACCTGTGCCGAAATTTGAATTGTGGCTGGTGTGATTTGTTTACTGTAGCAGTCATTTTAGCAGCTAATCACCCTTTGTTTGGCAGACCATTACTTGCTGTTGCCAGAAGTGACTGGTATTTCTGGCCTACAAATGCACTGGCCAGAGTGGTGATGGAGCAAAACAAGCTGTGTGTGTTTTGTATGTTGGACTCTATTTCAGTTTATGTTTACATAGTACCTGAGGCGCATTCATTTATTTTATGTACTGTATATACTGTATACTGTATATTTTCTTTATATGTGTACTTAGAGTCCTCGATCAGGGCAAAATGCTAAACATGAATGCAAGAGTTTATTACTGTGTGCACATATGTAAATTCACATACATGAAACTGTAAATGACAGTTCATTGTTCCAATTGTTGCCCTGGCCAACACGCTTGTAACACACGTGTTCAGTTTAATTTAGCTGGTTAGCCACAGTTCCTCCACCAACAGACAGAGTCGTGTCTTCTATCCCAACAAAGTAATTCATCATAATAATGTTTTAATCACAACTTGTTTTCCAACCGGTCAGAACGAGATGACGGCAGAGGAGAAGAGGCGGGCCCACCAGAAGGAATTGGCCAATTCGGTGAACGAGGAAGCCAGGCGACGTCTGACGGAGCAGAAAGGAGAGCAGCAGATTCAGAAGTGAGTAATGGGTTTACTTTTAAAAGTCTTTAAAAAATCTTCCATTCATTTACAGTATGTAAAAATCAAGCCTTATAGAAGTCTTAACTTAATGCTTCAAAGGTTTTATGCCACCGACAGGTCAAATAAGATGTAGGATAATGTTTTCTTATGTTGTATTTGTGCTTGTTATTGATAGATTGGTTAACCACTTAAACCAGGGGTCTTTCAGGCCAAGGACCCCTTAGCTGAGAGAGTTGAAGCAGGGACCGCTACTACACCAGATTAAACTTTTTCATAGATTTCATAGATATCATCATAGACTTGTTTGACAGCACTGTCAATGTGTAGCGTTAATGTTAATGTGTATTTTCATCTCATCGAAACGTGGTTCTTAATTCTTGCGACCCCCCCCCCCCCCCCCCCCCCCCAGGGCCAGGAAGTCCAACGTGTCTTACAAAAATGTCTCTCAAATGCCCCGAGAGAAGGACATCAGGGACATGAAGATCTTCATCGATAAGAAGTACGAGACGGTCGTCATGCCCGTCTTTGGCATCTCCACGCCTTTCCACATCGCCACCATCAAGGTACGCTGCGATGCCAGAGTACATTGTACACATCGCTGTTGGGCAGAAACCTTGTAGCGCCATATTTCAACTTTTTATGTTTTGATTAATGCTACTTCGTCATGCTACAGTGTAACACAAAAGTAGCCGATCCACAAGCTCACAATGTGACGTGGCGTGAGCTCGTAGATCTGCTTCATTTGAATTTGAATCCTGTCCTGAAAAGTAACAGTTTTGGACAGTTTCCACCCGAAAAAGACAATATGTCCAAAACTGTGACTTTTCAGGGAATAGAAAAAAGAAAGAACCTGTGTTCCAATGGATCTAGTGTGTAGTCATTATTTACTCACAAGCCAATAAAAATATTAACAAAAGCTTGTGACTAAATAATAGCTACATTGGATCCATTAGAACATACAGGGTTTCCACCTGACAGCTTACAGACAGCTTACAACCAACGTATCACATTAGCAAAAAAACTAACATTGCATTCCTTCACCTCCTTTCTTCCTTTTGTAGAACATCAGTATGTCGGTAGAGGGAGACTACACCTACCTGAGGATAAACTTCTACGTTCCTGGCAGCTCTCTGGGTCGCCACGAGGGGAACATCTTCCCCAACCCTGACGCTACCTTTGTCAAAGAAATGTAAGCTGCCGCTGTTTGGAAACGTCACTTGTCAAGCTTTATTTTGTGCATGTGTTTTTAGAACAGTGGTTCTCGAACTTTTTCATGTCAAGGACTAGGGTTGTGCCGATATATCCGTTTTTGTGACGATATGTATCGTTTTGGCGTTTTGGAATTTTTTGCAATAATAATGCAAAAACAGAAGTATTTGTTTGCATTTGCTATCCCCCCCCCCCCTATTTTCATAAGCTTTTTGTCCCCCCATACATTTTCATAGTAAAAAAAGTGCCATATATCGTATCGATATCGTGAGCCCAATATTGTGTATCGTATCGTGAAATGAGTGTATCGGCACACCCCTATCAAGGACCCCCAAATTGTATTGCTTGTATATTTTGTTACACCAAATTAATGAATCGATTGAATCTCTCTCTCGCAGCACGTACCGAGCGTCCAACCAGAAGGCGCAGGGCGACCCGTCGATCCCCGCCACCAACCTGCAGAACGCCTTCCGCATCATCAAGGAGGTGCAGAAGCGGTACAAGACGCGTGAGGCAGAGGAGAAGGAGAAGGAAGGCATCGTCAAGCAGGACTCCCTGGTCATCAACCTGAACCGCAGCAACCCCAAGCTCAAGGACCTCTACATCAGACCCAACATCGCCCAGAAGAGGATGCAGGGCTCACTGGAGGCACACACCAATGGTGAGGGTTGGGGCCAAAGATATATCCAAACTGACATTTAGAAGAACCTCTAACCGACTTAATCTTGCTCATGTAGGTTAATGGAATAATTGAGAAGCACGTTCTTTTATGTAAATGTTTTCCTTCATCGTTGTGTCCCGTCTCTCTGTGTCCAGGTTTCCGTTTCACATCGGTGCGTGGAGACAAAGTGGACATCCTCTACAACAACATCAAGCACTCCATCTTCCAGCCCTGTGACGGAGAGATGATCATCGTATTGCACTTCCACCTCAAGGTGTGTGCTGTCAACTAGGGCAAATTCTCAAATACGATAGATTTATTTGAGTCAGCTTTATTGAAATATCCTGAACACTTAGAATAGTCAACGTCCCCAGTTCGATTCTGATTGGAGACTGTGTTTCCCCTGCTCTGCCCTCTGGTCACTGTCTCTCTACTATCTAAATAAATAAAATATGTATATAAATACCACACAAAACAAACAAATCTATACAAACACCAGATTTTGATGCTAAATTAACACATTTTTCTTGGGACCCTCTGGAACCTTATGAAGGGACCCCTGGTGGTCACCAGACCCCACTTGTGAGAACCGCTGAATTAAACGACTATCAATAGTCTCTCAAATGTTTGTCTTTTGACCTTTTTTTTTCCCCCCCAGAACGCCATCATGTTCGGCAAGAAGCGGCACACGGACGTGCAGTTCTACACAGAGGTGGGTGAGATCACCACGGATCTGGGCAAGCACCAACACATGCACGACCGCGACGACCTGTACGCCGAGCAGATGGAGCGCGAGATGAGGCACAAGCTCAAGTCCGCCTTCAAGAACTTCATCGAGAAGGTGGAGACGCTGACCAAGGAGGAGCTGGAGTTCGAGGTCCCCTTCAGAGACCTGGGGTGAGCGGAGATAGTAATATTTGCATCTCACCATCTTGTATGGGAAGCCAATAAGATCATAATTAATCTCTTTTTCCCTTAGTACAGGGGGCTTCGACGTTGTATAGGGCAGGGAGATGAAGCAGGGTTCCCCACTAGATATTTTATAAATTGTGTTGCAGATGAAACATTTTCATAGATTTCATAGATAGCTTCATAGACTTGTTTGACTGTCATTGTATAGCGTTGTGTTGGATTCATGTTAATGTGTATTCAGACAGTTTAACCACTTACACCCTCAATACTTAGAAAACTTGTACTTGGTCTGCTCTTTTTTCCCCTCTACACTTTGCCAGAAAACAGCCGATCTACAAGCTCATTACGCCTCGCGCTGCATGGCATTGTGAGCTTGTAGATCGTCTATTTTTAGCGGTGTCAACCGCTCTATATCTGACTTTGTCTGTGTGTCCGGGCGTCCGTGTGTCTGTCCGGGTGTGTGTCTGTCCCATAAACAAATATTGATGACAACATCAATACGGGGCTCATCAAAGGCACCGCTTCCTTCACACAGGGTGTAATTTTTTTCTATCACACAAAGATTCGGCGGTCCCCCTAGGGGTCTCAGACCCATGCCTTAGTATCATTATCTCATTGCAATGCGAGAGTGCAGACATATCATATTATCTGATCAAGCATTGTGATAGTTCAGGCAGGCACGGCAGTCGGGTGGTTCCCCACGCGCGGCTCACTCAATTTCCCTTCGTTCTCATTCACTAACAAGCTAACACATACGCTCTCAATCCTAATGGTTCATTCTAGGTGGTCTTTTTAAGCGGAACACTTTTAATTCTTCAGATTTCTTGCTCGCCATTGGTTCCTGCAGCCCCGTCGGTGATCAAACTCCCTCCGCCGCCTCCTGTGGATTGTATATTATATCTGTGTATCTTAATTTATGTTCATGCAATAACTTAGGCTCTGCTTTAGAGGGGTTAGTGATCTCAGATTCTGTGTAATGCTTACGCATATACTGTAGTATCACAGGAGCAGTCATACCGCCAAACTGAATGCAATATCATTGCAATAAATGGTTACTTAATCCTGATGAAAGTGTCTGTCTGACTGAAAGAAAAAAAAAGAGTGAGAAAAGCAGCCCAATTAGGATCACATGGGCTCAAGTTTTGGCTTAGTTGAAGATGTAATGACAAAACTATTGCTTGTGTAATGATTTTTAACAGCCCTTCTTGAAGGTTTTGACGGATTTGCCTTGCTTGTGTTTTCAGTTTCCAGGGCGCCCCCTACAGGAGTACCTGTCTCCTGCAGCCCACTTCTAGTTCACTGGTCAACACCACTGAATGGGTGAGAAATTAATGAAATGCTTTTCTTAGGCTTAACTACCTTGATAAAAAATGTATAAAATATACAGTATGTAAATGTATTGATTTGTAAGCTATGAAATTATATTTTCCAAAACATTTAGCTCATAAGAAAGATAAGAAAATAATATTTTTCTCTTGACTAAATGTTTTCTCTCTCTCCCCAGCCGCCATTCGTGGTGACCCTGGACGAGGTGGAGCTGGTCCACTTTGAGCGTGTGCAGTTCCACCTGAAGAACTTTGACGTGGTCATCGTGTACAAAGACTACAACAAGAAGGTCACCATGATCAACGCCGTGCCTGTCAACTCCCTGGACCCCATCAAGGAGTGGCTGAAGTAATGCCCGTTCAGAATTTATTTGAATTTCATTTAGGGCTGGGACTCGATTAAAAAAAAGAATCTAATTAATTAGAGGCTTTGTAATTAATTAATCGCAATTAATCGCATTTTAATCGCATATCAATATTTGACCTGAGAACAGTGAAAAGCATTTTTTTCAAATGGAGTTTGGCATACGTCTTTAAGTACATGTGCTCAAGAACTGTACTTAAGTACAATTTTGAGGTATTTGCTCTGGACTCGAGTATTTCCAATTTCTAATACTGTTTCTTCTACTCCAGTAACTCCACTATATCTCAGAGGCAAATATTGTACTTTTTACTCCACTACAATTATTTGAAAACTTTAGTTACTAGCTACTTTGTAGATTTCGATTATTATTATAAAACATGCCATGTAACCATGTGAAAATAGCAGATCTACAAGCGCAAGGCATTGTGAGCTTGTAGATCTGCTATTTTCCACCATTGGAGGCTGTTAGAGTGTTGTTGTTACTGATGTTTTATAGTAGTTTAATTAAGCATGTGACCCGCACCGCATCCCCCCCAAGCGCACCGCCGCCCCCTCCCCCTAAACGGGACAAGCGCGCGTGGGGGGGGGGTCATTACAGATTCTGATTTGCCCAGTCAACATTATCAAGCAGGCATCATGTTTTCATGCTGCAGGTAACTTTGTTGTTGCGCACCAACGTCGGTGCGCTGGTATGATCGGTCCGTCTGAAACTCGTCAAGTGAGAAACGTTTCGCGGTGCAAAAATAGGTGTGATTAAAATGCGTTAATTTTTCTGTAATGAATTGATCGAAATTAACGCGATAAAGTCCCGGCCCTAATTTCATTATCTTTTGATTAGTGGTTCTCAAACTTGTATGCTGCCAATCAGGTTAAAAACTCACCCTTACAGGTCTGTTTGGTTCTATTTCGTACACTCTCAAAGTTATGGAGGTCCTTGAAATTAAAAAAGTTTGAGAGCCACTGGAAATAAGAAAATTATGACCCACAGTTCCAGACCGTTAACCCATTAAGACCTGAGACCGATTCTACAAATGTCTTCTAAATCAGTTGTTCTCAAACTTTTTCTTGTCAAGTACTCCCAAAATTGTGTGTGGCCGTGGACAACCCCCATCTGTAAATGTTTTGTGCCAGGAACCCCCAGAATTTGACAAGAGAAATGTGTTTCAAGCCATCCTCTAGTGTTATGAGTTTTGATGTATGACTCTCTCTCCTGCAGTTCCTGTGACATCAAGTACACAGAAGGAGTCCAGTCTCTCAACTGGACCAAGATCATGAAGACCATCGTTGATGATCCAGAGGGCTTCTTTGAGCAGGGAGGCTGGTCCTTCTTGGACCCAGAGAGTGAGGTATGCACTGCTCAACTAGCATTTCCTTTTAGTCCATGAACACTTAATCCAGTGGTGCCAAATTGTCAAATATTACCTAAGAAAGAGACAACTTGTATTGTAGGTACAAGCTACCTACAATTTCACATGCTTGTCAGGGTGGGGGGGCCCCAGTTAAAATATTATTATTTTAGGGGGGGTTGTGCCCTGAAAAGTTTGATAACCACTGACTCGGGTGTGTAGCGTATTGTTGCAACAGGTGTTGTGATGATTTGATGCATTAAACATTATCGAAATTTTACGGCAAACTTCCTAGTATTTTTCTGAAATTAAAAAAGTCCTGTAGTTAAAACGCTAGAAATCAAAGTACTGAGACGGCCTCATTCAAAAGTGCACGACAAGCATCAAGAAATGGCTTCAACTACATTCCTGGAGCTGGGAGTAGAACTCCAGTTTAAAACTCCCCATGCTGACTAGTCAATGGTATATTTTGTTTTGGAGTTCATGTATTTCCTCTTCTTACTGACAGTCGGCACAGAACAGAAACACACACACACAAACATTCCACCCTCTGTTCGTTGTCCGTTCCGTTCTCGCAATATCGTTCGGGGGATTAAACGATATGATTTAATAAGTGGCCGTTTAAAAAATTAACAAGCGATTTAAGTTGACCGTTCAAGATGATTTTATGTAGTCTTGGACATGAGATTTTAGTTGACCATTCAAGATAATTTTATGTAGTCTTGGACATGAGATTTTAGGCTAGAAACAGATCTTTCAACTCCACCTGTTAACACTGCATCCCGTGATAATGAATGATTGAGAGAGAAAAAATAAATATTAGAAAACCGTTCGCTTATCCTCTGTTCTTTTTTTTTTAAAGATATTTTTTGGGGGCTTTTATGCCTTTTAACTCATTGAGTGCCATTAACGTGTTTCACGTGTTTTACCGCTATGGCGCAACGTGCCAATGGCGTGTTTGACGTGTTTTTGAAAAAATAGTAAGTATAGTATAGTAGTTTTTTTTTTTTTTTTTTAAACATGTTCAGAACCCAAGATATAATTATCTGAAGATATGCAGCTCCATCCACTCCTTGTTTAACTTATAACTGAAAAAGGCTGTATCTCGCTTCCTAAGCACTTTTTTTTTACTTTGAAAAAAATCTCTGGCACTGGGACAACAGAGCCAGAAATAATTCTGGCACTCGGTGAGTTAATTGATAGGACAGTAGGCCGACAGGAAACGGGGAGAGAGATGGGGGATGACACACAGCAAAGGTCGTCTGGTTACCAGCGTATGTGGTATGCGTCTGGGCCGCCAGGCCAGCGGGCGCCCCGCCTCTGTTCTTTCGATGGATTAAAGATAGTCTTGCGTGTTTACAGTAACCTCTCGCGCCAGTATAAAGTTCTATACCGTTTAGAAAATAAACAAATAAACGGTCTGTTATCAGGCAATACTAGAACTTTTGCTGCCAAGGAGGGCACGTGAAAACGGTCTCTCCCATTGCCATTCCACCAAGTTATGCAAATGGTTTTGCTGGACAATTTCATTAGTGAAAACACAGCTTAGACCAGAGTCCCCCAGGGGTCTGATACTTTTATCAGCTTCTGTGTCCCTGATCGTCCTCCTGGTGGCCTGTTACTGTGTGTGTCTCCATCAGGGGAGCGGGGGAGAGGAGGACTCTGAGTCGGAGTTGGAGGACGAGACGTTCAACCCCTCAGCGGACTCGGACGTGGAGGCAGAGGAGGAGGACAGTGATGAAGACTATGACTCAGAGACAGAGGACTCTAGTAAGTATCACATGCCGCACACTTAACATTCCTTCATTTGTGCCCAGGGACAGCACATCATTAGCACATCATGAACTCAATACATTTCATGAACACAACAGCACCACACCACATGACATCATACACAGTAGACACCTCAAACTAAGGGCCGCAATGGAAACCAGCTGTAAGCTTTTTTGCGTTAGCATTTTGATTATGGTGGGTCAGATTTATGTTACATGTGACATATGTTTTATTTCATGATCAATCAAAAATCTAATCAAAGACAGTACCAAAAGGTTTTCTGTACGCTGTGCAATATCGGCATAGAATAGCAATGTTGACGCAGTGACAGTGTTGTCTTTGGCTTTAAGTTCCAGTTAATATTTAACCACTTAAACCCTATATACTTAGTTGACCGGGCTCTATACTTGGTCCGTTCCTTTTTTATTCCTTCTGCATCAAATCTCTTCGCTGAAAATAGCTGATCTACAAGTATTGGCATTGCGAGCTTGTAGATCGTCGGTTTTTGCCCAATGTTCACCCCAGATTGGGGACACCAGGGTTCATATGGTAAAAAAAAAAACAAGAACACAATAACTAGAGAACTGGTCAAGATTCCAGCTAATTCACTTGGTTTCATGATTAAGGGTGTACATAAACCATACAGATCTCTTGATTTCTCCATTTTTTTGGGTCTTATCTCTCTTTCGCTCTCACTCACACGTATAATAACGTGGTGTGTGTTCTTTCCTCAGACTACAGTGAAGGCAGTCTGGGCAGTGAGGAGGAGAGTGGTAAAGACTGGGATGAGCTGGAGGAGGAAGCCAGGAAAGGTTTGTGTGCTTCTAGAACTCATGGATTAAAGTTCAGTCTTTTGGATTCCATAGAAGCCAGCATGTCTTCTATGGAAGCATGTTGTACAGCGAAAATAGCCGATCTACATTTGAGACTTAGAGCTTGTAGATAGGCTATTTTCGGTTATTCTTTTAAGATTAGAGCATTTGAAGTAGTCAAACTATCAATATGTTCAGAAGCGTCTTCCATAAAAACCTAATGATCTCAGATATTTCATAAAAGCAAAGGTTAAATTGCTAGATTTCATCGATCTAGATTGCTAGAAAGATGAAATATTTCTCTAGCCTTTTGGACGAGAGCACCTCGCGTTTTTTCCTTGGAACATCCCCCCCCCCCCCTCTCTTACATCTGGCACAAGCTTAGACCCGCCACACAGGCACGCCACGCACGCACATGTCTGTCATGTTTTTTTCTCTAATCGAGCTAATTTGACACTGTGTTATTTTAGGCCTGGGATTCTTAAATCCTGTGTTGAGGGTCACACAAGGAAAAAATGCACTCTGGAAACAAAATAAGTCTGCTTGAAAAGTAATGCAGATTAACACCAGCCAGTTGTACATACTGAAAATCAAAATAAGTCCAGAATCAACAATTTACTTTGATGTGTTTGTTAGTCTGCTTGAACAGTATTACAGATATATATCTTTTTACAAAAAAAAAAAAAAAACATTTTTTTTCGTCGTACGGGCCGCCTATAGGGGAACCCTGGCATAAATGGTTGTAACCCTCTCCTCTCGTCTCCCTGCAGCGGACAGAGAGAGTCACTACGAGGAACCCGAGGAGAGCAGCAAGAAGAGGAAGATCCGACCACCCGCCAGACCCTCATCCGCCAAGAAGAGACGGCGGCACTAAATGTCTCTCTCACACACACACACACACACACACACACACACACACACACACACACACACACACACACACACACACACACACACACACACACACACACACACACACACACATTACTGCCAAACATAGCTGATTTGACCCACCCTTTCTACCCCCAGCCAGCTCTTTTTCACTCGTATTACACACACACACACACACACACACACACACACACACACACACACACACACACACACACGTGTATATAGAGGTAGACCCCCTCCAAATAAACCACTTTTCTGTTGGTCCGTGCGCCATAAGATCGTGGGTGTAAAAATGGCTCCCCTGTGGGTCCATTCTTACAATTTCTGCCTTAAAGGAGTAGTTCACCCAAAAAATCCTCGAATTTATGGTGATTTTTTTTGTTTTTGTCGCAGCATTCCTAAACCAATAATTTGATGACCTCCGGTAGGAGACTCAAAAGAGTCTTCCTGCTATTCTCCTTTGGTTCCTCGTAGTGACTCCTATTGACCGATGGCACGTTCATCAAATCATTGGCTCAGGAATGCGACCAAAACACATTTTTGGGTGGTGAACTACTCCTTTAAAACTGAGGATTTTACTGTGGTGTTGATATGGTAGCAATGTACCAGCAGACAAATACAATTTGCTTTATTTCAGTGGTTCTCAAAACATCTTAATTTCAAGGACCCCCATAACTCTCTAGAGTTACAGACCTGTAAAGGGTTCCATCTGGAACCCCCTCGATGAACTGTGAGGGTCCCTGAACCCCACTTTGAGAACCACAGGTCTATTTTCTTTTCACCTCCTCACACACACACACACACACACACATACACACCTCATTCGTCAGGCCTTTGTGTGTATTTGTGTGTGTGTGCTCGTTTTGTTGAAATGGGTTTTTATTGAAAACATTGTGTTGTTGGGTTATTTTCTGTTTAAAAACAAAAAAAGATAATAAAAAAAAGATTAAGAAAGTGTTTCTTAAGTAATAGAGATAGAAAAAGAAGACTTTACACCTCTTCTGCCAAGCATTTTATATAAGAGTCCAATAAATGATTGAAGAAAAAAAAAAAGCCCCCTCCCCAATATCATCTTCCTTCATCTAATATTGTCTCTGTTTCCCCCCATTGTTCGTTTTTATTTGTGGAGAGAAGGGAGGGACAGTTCTCTTTTTTTTTTTCTACATTTGTTGATTCCGCTTTTGAGGTGTTTTTTTAAATGAAGTTTGTAAACTTATGCAGACAGACAGACACACACACCACCGATACTCACTGTCTCTCTCCTACTTATTCCTCCTTTCTCTCCTGTTCGGTTTCAAGTTTTTGTTTGTTCCGGGTAGATGGACTTGTATTGTTAATTCTTGAAAAATCCTGTTTTTGTAATAAAAATTAAAAGGAAGTACTGTAGTCTACTCCCTGGGGATGTTTTTTTTTCTTTCTTTATCCCAGTCCTTTTGCGGTGGTAAACACATTGAGAAAATGTTATTATCACATTTATGGATGAATTATAAGCGCTTGTCCAATAGAAGAAAACATTTCAGAAACATGTCAACAAAGCCTTGTCCAAAATATTAACTTTCAGAAAATGGGAAAAAAAACATGTTTTTAGAACAACACAATACTGCCTCTTCAAAGCTGGTATGGTGACTTTATACATTGTCAGATACTTGAATGTGTCCTTATATTATCATTACTTTACCCAAACTTGAATTGAGACATAACTCCAACCACCTAACTGTTAGGTGGTTTGAACTACCCTTTGAGGATCCAATGGAGTTAGGCGTTTAGTCAGAAGTGCTTTTTACTTTTCATTGGTTCAATATTTGTAAATATTTCTGACTGACAGAAACAATATGTAAAATAGCCATGTGCACATTTCAAATATGCCCTAAACCAGGTATGGAAACCCCCTCTTTCTGATCTATCAGGTGATTCGTGGGCTATTAAGGTGATCAACCGAGTTGATGTATTGTGCGTGCATACAACTTCTCTCCCCAGATAGTCATAATTCATCTTACTTTTTATTATTCATATTAAACTGACTCGTTCCTTGTTCGGTTTTATTACTAAGTTGACTTATTCTATGCTTGTGTGATTCTAATTGGCAGCCGTCGGTGGGTGCAGTTGAAGGGGATGCCTCACTTCCTTTGAAAAAACGTCCTAATGACAGACACCCCAAGGCTTGCCACGCTACTATTTTTGCAACAGTAAGTAAACGGCAGTCCATTTACTGACGTAAGTCGATGTTACTCGATAATTGGCCCGTGGAAATGTTTTTCCTACTACCTAAAAGTTTTCCATAACATCTGACGCTAGCTTCAGGCTAAAGTTAGCTTGTTTAAGCCAGAGCCTTGTGTTAGAGAGTTGCGCCAATGAGGGGGCAGAAACAGCGCCGGTCACGTGGTTCATGTAAGCTGGAAATGGTGACAAGGAGCCGTAGACTTCAATGCATTCCATGAACTTCCGGTTTAGGGCTTTGTCACCATAAAAAGGCACTTTCAGATTGCATTCACCATCACTTCACACACCTGAGACTGCAAAAGAGAAGAAGAAAGAGAAGAAAAAGTACTTGAATATGAAGTACATGGTGATAGTAGTTGTCCTGCTGCATCGCTGCAAGGCTGATGCCAGGGCAGTGGGTGCCAAGGAGGCTGGTGACAAGGCAAAGGAGGCCAGAACTGCCATCGAAGAGATCATCCATTTCCTCGAGGAAATAAGAGAAGACGGGAATTTCAACTTGGTACCTGTAAGTAGTATTGTGGACACAATATGTAAAATAGCCATGTGCACATTTCAAATATGCCCTAAACCAGGTATGGAAACCCCCTCTTTCTGATCTATCAGGTGATTCGTGGGCTATTAAGGTGATCAACCGAGTTGATGTATTGTGCGTGCATACAACTTCTCTCCCCAGATAGTCATAATTCATCTTACTTTTTATTATTCATATTAAACTGACTCGTTCCTTGTTCGGTTTTATTACTAAGTTGACTTATTCTATGCTTGTGTGATTCTAATTGGCAGCCGTCGGTGGGTGCAGTTGAAGGGGATGCCTCACTTCCTTTGAAAAAACATCCTAATGACAGACACCCCAAGGCTTGCCACGCTACTATTTTTGCAACAGTAAGTAAACGGCAGTCCATTTACTGACGTAAGTCGATGTTACTCGATAATTGGCCCGTGGAAATGTTTTTCCTACTACCTAAAAGTTTTCCATAACATCTGACGCTAGCTTCAGGCTAAAGTTAGCTTGTTTAAGCCAGAGCCTTGTGTTAGAGAGTTGCGCCAATGAGGGGGCAGAAACAGCGCCGGTCACGTGGTTCATGTAAGCTGGAAATGGTGACAAGGAGCCGTAGACTTCAATGCATTCCATGAACTTCCGGTTTAGGGCTTTGTCACCATAAAAAGGCACTTTCAGATTGCATTCACCATCACTTCACGCACCTGAGACTGCAAAAGAGAAGAAGAAAGAGAAGAAAAAGTACTTGAATATGAAGTACATGGTGATAGTAGTTGTCCTGCTGCATCGCTGCAAGGCTGATGCCAGGGCAGTGGGTGCCAAGGAGGCTGGTGACAAGGCAAAGGAGGCCAGAACTGCCATCGAAGAGATCATCCATTTCCTCGAGGAAATAAGAGAAGACGGGAATTTCAACTTGGTACCTGTAAGTAGTATTGTGGACACAATATTTTTATGATATCTCTTGTAATGCAGAGATGCTCAAAGTGGGGCTCTGGTGACACCCAGGGGTCCATTCAGAGGATTCCAGGGGGTCCCCAGACAAATGAGAAGTTTAATTTCACTATTCAATTAACTTGAAATTATAATAATACTAATTATATAGTGAATATTGTAACAATATGTTTCAATATCACCTATAATCTATTTCTCATGACAATTTAATTCCATTTAAGGCAAAACATTTTCATACTGCGGTCTCGGAGTTAAACAAATATTCAGGATTTTACTCTGTACTAGGCTTGTCACAATTATTATATAATCACTTAATCGCAATGATTTGAGATAATCACTATTATTTTGCATAACTGTCATATTCATACACTGTCGCGGTGTAAGCTTGTATAGCAACTATTTCTGCTATTTCTATTTCCCCATTAGTTTGAAGGTATAAAGTTATAAAATGTCATTCATTTCTTTGTATATTAAAGTTATTTGTCATATCTTCTTGCCTTGTGCAATTTTTAATTTTCAATGCTAAAAACACAATTAAGGCATTCATCGCAATTATTTGTAATACGATCAATTGTCAAGTAAAATGTCATGATCGTCACAGCCCTACTCTGTTGCACTGTGACCGGGTCTTGCACTGAAGAGAATTAGTGTTAGTGTAGACTTGTATCTGCATACTGTAACATGTGAATCTTGTCATCACCATCCGGTGGATTAATAATAATAAAATAAATGTTATCATCTCTATTTCTACAGGCAAAGCACTACGCTAACGTGCCAACAAACAAAATGAGAGAAGAATCAGTAAGTAATATGAGTTGATTTTTGAGCAATCGATGCAGGCCTTATAAGTTCTTGTTCTGTTCAAGACACATTTTATTTGTTCTACTCGACAAAACTGCAGTACCTTGACATGCTTTGTCCCATAGTGTCATTGCAGCGGTAACTTTGCCAACAGCCTGAAGCATTTGGTACATGGACTGACTAAGATGAGTCTAAAGAACAGAGACGTTGTAGAGAGCCTGAAACATAGCGCTGAAACTCTCTCTAAACATCATCGCCTGGTTGGTGATGCATTTTCTTCTTCTGAATTAAGACTGCTGTTCTGACACTTTATCTCCTGAATCTCACTGCCAGCTTGGCTGTCAACCAGCCACAACTTTGTGGCTGATGTGCAAACTGTAGCCAAAAAACTGAACTGTAAAGTTAACCTTTTTTTTTTTTAAGGAGAAGAAAGACTGCGAATCAAAGGAAGTCAGATTAACGAAGTCCGCAATACATCAGTGCATCGTTTTCCTTCAGAAAATGAATCAGAAAGAATGCGTAAGTAGCCCTGGCGTACACATGCTGCACTTACTCTCACCACATGTGAGAGTAAGTGCACACACATACAAGATAATAATTGTATGGTACTTTGTTTGATTGGTCATTTATGACACATTTTCTAGTTAAGTAGCTTTTAGTTTTCATCTATTTGTAGTGTTCAGTGGTTGTTGTTATTGTACTCATTTGAACACTGTGTTTTCATGCAGAGCATTGTCCCAGGACATGGGGTTGAAAGACAGTTTGAGGGAGTACAAAAACTGTGATAAAACCTGTGATGCCTGACGGAGACCCTGTTTCCATGTTTTTACTTAATGAGATGAAATGGAGGACAAGACACATGAATGTATGTCTATGCTGATATATGTTATATGTATCTTTGTATACCTATAAGTATATATTGTATCTATATTTTCTAACTAGATTAGGATTCAGGGAATTTGTTTATTGTTTTATCTTTTTCATCTGAATATCAATTTAATGTATTTATGATTGTTGAATATTGTAGAGTAAGTAATATCAGTGATATACATTTTATTTCTGTGCGAAAACACTATGCTGTTGTCCTCAAATAACACATCCTTGTTCACATTTATATTTTGTGTGTTTTTGAAAATGCACAATGAAACTTGACTGTTTGGTTTTTGAACATCACAACGTAATACACAGTACTCAATACAATCATCACATTACACATAATGAAATAAAAACAAGGTGTTTGAATGCGGTGTGAAATAGGCATATATATAATTATGCATTTCTTTTCAAGTTAGTGTACCACTCATCTTGAATTCTGATGCTCAAATTGCTGATATGAAGTTTGTAAAGTGCAGGGTGCTTAAAGCTAAAATCAATACATGTTAAAAGGCCACCTTTAGGAGGTCTGGTCCTCACAGTTAAACGTTAAAAAAGCAACACAGGTTCGTATGACAACTTAGAGATTTAAAGGTTTCATGACATTCAGTTTTACCACACAATAAAAGTCTTTGTCATGGTCCTTCAAACGTGTATACAAAGTTTTAACAAAAAAAATCCACTCCTGTGATCCATGGCAGGTGTTTTTCTCTCACATTTCTAAAGCATTTTCAACTGCAATGAAAAAAGAAATCTTTGCCTGCGGGTTTCGCTGTTGAGGGATTTTGCCTGTCAATCATCGCCTCTGCTCCGCCCCCCCAAAGGAAAGGATAGGGGAGGGGAGGGGCGAGGAGGAGAGTGGGCAGGATTAATGGCCTGTGACCTCACTGCCGAAGGGCCAAGCTCAGATTACTTTTCAGCCTAATTATTCAGAAAACCCCAGACCACAGAAAATCCACTGAATGTTCAAAAGTTCAGATTTTTTGGGTGTAATTGAGGTCATAAAACCCCCCAAAAAACATAAAAAATAAAAAAAACGTGAAAATGAATGTCATAGAACCTTTAAAAGGCAAAACACTTAAACAGGCAAACTTGCAAAGGTGAACACTTGATTTTTATTTAAATTAACCCTAATTACAGCGGCATCTAAAATAGCCAAAACACAATCAAATGCCTACCTAACTAACTATAATAATAATAATAACTTTATTTATATAGCACCTTCAAAAACAAGTTACAAAGTGCTTTACAATAACAACAGTTAAAAAATACAATACAAATCAGACATTTAATTTCACTAAAAGGGCCCACTAACTAAAATATAATAAAAAACAATAAAAAGGAGAAACCAGCCAGTTGAAAGAGGGGGGGGGGGGGGTGGGCAGCGTTGGATGCACCACCTCGGCCTCTCACACCAGTAACTCTGATGTCCCTGTGGAGGACAAGGAGGTACGCCAGTCACAGATTCAAAGCACTTTAACATTTCTGTCTAGCTCAGCATAAGATCTGTTGACCACAACTATTGTTTGCCTGTTTGAATAAGTCGCTGCGGTTGTTGCACGTCAATACTCGGGTCGCGTCCTTCTTCTCTCAGTCCTCCACAGGGCGCGATGTGGTCCGTGGGTCATATCGGTGGTCGCCGTCTAATATCGCCTCTCTCCTGTTCTGGCTGTCCGTACACCCTGTCTGCCTGGTCTTTTGAATAGCCAATAAAATATGGATAAAGTATGGAGGAAGGGGTTAAAATGATTGTGATGCTGTATTAACACATTTTGCTGGGGACCCCACGGAGAAGTACTGGTTTAAGATAGGCTGCACATGCCGGCCTGTGCACTGTACTTTTACTACAAATTAACAACTACTACAAAGACCAACGTTAGGCCTCATGGTGGCACTAACAGGCCGCTTCACGTTTTGGCTTATAACTCTTGATACATACAACAAGTAAGACGCGCGAACGCTGGAAGCGAACGCAGCTCGAAAATATTGTGTATTTACGGACTGTGTGTGTGTGTGTGTGTGTGTGTGTGTGTGTGTGTGTGTGTGTTTTGACTGCACTCTGGCGCACTCTGTTGGTTGCACACAGGCAGTGCAGTCAGTGCACACATACTGCACACACACACACACACACACACACACACACACACACACACACACACAGACAGAGACACAAGCCGAGCAGAGTTTCATAGTATGCTCCACTTGGGCGGAGGCGCCTCCTTCCGCGTTCGCAATAAAAAATGTTCCCTAGCTCCTTGGATCATGATGTAACTCCCCATAGCCAACATCCAACAACAGGCAACATCCATTTTCATCTGACAAGATGTTCTGCCATTTTGCATTTACTTCAAAACATAATTTCTAATCCTTCTACAGATTTTGTCCCAAAGTGAAAACAAATCAGTCCACATTCTTTCTGGAGTCATCAGTCAGAATGTTCAGATTCCATTCTGATTGGCTGTAATTGTCTTCCAAAATGTGTGTGAGGGCCTAGTTTTCCAATGTTTTGCAATGGTTAATTTTACGTGATTCATGTGATACTGACCGTCATACAGGATTTTGATACTCCATACCTGTATGTTACATCACAAATTTGTGGGCACGCCTATTTCTTACAAAAACAAACGCCATATATTGTGAACGCAACATCCAATCAAACCCAAATTGGAATGGCATGTTGAGCGGTGTAGCTTTCACTTCGGTCCATAGGGGGGCGCCACAAGTCATCTGTTGTACAAACTATTTCCTCCCACAGCTTCCTCATGTCCTGTTGGCAGCAGGCCATGACTGATAGCCCTGGGTAGGCAACCAGTTTTCAAATCGGCCTCTTGAACCGTACTCACATTTAATATTATTTTATTTTTCACTGGATTCCTTGGTTTATGATGTAGTTGACAACATGTAGGCTATGCCCATGGTTAGAATTACAGGGAGGAATGGGAGATCTCCCTAAGATCATACTGTCTCTCACCCAATATTCCAAAATCATGCAGTTGATGAGGAAACAGTGTTATTCTTATCGTCTCTGTCGGTTGGAAACCTCATATGTCCAAAACTGTTACTTTTCAGGGTTCTAATTCAAAAATAGCAAAAGTAGCAGATCTACAAGCTCAAAGCGTGTTGCTTCGCGCCACGTTTCGAGTTTTCAGATCTTCTACTTTTGAATCTTTTGTCACACTGTAGTATGATCAAGTAGGGCATTAATTTACGAAAAAAGTAAAAAAAACACTATAAGTTCAAATATGGAGATAAGAGGTTTCTGCCCAACAACAACATTATATTGCATTCCATGTGTTACCACAGTAAATGAGGGAAAACTACTTAAATCATCTTTATTTATGTACAGTTCACAATTCCAATGCAGTGCCGTTACATCTGAAGATATTAAAGTGGCAGTGTAGCCTTTAAGGAAATGTCACAGTGCCAAAGCAGCTAAATTATAACTAGTAGCAGAGTAATATTGTGAGCTTGTAGATCTGCTTGTTTCGGTGTGTGACCCCGTGCACAACAACTAAGCATAAATTCGGCGTCACAGTTTGCAGTTCTGTAAAACATTTAGCCTACAGTGTTTACACTGTAAAGTCAAGTGTAACATTCAAGTAAGGGCTAAGGGCTAAGTTGTACTTAGTTGTGCACCAGTGTTGTGCACCAAAAATGGCTATCTATAAGCTCACAATGCGTCGATGCGTTGTGAGCATTAGCTCACAATAGCAGATTTATAAAGATATGCTATCTTTATAAAAAACTGCCAAATGTGGAATATTTACATAATTCTAACAACACAAATCTTGTATGAGGGTCCCTGGAACAAAATATTTTCAGATGGGGTTCCACGGACAAATACGCGGACAAATACATATTATGGGTCCTTGACTTGAATTTGTTTGAGAACCACCATTTTCAACCTAGCTCTGGTCCATAGCGTTAGCCCAAAAAAACGCAACCCGCAGCTACCAATATTTACAAGCGACTTTACCAAAAAACAAGCCCAAAGTCGCTTGTAATTAGCAGACATGGCAACGCTGCACAGGACACTTGTCGTTGTGACACTTGCAAGCTTGTAGATCTGCTGTTTTCGGTGTGTGCAACTAAGCATAAAACAGGCTTCACAATTCCAATGCAGTTCTTCTGCATGAAAACTTAGTTACAACTTGTAAATTCAAAATAAAGACACACACTATAAAAGTATTAAAAAAGTGATTCATATAAGACTATAACAAAAACACTAAACCAGTACAAACCAGGCCACTTGGTCTGACTCTGTGCTGTATCTCTACCTGAGTGTATGTGTTTACATTACAAAAGAGTGACATAGACTGTAGTCGCCTTCTACCTGTGCATTTTAACATGTTTTGTCTCCCATGTGTCACCGCCTGACATTCTGGACAACACATTTTAACATGTATTGTCTCCCCAGGTGTCACCGCCTGAAATTCTGGACAACACATTTGCAAATGCCCAGCCATGCACAGAAGACTGTGGTCACTCTTTTCACTCTTTTGTCATGTTAACACATTGAGAAGTAGTTTCAGCACACATTCCTGACATGGAAGGATTGTACTTAGGTGAGAATCTAACTGTGAAAAGACACATTATAGTGTGCGTGCGTGCGTGCGTGCGTGCGTGCTCACATTATACCAGTGGTTCTCAAACATTTTCATTTGCACAAAGTTTTGGTGCAAAGGGCCCCCATTAGAGAACATCTTAGTTGTTAGATTAAATTAAGTACAGAATTCTACAACTGTCTGTACAGTAGGTATAAAAAATATATTATAGTAATACAATAAATATATTATTATATTGTCTCGGTCAGGGTGGAAACCTCATATATCCCAAACGTTTGTGTCACGCAGTAGTATGATCAAGTAGCGAAGTATCAAAATAGTGAAAATAGCTGATCTACAAGCTCACAACGTGTTGCATCGCGACTAGTTAAACTGGAACACCCACAAGGACCCCTGACTAGGCCCCACTTTGAGAACTGCTGGATTACTATACTGTAGTGTAGTCCATGTTGGTAGGGTTGAAAATGGCCAACAACACAAACAAGGTTCTACAAATCATTGTTGTCGGGCAGAAATCTCCATATTTTAAGCTACTACGAGCTTGTAGATCTGCTACTTTTGCTGTCTTTGAATTTGAATCCTGAAAAGTGCACACACAGATGAGCACACTGTTCACTATTCTCTATTAACAAACAAAAGCTGCTATGTGGCTCTCTGTTACAGTGATTCCAAAACATGTCAAGGACCCCCAAATTGATATTATATTTGGCTGCGGACCCCAAATTGAAACTATTTTTATGCCAGGGAGCCCAATAAGAGAAGTTTTGCCAACCTCTCTTGACACATTATGAATACAATTTAATTTTGTCCAGTCTGTATGGTAGAGTATGTTAATACAATATAAATTATACAATTGGGGTGGTCATATTTGGTCTCCATGCTCTTCTATTGAGACAGACAAGCCTTGTTTTACAATTGTAAAACATTTCAGCTCTTGCGCAGGAAACCGGGTTCAAATCCGGGGTAGAAGAGGGAAGTTACATAGTGCTTACATAGTGTTTAAACTTTCAACAGTTCCTCATTTTGCTGACCCCCTGGAACCCTCTTAATAAGAACCCCTGGGGGTTCCTGGAACCCAGTTTTTTAGGAACCAGTGCTCTGTTGGGTGAACAACACCTGTCTCTCGAGGCCAGACAACTATTCCACAATCTCTGAATGCTACACAGAGTCTATAGCCTCTGTAACTAACTATCCTCTTGAAAGCCTGAAAGGAAACTGCTGAAGTATCACGGTATGATACTATTAGGAGGGCTAGCATCCACCATATTAACATGTCAAAAGCAGGGTGTGAAATGTGTCACCATCTGAGTGCAGGGGAGGCGTCGTGCTTCGTTTGCACCCATTGTTAGTCTGAGCAGGTCCGTGCATCTGTTGAGTGAGTGGCACACTTGTGGCATCTGTCCCCCCTGAACCAGCAGGGTTCGGGTTGACACCACTTGTCACTGGGAACAGGTTCAAATTAACATCCTATTGTCCATCTGTCCGTCCCTTCGCTTCCTCCCCCCTCCATCGGCTCACTGATGATTCAACAAACAACAAATAACGACTCAATGATCACTCAGAAGTATGGGTGTCGTTAACACACACACACACACACACACACACACACACACACACACACACACACACACACACACACAGTCACACGCACAGCAGCTGTGACTGGTGAAGTTTCATTTGAACTTCTAAACACCTGTATTGACTTTTTTTTATAAACATTATCTCAGTTGTCTTGTGGTGTTGACTTTGTCATCCCCCACTCACCCTCCGCCCACCCATATCATATCATCCAGCCTCCATGGTTTAGTTTCCCTGTTAATTGAAAGTCGGGTCAAAGCAGATGGCACAGTTAAAAGATCCCCCACCGACTGTAATAACACTCTTTTATTGATTAGTAGATGAGTCATCATCATCTATTCTACAGACTGCAGACCAATTATGTTAAACAATAGCAATATACTGTAACATAATAATGCAGTGGTTCTCAAACATTTTCATGTCATATAAATTGGCTGCGAGTCCCATTTGAAAAGATTTGGTGCAAGGGTCATAAGAGAAGATCATTTTGTTAAAATTTGTCAAATGCAAGCTCACAATGTGTCATTGCGTTTTCAAATATCCGAAAATTAAAATAGGGCTTAATTGTTAAAATTCTTCCACATTTCGTGTGCCAAATATAGCTGATCTAATAAGCTCACAACATTATACAATATTACAAAACCTAATCTAAAAACACATTATCAACACATAGGCTAATAGGCTTATCCCTATTCAGCCGATGCAATGCTGCACATCATCCTGGCCATGTCACTCTGCCTCTAGAGCTGGCGAAAACTTCTGGGAACTCCGATTACTCTGCCTCTTACCCCAAGCCAGATTTACCTTAGCCTGGCATGGCCAGAGGGCTAATATTATATTTTTTTGCACTGGCAGATTTGTCTGGATTCTAGGCTAGTTTTACCTCTTTTTGTTCTGTTTTCAAGGTGTCCCTGTTATAATTTGTGTATAACCTGTAATGTACAATATACTTTCTTTCTCCCTTTTTTGAGGACAACCTTAAGTTGGATATCAGAACATTTATAGTTATATGATATTTAAGTCAAAGGAAAAAAACTAATGGAAATAGAATTTCACAGATCTTTATTCAAATCACACAGATAACAATAGTAAAGAATATTTTTTGGCTTTTGAATGTTTTTCTGAAATAATCAACAACAAAAACATGTGTCCAAGAATCAGTCATAATCAATTTGTTATTCATACATGACAAGCAGCAAAATGTTTGGTGGGACATGTTCTTCAAAGACTGTACAATATTACAAGAAGATAATAAAAATAATACTGGATGTAATGAAGGGGGAAAAAAGGAAAGAAAAAAATATAAAAAAAACGTTTTTAAAAAATCTAAAAAGGGTAGAATGGCCGTTATGATAAACCTCTTAACCACTTAAACTTTGATTTTTTTTTTACCTTTGTTATAACCGTAGGCCTACTTTCCGTCTATACTAAGCCCCCTCCTGTTTTCACTCAACACTAAGTATTTTTTGCTGAAAATAGTCTTTCTACAAGTTCACAACGCATTGCGCTGAGAAAAAAAAGAAAACACTCAAAACAGCCTCAACAACACACCTCGAAAACTATAGTTCCTGTTTGCAATGAGACAGAGGACCGTGTCAAAAATCAAGAAAACGGGTACAACAAAATGTTGCTGGTGTATGTTCTGCTGCAACAACAGCAATACAATATAATAAGATGATAATAATAAAATAACACTTTATGTAATTAAAGTAAAAAAATAAAGTAAAAATGACAGGTAGAATGGCAGGTATGATAATTCTCTTTAAGGCAGGTATGTTATCTTTAGCAGCAGTGGGAAGTGTGCAAGAAGGCAGAAGGCACTTATGTACTCATGATTTTTTACTTAAGTAAAAAAACATAAAGAAATTAAATACTCAAGTAAAGTCTCAAAATTGCACTAGTAAGTGTATGTTACTATCAATGTCTGGAAGGCATGCACATCAAATTCACATGCGCATTGTACAAGTAACATTTTTAGCAGCAGCTCAGGATTCTTTAGAGCTGCAGTAGGCAACAGGCAGCCTGTGGGCCAGAACTGGCCCACCAGTGATAATATCTGGCCCGGCAAATTATGTTGTAACTAATTTACAATATCTGACTGACAGTCTCACATAGGTAGGATATGGACAGCAATGACTTTGCATTGATGAAACCGAGTAGGATGAACGCATAGTTCTCTTTCCATTCTTCTTTGAATGTTCAGTTTTCACCAAAAAAACGTCTCTCACGTTTAAAACACAATCCAGAAGTGTATTTCATATGCTGTAAACAAAACACTGTTTCTTTCCGTTCTAGGAAGAGACCTTGTTTGAAAAGGAGTATGACTGTCTGTGTCTCCTGATAAAATATAATTTTTCCCTTTTTGATTAAAATAATTGGTCTGAGACCAAACTTACTTGCTGACCTGCTTTAGAGTATGAATACAGTTTTTTTCTCTCTCTCTCTGAAAATAAATACGGGCTAACTACTCTTCAACGGCTCCTCCGTGGCCTTGTCACTTTGTTCAGCTTGCGGATGGATTTCCAGGAATGTCTTCGCTCTGCTGCGGTGTGCGGTGGAGAGCGAGACCGCACTCGTCGTAGGGGTGACTGCACTTCCGACCATCTGGCCTCGTTGCGGCGAAACAGATCGAAAAACTCCTCAGATGTGTATGTTGTGGTACGATAGTACGCTTCATCAGCGTGTTCTTTTGCGCGTTGAGCAATGATCTTCATCTGAGCAATGACATAGCTGAAAAACGTGTTGAAAAGCACCAGCGATGATGTGTCGGTGCTGGTCGAGCTCGGTTGATGCTCAGGGCCTCTCCCCGTTCCCCAGGATCTGGCTGAGGCTACTGACTGTGGCTGTTCCCTGGCCCTTGATCTAGACCTAGATCTGGACCGCGCTCTGGCGTGCGGTGGAGAGCGAGACCGTGCTCTAGGCTGATTGTGTCCATGACCTTGTGGGGCGGACTGCTGTCCTGATGTTCTGTCATCTTCAGGAGACGCTGCTGGGGGCATGGCACCCTCACTGTAAAACAAATAAAAAATACATACAAAATATTAGATCATAATATCAGACCAGTAAGTATTTCACACCTCCCAGACCCACAGTATATCAGGACATAGGCCAGGGGCGTTGGTTCTCAAAGTGCGGTCCAGGGACCACCAGTGGTCTTTGAGGGGGTTCCAGGGGATCCCTCGCGAAATTAGTTAATATAGCATCAAAATCAGTTTAACCACTTTAACATTTTCAGATGGGGTCAGGGTTAATATATATCAATTTGGGGGTCCTTGACATGAAAAAGTGCGAGAACCACTGGGCTAGGAAATGAGAATGTGTTGTTGCACGACTGTATGTAAATTACGTCACTTCCGGCCTCTGTGCTTGGGGAGTCGCTAGGTGTTGAATGTGCTTGATGCTGACCCCCCCATTAGGCCTATTGAGATCTCCCAAGGCAAGCCCTACCCATGATACAGCCCTACCCCCACAGTGAATTTGCATGGTTACCTGCAGATCAAGGTGGTGGTGATGGCACATTCAGTGCACTGGGAGACATGCCATTCCTCCATTGGTGTGTTGTCGCCGTCAT
Organism: Gymnoscopelus microlampas; assembly: GCF_963454915.1. NCBI lineage: Eukaryota > Metazoa > Chordata > Actinopteri > Myctophiformes > Myctophidae > Gymnoscopelus > Gymnoscopelus microlampas. The sequence goes on along the minus strand of NC_139956.1, from coordinate 28,212,732 downwards.
CATTTGTGTGTTGACAAATGGTTAGAGGCGTGGACCTTCTGGGAAACAGTCTGAAAAATTCCTCCGGTGTGTATGTGATCCCTCCTGACAATCTGGCTACCTCAGGACAGGCTGGGGCCATGGTGGTCTGTTCAGGAGATGCTGGGGCCATGGTCTGTTCAGGGGAGGCCGATGGGTGCATGACACGTTCAGGGGAGGCTGGGTGCATGGCATGTTTAGGTGCGGGGGGCTTGGTCACTTCAAGAAATGCCGGGGCTGTCGGCGGATGATGATCATCATCATCGCTGTAAAATAAATGAAAAGACAAAAAAAAAAAACATAATTATTAGATCATATATAATATAACTGTGTATTTCACACCTCACCCTAAGACTGGGCAATATAAGAATATTATATGGATATTGTTATATGAGACCAGATGTCATGTGGAATTCTGCACATTATTGTGAAAAAATACTGTCCTTTCCTGGTTTTTACCTACAAAACAGGCCATCTACAGGCCCACAACGTGCTGTCGGCAGGCTAGGGTGGTATTATCCTCATAATATTGATATATTCGGTCAAAAGAAATATTGCCCATCTGACCCAGCCCAGTGGCTAGTTGCTTGATATGTACCCACCCTGAAACTAGTTCCATTTGAAATCCCCCAACCACACCCACCCACTCTGTATGGAGATATTGCTTGATACAGCCCTCCCCCACGCACTCAATTTGCACCAAGTCACCATTGGCTATTCTCCCATACAGTGTGAAGTGAAATTCCATTAATTGGTGTGTGATTTCATTTAGTCTCTCTCTCCCCAAATAATGACCACCAAATACACAAATGGTTAAAATAATAACAGTAATAATAACAGCAACAATACTAATAATAAAGGAAAATTATAGGCATATATGTCACTACTTACAATTCAACTTGATCGAGGCCCTCCTGGTAATTAACCAGGTAGTCTGTGAGAAAACTGTCCGCTCCACTCATATCATAGAAGCTAGTATCTTCATCCTTGCATTCCAGCGGCAGCTCAAGGGGACACACGTCTTCGAAGCTCTGCGAGGCCCTCTTGGGAAAGGAGTCGAAACAAGCGTCACTTCCATCATCGTCGTCGTCATCCTCACTATCCGAGGATGCCAATTCAAGAAGATGGTCTTCAGAGGTAATGAAGCTCCGTGATGCCAAGGGAAAGGAGTTAAAGGCAGTAGACCAGTCTACAGTTCGCCCATCACCCTCACTTTCCAATGCCATTCCACGGAGGAACAGTTTTTCTTTGGTATAGCTTTGAGATGCCAGTTTGGGAACGAAACAAGCCCCAATGCCATCATCATTATCCTCGCTTTCTGATGCTAGTTCAAGGTGGAAGTCTTCCTCAGCGGCGATCTCTGATGATGGAGCCGTTTGGGGAAATGAGTTGAAGTAAGCGCCGCTTTCCTCATCGTCGTCGGTCTCCAAAGCCATCTCAAGGAGGTACAGGTTTCCTTTAGTATAGTTCTCTGGGTCCATGTTTTTGGAGACTCTGTTAAAACAAGCTCCAACCGTTACATCGTCGTCATCGTCGTCGTCGCTGTCCAACAGGCCTACCAACACAAGGCCCACTAATTCGGCGGTACTGCAAGTGGCACAAGATGGTGCGCAGGGCTCGGTGGTTAAGTTCACTGCCATATTGGGAAAAGTAGTTGAAAACCAAATCTAACCTAAGAAAAGTAATCCAAGCGGAAGACAGGATTCCAGATCACTCATGTTGGAGAGATCAAAAGGTCAGTGCAGGTCAACAGGGTCCTTTGGTGTGTTTGTGAGTCTCTCTGCTGCGCTCTGTGCCTTAAGGCAGACCTGGGTGGGTGTGTCTAGGTAAACATACAGCCTGCCTATTGGCCGAGCAGACCTGGGTGGGTGTGTCCAGGTAACCAGACAGCCTGTCTATTGGCCGAGCAGCTTACCTTTCTTCTGGACTGGATTAAGCCCCCCCGGGGCCCCTGAGCACTGAAACTAATAGCCCCCCACCCCCTTCAACACCCCCCATGGCTCCCCCCCCCCCACACACACACACACACACACACACACACACATACACACGACCCCCCCCCCCCCACACACACACACACACACACACACAGACAGACACGCGAGCGCCATTAAACGCCACCTTAATTATTTTAAACTTCCAGTCAAGCTGTGGATTAAAATGATCACACTTGTCTTGTACTTGCTGGCATGAATGGGCCAAATTACCCTCATAGTGAGGTACAAATCATGCAGTAATTAACCACTTCAGTCGTATATATATTTCGGCCACTTGAAAATAGCAGATCTACAGGCATTGTGAGCTTGTAGATCTGCTACATTTTCAAAAGATTTGTATAAATGGTAAATGGTGCATTTATATAGCGCTTTTATTTTATCCAAAGCGCTTTACATAGATTGTGCATTACATTCACCCATTCACACACACATTCATACACCGGATGGGGGAGGAAACCATGCAAGGCACCAACCTGCTCATCAGGAGCAATTAGGGGTTCAGTGTCTTGCTCAAGGACACTTCGACACTAACTCTGGGGGAGCCCCCCAGCCCGGCCCAGCCCGGGAACCTTGCGGTTTCCAGTGCACTCTACCCGGCCACTGTACCCCTGTGCCACTGCCGCCCCCATACATTTTGAACTTGCCTAATGGGACATTCTGCACAATGACTTTTTGTACTTTAATTCAGGACTTTTACTTCTAACAGAGTATTTCTAAATAGCAGCATTGATACTTTTACTTAAGTAAAAAATGTGAGTACTTTTTCCACCACTGCTGATGGCTCTCCCTCCCACCGTGCCCATTTAGCGCATTTCACACTCACTCACCACCAGTATCCACTTCAGGCTTCTCTCAGCAATAAAACAATCAATCAGTGAAACGTATTTGTTTGGGAGAAAAACAAACATTTCATTCCAGTTGTTAAAGTTGGATAATTAATTATAGGCTAGCTAGAGATCAAAAGCATTGGTCATGTTCCTATGAAGCTCAATAAATGAATGAATTAATCAATGAATTAATCAATCAATCTATCAAATCGATCAATCAATCAATCATAAAAAATGTTGCTGTCTTGAAGTTAAAATCATATGTTTAAGAAAGTTAGATTTTTGTTTTATGATTGTTGATTGTGTGATTCATGTGCAGTGGTGACCTTTGTTCAAAAGCAAATAACTTTTTTGCAGCACCACAACTGACACTGGCATTAATAACTTCTTAATGAACTGCTCAATGCCAGCGGTGGTTCTGCAAAAAGGTTAATTATGATCTTAATATCGCAGATTTCTTTTTATCAAGATACCCTTAAGTGTGAATATGGGCAAAAATATATTCTTTATTATTGAATTTGAAGTCACAGAAGCCAATTATAATTTTGTCTTTATTTAGGCTCCAACAGAGCTCATTCCATGTGTGTCACGTGATCCCAGTGTACAAGAAATAGGACGCATTAATTAAATCATCTCATTAATTATTAATCAACTCAACTATTAATTAACACTGAGGAGTTGGCGTTGGATTTAAGAAAATACAATCATACAGTTATAACTCCTTGATGAATATAGCAAAGATGATATAATTATAACAACGCAACTATAGAGGTTATGGTAAATAGTTACACAGTGGTGAAAAGAATGACAGGAACAGTCAATAAATGCACACAAAGTCAGCACAAAACTATTGTTTTGTTTATTCACATACTGTAGGCCCACAATGTTTGTATTTTCTATGCAGACTTAATGGAGTTGTGATCCAGTACAGTACATCTTTGACAACTTGTCTGTAAATGATATATTTTGTATATTTATTCTATTAACAAATAGACAATGTATAGTTGATCAATCTTGCTTAATTTCATACCTCTAACCGTTTGTTTAAAACATTGTTTTTCGTATTTGCAACAGAATTGCTCATACTCAGAGCAGAGCTTGTTCATGTCTTGACTCTGACGGGCTCACTTATGGAGTTAGTAGTTCATGACATAGGACACATACTGTACAGTAAAGCAGTGGTTCTCAACCTCTTCAGGTCGCGACCCCCAAAAATAATCATATTTGAACTAGGGAGCAGTGGGAACCCCCCTAAATAATCATATTTGAACTGGGGACCCTCCACCCTGACAAGCACTTGGAATTGTAGGAGTTGAGGCATTACATTTAGTTTGACTCTGTTCCACAGATAAATATTGTGAAAATAGCAGATTTATAAGCTTATAGATAGCTTTACAAGCTTATAGATCTGCTATTTTCGGTGTCTATTTTCACAATTTTTGCCTCTTTCTTATGTTATTTGACAATTTGGTCAATGTTTCACCAGTTTTTATAGTACAGTTTGTTGATTGCTTTTGATGCAGTCATTTTTGGGGGGGAATTAAAAAAAAAGTCCTTAAATTGTCACTTCACTGTCATCTGGGAACCTCCACAAAATCATGTGGTCACCCCCCCTGGGGGTCCCGACCCACAGGTTGAGAACCACTGCAGTAAAGGACACTAATGTGCATGCGTTATGGGCCCAGACCCGAGAGAAGGGTGTTCCCCTAGCGATGTACACGCTGGGTGAGCAGGTTTCTTTTAACTGAACGGGCAGGGATTTTTTTATGCCGTGTCCAGTTTGTCATCAGTCAGTTTCACCGGGAGGAGGAGGGCGTGGTTTCTGTAGCTTCAACGGACACGCCCCAGTGTTTTCAAAGCAGAGTCAGAGTGAGAGTTTCAATATTTTGAGACCTCATTTTATATACTTGACAAAAGTCATTACAATTTGTCTGGGTGGTTTATAATACACTAGACCATACCCGGTGAAGGGCGCAGGCGAAAGTAGTTGCAAAGTTGGGGTTAATGCACGTCCTGTCGCGCGGTTTCTCCCCCGCGCGCGCCCCGTCGTGGCGCCCCCCTATTTTGGGATACCAAAAGCGTGGGACAAAAAAATCCAAAAGTGAAAAAGAAAAAAGAAAAAAATGCAACATTTCTTTTTTATTTTCCTGGGGGTCCCCGCGCACCCCTGTGGAACATGGCGGACCCCTTCGCCTGTTTTTTTAATATTATAGGAGGGTGTTGTGATGTATTTCATATAAATGTAATTTCAGTAATGCATTGAAGCTGGTATTGAGGCGGTACTAAAAGAGGCGGTACTAAAAGAGTATTTGTAGTAGTAGTATTTACTCATTTGAAGTACTCTTAAGTATTGTTACTCAATGTATTTTCTTGAAAGTGTTTTTAATGACTTTATTAGCTTTAAAGTTTTTTTTACAGATTTTTAAGTATTTTTACTGTTCTTATCAACTTTTAGGTATGTGTAGTGTATTCATCAATCTTTAAGTGTTTTTACTCTTTTTTTCAACTTTTCAGTACTTTTAAGTATTTGTACTCATGTTGAGTACTCTGAAGTATTTTTACTCAAGGTATTTGAGTATTCTCTCCGTCCCTCTCTCTCTCTCTCCCCATCTCCCTATTTTCACAACGCATCGCGAGGCATTGTGAGCTTGTAGATGAGCTATTTCCACAACGCATGGCGACGCGTTGTGAGTTGATGATGCAACCTTTATTGTGAAGGAACGACTGGAAGAACGTTCATACAGGTTGTTGATAATATGTTTAACGTAGCTGTTAGCCGTAGCATGCTAATTGCTAACGCTACCCAGTTGCAAATTTGGGGTTAATGCACGTCCTGTCGCGCGGTTTCTCCGCCGCGCACGTCCCCGCGCGTCCCCCCCCCCCGGCCCGCGGTCACCCCTCCCCACGGGCGTATATATATATATATATATCAGCACGGAGAATGGCGTAGGCATGTTACTCGCCCGGCCCGGGCCGTCTGGTCATGTGTTTACTTTCGACAGAAAGAATTGTAGACGTAGTCAGAGAGTGGGCGGGGTCTGGGTGTTGCCATGTCGGCGTACTGTAAGCGCTGTAGGGCCAATGTTGGTGGTATATATATATATATGTATATATATATATATATATATATATATGTGTCAGCACGGAGAATGGCGTAGGCATGTTACTCGCCCGCCTCGGGTCCGTCTGGTGTGTTTACTTTCCACAGGAAGAGTTGTACTGAGAGAGTGGGCGGGGTCTAGGTGTTGCCATGTCGGCCGACTGCAAGCGCTGTAGGGCCAATGTTGGTGGTATAGGGTTCGTTTGGTTTGGCCTCGTTTTCATAGACCTCGTTGCTTGTTTCTCTCGCGAAACTTGGCAACACGACGCATGCGCAGTTTGATCGGAGACCCAGGACTCCATCCACCCACCCACCGTCAGGTTACTAGAATTATAGTAGGATTAGTCTTTGGTGTGACAATATGAGAACACATTACTGCTTTACAGGGTCTTTAAAGTAAACACTTTTACATACATGCAGTGTTCGTCCATGGACAAAGAGTTTACCCGTGCATGCTCATTTGTTCATGGACGTTTGCAGTTAATTCTGCACATACACCTTTGCCCATAGCCACTTCATCCCACACATGCACCAACCATCCCTATAAGATGTATTTCATACAGTGCATGAACCGTTTGTCCATGGACAAAACGGTTTGTCCCATACATGCAGCGTTGAGTAACTATTCTTGAATGTCCTGAATTTGGCACTGTATGCCTGACAAGTGCAGTGGGTAAAAATGTCCACAGCACTTCCATTCCCAGTTGACCCGTAATACATTTGAATTGCCCTCTATAACTAAAATTGAAAATACCTTAAATATTTTATTTATTTTAGAAATAATTAATCTTTCACTCAATAGGGACAACTCTCTTCACAAGTTGATGATGTAATTTGTGCATGTGTTCCAGCCCAGCATGATCTAATATGAGAGTGACGACACTAGCGTTGACTCCCATTGTGAGAATGGAATGCGGAAATGCTCAATTAGGCCTTGTGTACCCTGGGTACACAAGGCCTAATTTTTTTTCTGTTTTTTTTTTTCTTGGCTGAAAACGCCAAGACACTCGCCTAAAAGCGCTTCCAGGCACCCAAGCTGAAAATGTTTGAGCTTTCGGCAGGCAGGGAAAAGCGATGCGTGTCGTGAAAATGTGTGAAAATCTTTGAATAATATATATTTTTTATAGCGAATATTTTTTACTCAAATCTTTGCTTCTGGAGGTCCCTGGCACAAAACATTTTCAGATCGGGGGTCCGCGGCCAAATGTACATCAATTTGGGGGTCCTTGGCACTCAAACATTTGAGAACTAACTGATGTACAAGGTCACAGAGATAAGGATGAAGCTGAACTGATGGTGTGCGAACGGTCTCAGCTTTATTGTCACATCACAGATTTACAAAAGTAAAAAAGTGGGAGGGGGCAAGGGTGGAAGAGAGATCAATCAAAGAAAACAAACAAATGCTCTACATATTTACACATTGTACCTGAGATAAGATAAAGGTGCTTGAGCATAGCAGCAAACTACATGATATATTATGTTACTATGGATGTGAGAAAAACACTGTGGGCACGGTTTATTTGACTGCCTCCCTTTTATCAATGCTTATCTAATCGTATCATAATGTGGAATGCCCTACCAACTGTCATAAAAAAGTGTGACCTTCCTTCAAAACCACATTTGTAACTGGCTCCTGTAAAAGTCTAAGTTTATCACCGGAAATGACACCCCCCACCCCCCAACTGTACATATCCTTTTTTATATTTTTTATTACTACTCGTATATATGATGTCTTGCATATTATTGTCTGTCTTTAAATGTCTCGATGAATTGAATGCACATGACCTCAATGGAAATAAGCCCTGGGCTTTTTTGGGTTATCCTTTTAGCATTCTTTTGTATAAGTCTTTCCCACTGTACTTTTTGGCAAACTGTTAATAAAGAATTCAATCAATCAATCTCCTTTTAAGCCTATTTATGTTACATCTTTTGATTCTTGCTTTTATGAATTGTATCATTTTATAATTGTTATCCTACTATCCTACTATAATTCTAGTAACCTCTGTGCGTTTGTAGTGGAGGTGAAGCTACCCGGTTCTCCTCACTGGCTGGACCAATTGCTCTGATTTTGCACACATCCATTGACCATTACCATCTGAACTTAACTGTGAAGCCCGTTTCTCAATTTCATCAAATCTCAGCTTCTTATTAGCGTTTTTGTGTAAAACACTGTCGCCATGGTTACGGGGCTGCCCAGCTATGGGACGAACTGCCTCCCGGGTTGCCAGATCATGTGCGCATATCCCCCCACGGATGCGCTGCGCCGACCGGGTATGGTCTAGTGTCACTGTAATTTTTGTAAAGCCCGTTGTGAACTTGTGTCAGAAAGCGCTTACAGGCATTATACAAAATGACCTAGGACAAATTGCAACAGAAACTCAACTTTTTTTGTCTCATAAATATATTAGTAATAACATATCAAAAGTCCTAAGAAATCCCAGTGGTGGAACATAGGCTATTGAAAAAAAGATGAAATAGGTGATGTCACAATTTCCCATGTTAAAAAAGGATTTAAGCATGTTTTCTTGTCTAATTTCCACACAAAAGGTTCAATAATGTACACTTTTCAAGCAGAAACTTGTGTATGTTTCTGTATGTTATGCATTGCTTTTCATGTTCATTTCATATATATTTATGTGAAGCACTTTAAGCTGCATTTTCAAGACAAATTAATTCAACTCGACTCCAATTAATAGTAATTCATATTTACCATTTGAGTGCCAAATGGTAAACTCCTCCATCCATATGTACTCAAATGTTTTATGTTTATAATGTAACAGTGAAACAGTCTGCCTTGAGTCCATATTTATAACATAATGGAATATGTTGCATCAGTGCGCTGCATATTAGATAAGATAAGATACTGTATTAATTTATAGGCTCATTTAAAAGTTGATACGGCATTGACCTGGATTGTTTTATGTATGTAATCTTATCATGGTCACCTCAGAGTACAATAGATACAATAGCTACAGTGCAGCTGTAAAAAAAAAAAAAAAAAAAAAGAAGAAAAAAGATAAACATTTTGTAACAGAAAATTGTTGTTGTGAAAGCAAGGACCTATTCTAAAGTAGTCTGTCATGTTTACCAAATTCATACAGTTGTAACATAATTCAGCACTATGTGTTTCAAGTTTCAATTCAATTGTACAATGTGTGGCACCCTTCATTCACTTTATGGAAGTCAGTATGGCCCTCTGGAAATAAATTCTGCCCACCCCTACCCTATACAATGCACTGGACACCTACTGTAACTTAAAACAGAATTTCTCCCACGGGATCAAATAGGTCTAATTATTATTGAAGGTTATGGAAGGCAGTCTCAACCAAGACATGGATACCATGGTAGACTACCTCCGCAGGTGGCGTCTGTAGCTCAGCATTGGCAAGACAGTGTCGGCGGCATACCATCTTCACAACAGAAAATAAAAAAGGGAACCAGCATGTTGTCGTTGTCGAACGACTGGCATGTTGTCGTTGACAACATGCGCCTGGAATTTGAGCAAGCCCCACGTCAGCATACATTTGGTAAGGACACTGTTCTTCAAGCAACACCTAGAAGATGTTAAGGCCAAGGTGTCATCAAGGGTCTCACTGGCATGACTTGGCGAGCCACCGCCAAGACACTACAAATATCCACGCAAGCCTTGGTCTTCTCTGCAGCCAAATACAGCGCCCCCATCTTGGTGCCGAAGCCCACAGGTCAAAAAAAGGTTAACAGCTCCCTAAGGATCATAGCTGGTTGCTTGAAGCCCACCCAAGATCTTGGAAGCAGGAGTGGGAGATAGCCGGGCCCACTCAAATCCATCACTACATCAAGGACCTGGGGGATGCCGTCAAAGTTGAAGACCTACCATGCCGGCAATGGACCCTCCTGAACCTCCTGGCCCGTGGGTGCCCGCTGGCCTAGCAGTCCAGGCGCATACCACATAGGCTCTGATGCCTGACGGTGTGTCGCGGGTTCGCGTCCCTTTCCCGACGATCTTTGCTCCGTGTCACTCCCTGTCTCCTGTCACTCTCTACTATACTATCAATAAAGGCGCAGAAAAGCCAAAAAAAAAATCTTTAAAAGTAGGGTGGAATTACCACCTGTTTTCTACACGGACCACCCTCATAAGCCTGCCTCTTCGGCGTAGGACCAGAGACAAGGGCATGGCTATGTGATGTTAAGCTGGACATCTGACAATACATCAGATCCTCTTGAGTAGCGTGGGTGATGGTTCCACTATTGGATATATTGGATGTAGCACACAGTAATAATAATAATAATAAACATTAAGCACTGCATTTTCATACAGAAAATGCAGACAAAATCAACAAAATCACATGCACAGTGCTTCACATAAGAATGTACAGTATATGAAAACCGAGTGCATACAAATGCATAATGCATACAGAAACTTTTTTAACAAGCGCTGTACAGCATCCTACACAGTCTCTGGTTGATAGTGCACATTATTGAACCTTTTTTGTGGAAATTAGATGCTTAAATGCTTTTTTAACATGGACATCACAATTTCATGGGCCGGAAATTGTGACATCACCTATTTCAGCATTTTTCAATATGTTCCACCACTGGGATTTATTAGGACTTTTGATATGTTGTTACTAACATATTTGTGAAACAAAAAAAACGTTTAAAGAGTTTCTGTTGCAATTTGTTGGGTTAACCCCTTATTTTCCATAGAAGGCCTATACTAGCTACAAATAAAGTTTATCATTATTGCGAGTGCGTGCAGGTGTGTCTACAGGCTAAAGTGCGCTAACTGATATTAAGTTTTATTGCTTTTGATGGGAATCCTTCAAAGGCCCACTTCAGAAGAGGAGACACATCTGTTGAGGTAAGACCTGATTTCTCTCTCTCTTGTTCTATTTGCTGCTACTTTACTACAGTAGGCTATGTGTACTATGGCCTATTTGAGATCTAACAATTAACATCTTGAATAGTGCACTTGGGCATTTATTTGAGAGCGCTTATTCAGGGCCCCCTGTTATATGTTATATGATAATTATGTGTGCATGACTATGAACCATACATCTCAGTGTGACTAATAGCTCTTTTGCACTATTAGACATTAAATCAGAGGTTCTGGACTTGTTTCCATACGCTATGACTAGGTTTCAAATAGGGTTCTCAGAACCAAATTTGGGCCCTAGTCAGAAGGTACTTGGAACCTAGAACTCAGAACTTCAAATGTTGAAAATAGCTACATTTAAATTTTACATGCTGCTTTACAAGCACTGTGAGCGTAAATTCTGTATCAGCTTTTACCCGTTGAATTTGTCATTTGTATGACTTTGTCTTTCTTTTTATACATCCTTTTAAATTGTGATTTGTTTTTCTTGCTTTTTTGCCTTTTATATGCAATTGTTCTGCATGTGCAGCACTTTGTGACTTCTGATTAGAAAACTGCAATATAAATAAAGTTATAATAGATATATAAATAAAGAGATGCAAAATGAGCAAAGAGTTCGCGTCCTATCCTAAAATATCATTTAAGAATGAATGTCAAAAAGGTAAAATAGACAAATAATAGAGACTTTAGAATGTATCAAAACATCACTACAAAGTATATGAACTTCTGGGGTGTTGTTCGACAATCCATATGAACGGGTCCCAATTGAATTAAATGTGTGTGTGTGTGTGTGTGTGTGTGTGTGTGTGTGTGTGTGTGTGTGTGTGTGTGTGTGTGTGTGTGTGTGTGTGTGTGTGTGTGTGTGTGTGTGTGTGTGTGTGTGTGTGTGTGAGAGCGTGTTTGTGTCCATGCTTGTGTGTGTATTGTGTCCATTATGTAGCCATATTAGGCACTGCCATTCAAATGCATCCTTTTAGGTGGAAATTGACACAATTTTGATAAAATGCGATTTATTATCACATGACATTTCTAAATTATTCATTTTCGTATTTAAGTGGTATTTAATCAATTAAATCCCAGTATGTATTCTGGTATTCTGGGAAAACCTTCTGGTATTCTAGGAAAATAGCTTGTCGATCTGCTATTTTCAGCTAAGATATTTAATGTAGAGCGAAAACAAGTCAAACAAGTCACTAGTATAGAGCCCTGAGGGTTTCTGCTAGACACCGTATGGGGTTTATAAATGTGTTTAATACTTAGCCTGTTTTGTTTTCTTAATAGATTATACCCTCTAGGTCCCGATACACACTGATTTCGGATCTCTGAACACCTCCAGAGGTTTTTAGTTATCTCGTGTCTCGAGTGCATTTGAACCTGAAAATTGCGCTGTCCGTGTATAAACACTAAGGATGCTTGTTTCCTAGTGCAGTGGTTCTCAACCTGTAGGTCGGGACCCCCAGTGGGGTCCCCACATGATTTTGGGGTGTCCCCAAATGACAGTGAAGTGACAATTTAAGGACTTTTAAGACCTTTTTAATACCTCAAAAGAAAAGAAAGAAAGAAAAGAAATAAGACCATTACTGCATCAAAAGTAATCAACAAACTACACTATCAAAACTGGTCAAACATTGGCCAAACCGTCATAAAAAGAAATAGCAGATCTACAAGCCCACAACGCCTCTAAAGCGAGGCCACACAGAACCGAGCCACACTAAATGTTATGCCTCAACCATAGACTGTATAAATGAGATGGACAAACCCCCTCCGCTGCTTTCTACAGACCGAAAATGAAGCCGATTGTTGCAAGACTGTAGGTCCGCCATCTTTCAATACGCGTCAGAATGAGACCAGACCATTATTGGTTGGGTAGCTTGTCAATCAAGAGCGGGGGGCGGGGAATGAATGCTATTGGTTGTGTAGCTTGTCAATCAAATCATCCCGCCCCTCCTAGAGAATAGCCTACTTTATCGTCAATTTTATAATAAATAGGACCATAATTTAGCAAAACGCATATCCTGATGATTGAAAGGAGACTTTAAACTAGCAATTGGAAGCATATAGAATTTATGACAATTTTTATTACAGTAAGAAAATCTAGTCTAAAGTTTGTCAAAAAACCCATTCACTTGCGTTAAAATAAATTCTTTCTGACACCGCAGGTCGGCGCAGGGTAAAACAGCGCCACTCTGGCCATTTTGTCGGCCTCATCGTAAATATCTAAGACTTGCCCCTTGGGCCTCAACTCATATAATTCCAAGTGCTTGTCAGGGTGGGGGTCCCCTGTTCAAATATGATTCTTTTGGGGGGTCGCGGCCTGAAAAGGTTGAGAGCCACTGGCTGAATGTGGAAGCCTTCCACTAGAGGTTATTAAACATGTTAACAATCTCACTTTCCAGACCAGACCAACCGGTACCACAACCGTTGCCTCATCATGGAGAATGCCAACTTCAGCAGCAGCAACAGTCTGTACAGCAGATGGAAGAGTGGGGCAGACCTTTACATCTACGTTGATACCCCTTCAGTGGCTCTCCTACTGACCGGCCTCTGCATCGGTCTACTTTGGCTGATCGTCGTGTTGATATCCTTCTGTTGCAAGTGCTCGGAGGCCCGAAAACTCACCGTATTCAATGTGTCGCTGATTTTCACAGCCCTCCTCCAGTCATTGTCCACGCCAGTGATGGTGCTACTGCTGATTGACGGCACGTGCCTGTTGGAGCACTGCGACAAATTCGTATTCGTGTGGCACGCTTCAAGGCACTGTGGGGTGTTGCTACATCTCCTGGTGGTGCTGGAGTTCACCGTGGCCAAAACACGTTACAGTTCCAAACTGCAGTCCGTCTACTATTCTCTGCCAATTGTCCTCACCTTGGTTGTCGTCTGCATGCTTTTCTCGGACGTGACCTACGCCTCCAACATCGGGTTGGGAGCTTTGGCCTCTGCTTTGGCTGTGGTGGCATGTACAACAGCAGTATGGTCGTGGTGCACACGTCGCTCACCAATGGAGAAAAGTGAGGTTCAGGTAATTAGTACGGCAATACTCGCGTTCATCACATACGCTCCCAGTTTTGTGATAATGTGCATGTTGCAGAGTGGAATGCCAGTCCTTGTTCGTATTCTTAGAATTACGCTCTATTTGAACAACATGCGGCTGGTGATGGATGCACATCTGTGTTGGCTGGTCACCCGGGAGTCAAGCGCTCCGCCGCAGCAGGACCATGCACTGGTACTGGAGAACATGGAGGTAGATCGTAGGATTCGTGCCACAGGTCATATCAGTGGCATTCCTGGACCCTCACTAGGGGGGGGTGTGGGTGTTCCCAGGGCTACCAGTTGGCAAGCTCCCCAAAGCGGAGCGGGTACCTCACTAGGGGGGGGTGTGGGTATTCCCAGGGCTACCAGTTGGCAAGCTCCCCAAAGGGGAGCGGGTACCTCACCAGGGGGGGGGGTCTATGTTCCCACGGCTACCAGTTGGCAAGCTCCCCAAAGCGGAGCGGGTACCTCACTAGGGGGGGCTGTGTGTGTTCCCACGGCTACCAGTTGGCAAGCTCCCCAAAGGGGAGCGGGTACCTCACTAGGGGGGGGTGTGGGTGTTCCCACGGCTACCAGTTGGCAAGCTCCCCAAAGGGGAGCGGGTAGTGGGGGTTGGCCGTATGTTGGGGCACAAAATCACCAACAACAGGGGGCACCAGGGGACCCCCGAAATTATTTTGGCGGGTACCCAGATAATTAGCTTAATGTGCAACATTGTTTTCTCACTCAACAACAAATCAACATACAGTATAAGTGTAAACAGGGTATCTGCAAGGGACAATTGAATGACTCTTAACCTTTTAATACCAAATTGTCCAAATTGTCAAATATTATTACGCAAGAAATAGTGAAAATAGCGGATCTACAAGCTCTCGCAGTGCAAGGCATTGTGACCTTTATCGTGGCGAATATGTATAGATTGCCAAGTATATGTATTGTGTATTTGTTGGCCTTCCATACAATCTCATTGAATGTCTAAACAGCAAGCTTTTATATGAATGTGCTACAACTAACAGCTGTCAATCTAACAGTTGAGCTGACTCCTCCATGCTACTCTCACTCTGTCAGCAAATTTGTATATCTATGTGTGTGTCGCCTTTATCTTTAGTACATACCTTATATGATCATTTAGAATATAGCATCTCTGGTACAGTGGACTATAAGAACTGTCTTAGATTGGTGCTCATGAAGCTTGTGCCCCGAGGGGCTGCAGGAGGCCAGGAGGCCTGTTTCTTATGATCTGTATGCTGTTGCTCTGCCTGAATCTTCCAAATAAATGATCAACACTTCACCTTGACTGGATATTAATATTTTCCATTATTGTTTGTTTGTTTGTTTATTAAGGATCCCCATTAGTCTACACCTTAGTGGAGAGTGGAGACTATTCTTCCTGGGGTCCAGAACTTTGTAGATCGGCTATTTTTTTTTTCTTCGGAACCAAGTCAAACTAAATGTAGCCTCGATCTCCAGGCTTTTATTGTTTAGTTTTGCTAAAAAAAGAAAAGCCTGGACCAACCATAGCCTGTCCTGGGTATAAGGAAGTGGGATTTCCCCAACCAACCAGAGTGCAGTGGGCGTCGCTCGTAAAGTTGTGTTAACGGGGCGGGGGTTGACGGACAGATCGGTGAACCAATGGGATCAGGCGCAGTCTCTCTGCGCCTCTATACACCCGCCCCTCTATACACGAAATCAGGAGCGTTGGAGCAGGCTAAACTAAATGTAATGCCTTCAATTCCAAGTGCTTGTCAGGGTAGGGGGTCCCCAGTTTCCCAATGATTATTTTGGGGGGTCGCGGCCTGAAAAGTTTGGGAACCCTTGGCTTAGACTTAGAGGGTAGTACCACAAGTTTAGGATGAATTTGCTCCCTTGTGCTGGGACAATGTCATAAAAACATTTATTATGTGATTATACGCAATTATTCAAGTTTTGATATTGATCTACAAGCTCAAAACATTTCAAGCTTGTAGATCTGCTACTTTTGCTACTTTTGTGTGACACCGTAGTATGATCACGTAGGGCATTCATTTAAGAAAAAACACAAAAAGTTAAAATATGGAGATGAGGGGGGCACGGTGGCGCTAGCGCTGTTGCCTCACATCTAGAAGTTCCTGGGTTCGATTCCCACAGGGGACGCTCTGGGCGCTGGGGGCGTGCTCTCTCCTCCACGTCATCAGTGCCCATACCCTGAAAAGAGCACCTACAGGTGTCTGCTATTTGTAACTGGCTCTTGTAAAAAGTCTAAGCTTATCACCGGAGATGACCCCCCCCCCCCTCAACTGTTTACTGTACATATATATTTTTTTTTATTACTACCCGTATGTATGATGTTTTGCATATTATAGCATATTATTGTCTGTCTTTAAATGTCTCGATGAATTGAATGCACATGACCTCAATGGAAATAAGCCCTTGGCTTTTTGGGGTTATCCTTATGCTTCTTTTGTATAAATCTGTATCATTGTACCTTTGTTGCAAACTGTTAGTAAAGTATTCAATCAATCAATCAATCAATCAATCAATCTCCTTTTACGCCTTTTTATGTTATATCTTTTGATTCTTGCTTTTATGAATTGTATCATTTTATAATAGTTATGTCACTGTCATTTTTGTAAAGCACTTTGTGAACTTGAGTCAGAAAGCGCTATAAATAAAGTCTATCAGTATTGCGAGTGTGTGCAGGTGTCTACACTACAGGCTAAAGTGCACTCAACTTTATGATATTAAGTTTTATTGCTTTGGCTCCAAACGCCCACTTCAGGAGAAGAGACACATCTGTCGAGGTAAGACCTGATTTCTCTCTCTCTTTCTTCTTCGTTATATTTGCTGCTACTTTACCACCGTATGTGTACTATAGCCTATATAAGATCTAACAATTAACATCTTGAATAATACACTTTGCAGAGGCATGGGCATTTATTTGAGAACGCTTATTCAGGGCCCCCTCTTATATGTTATATGATAATTATGTGTGCATGACTATGAACCATACAGCTCAGTGTGACTAAAAGCTCTTTTGGACTATTAGACAGCATATCAGAGGTTCTGGACTGTTGTCCATATAGACAGGGCTGTCAGGGCAAAAGCTATAACAACCTGATAAATAGGTGTATCAATCTTTTCTCAGTTGTTCCTAATGTGAAGTTTTAAGTAGAATCAAATTCAGCTTGGGACATTTTTATATCGAGCATAGTTAATGAGATAATTTGCATATTTGCATAAATGAGCAGAAATAATAAGTAGAGGCTTGTGTTTTGGTGGTTTTCTGCTAAGTGAATGAATATTTTATCTCATTCAGGTGTAAGGATGTTTACAATGTAGCCATTGGGCATGTTTATAGTGTTTAATTAGCATACATTATGCTTATATAATGACTCGATGCAAATACATGGTCATTTTCTTTTTAGTGACGTTGCAAGTATTTAGTTTTTTCAAATATTATTATTCCTGTGCATCGGATCATTGCAGAGGCAGTAAATATGTCATAAATGTTATGTCTCAACTCATACAATTCCAAGTGCTTGTCAGGGTGGGGGTCCCCTGTTAAAATATGATTAATTTGGGGGGTCGCGGCCTGAAAAGGTTGAGAACCACTGGCCTAGTGTAGCCTGAATGTGGAAGCCTTCCACTAGAGGTTATTAAACATGTTAACAATCTCACTTTCCAGACCAGACCAACCGGTACCACAACGTTGCCTCATCATGGAGAACGCCAACTTCAGCAGCAGCAACTGTCCGAACAGCAGATGGAAGAGTGGGGCAGATCTTTACATGTACGGCGGTACCACTTCGGTGGCTCTCCTACTGACCGGCCTCTGCATCGGTCTACCTGGGCTGATCGGCGTGTTGATATCCTTCTACCGCAAGCGCTCGGAGGCCCGAGAACTCACCGTATTCAATGTGTCGCTGATTTTCACAGCCCTCCTCCAGTCATTGTCCACGCCAGTGATGGCGATACTGCTGATAAATGGCATGTGCCGGTTGGAGCACTGCGACAAATTCGTAGTCGTGTGGTACGCTTCAAGGCACTGTGGGGTGTTGCTACATCTCCTGGTGGTGCTGGAGTTCACTGTGGCCAATCCACGTTACCGTTCCAAACCGCAGTCCGTCTACTATTCTCTGCCAATTGTCCTCACCTTGGTTGTCGTCTGCATGCTTTTCTCGGAAGTGACCTACGCCTCCAACATCGGGTTGGGCGCTTTGGCCTCTGCTTTGGCTGTGGTGGCATGTACAACAGCAGTATGGTCGTGGTGCACACGTCACTCACCAATGGAGAAAAGTGAGGTTCAGGTAATTGTACTGGCAATAGTCACGCTCATCACATACGCTCCTAGTTTTGTGCTTATGTGCATGGCGCAGAGTGGAATACCAGTCTCTGGTCGTGTTTATAACATTATGCTCTTTTTGACCAACATGCGGCTGGTGACGGATGCACATCTGTGTTGGCTGGTCACCCGGGAGTCGCGTGCTCCGCCGCAGCAGGACCATGCACTGATACTGGAGAACATGGCGGTAGGTCGGAGGATTCGCACCACAGGTCATATTAGTGACGTTCCCGGACCCTCACTGGGAGGGGCTGTGCGTGTTCCCACGGCTCCCAATTGGCAAGCTCCCCTAAGGGAAGCGGGTGGTGGGGGTTGGCCATATGTTGGGGCACCCAACTGGCAAAATCGCCAACAACAGGAGGCAACAGGGGACCCCCCAAATTATTTTGGGCTAGCCCCAGATAATTAGCTTACCGGTAATGTGCAACATTATTTTCTCATTCAACAGTAAACAAATCAACATACAGTATACAGGGTATCTGCACATTTCTAAAGTTACAATTGAATGACTTTTAAGACCTTTTTAATATCAAATTGTCAAATATTACGCAAGAAAGAGGCAAATATTGTGAAAATAGCCGATCTACAAGTTCACAGCGCCTCACACTGCAAGGCGTTGTGACCTTCGGCTATTTATTTTTATTTTTTAAATATTTATCTTCGGAACAGAGTCAAACTAAATGTATTGCCTTCAATTCCAAGTGCTTGTCAGGGTAGGGGGTCCACAGTTCCCCAATGATTATTTTGGGGGGTCGCGGCCTGAAAAGTTTGGGAACCCTTGGCTTAGCCTTAGAGGGTTGTACCACAAGTTTAGGATGAAATCGCTCCCTTGTGCTGGGACAATGTCATAAAAAACATTTATTATGTGATTATACGCAATTATTCAAGTTTTAATCTTGATCTACCAGATCAAAACATTTCGAGCTTGTAGATCTGCTACTTTTGTGTGACGCCGTAGTATGATCACGTAGGACATTAATTTAAGAAAAAACACGAAAAGTTAAAATATGGAGATAAGAGGTTTCTGCCCGACAGCAAATATATGTTAAACTTTATACACACACAAGTAACGCTGAGGAAGGCCTATACGTGCCGTTCTGTTTGGTAGCGGATCATCATTATTTTTTCTTTTAAACTTTATACACAAACATTTTATATGTATTTTATATTTATGCACTGTTACCACAATGATTTCATTAAATGAATGTCTAATAAAGTCAGAGAGTTGAATAGCAGCATGTTAAGAAGTTTGTGTCTTTTTTCCTCCATGTTGATTCACGTATTTGAATAGTCTTTACTGTGCTGCATGAAGATGATCCAATCACTTCAGAGAAAAGAGCACAAATGTAGTTTTCTCAGTCTGAAAACTACTCAAAAGGGCGCCGGCCTAGTCAAATTCAATTAAAATTAAATATTTCAAACTTATATAACATATGTTAGTACTTCTGGCAGTGTGCACAAGGAATTTGGCCCTGACCGGTCCAGTGGTTTGTGATATTAGCTCTGGACACACAGCATACCTGCCAACCTCCGACCGTCCGATAACAGGAGATTTTTTTCCCAGGGGGACTGAATGTTTCCTTTATCCTCATCTTGCGCTAATGCACGCAACTGTTTTGCCAGGTTTTATTTTTGTTGTACTTCAGTGCGCTGACTCTCTCCCCGCACCTCGATGTAAAAGTGTCCATTTTGTCCAAATTGTAAAAAGAAAAATCACGCCCTGTGTGAAGAGAGTGGTGCCTTTGATGAGCCCCGTATTGATGTTGTCATCAATTTTTGTTTATTGGACATACATACATACATACGGACGGACACACGGACAAAGTCAGATATGGAGTGGTTGGCACCACTCAAAAAGAATGGTCTTGTAATGTTAACATGATGTCAACATGCAGTACATCATTATCAGACTTATTTTTAACTTCTTGTTTATGCTCAAACTTACTGGATGTACAGGTTTTGTAGCAATTGTAGAAATAATAGACCTTAATTTATTGTCGAATGTCTAAGCATTTTCTATTCATGTATGCATGCATTACTTAACTTTAAAACATTTTCAAATATATTTATATTTTTACAGTTTGGACAAAATAGCCATCGAGTTTTCTAGCTGTCCCTAGTACCCACCTACACTGTTACCGATGTGGGGATCCCCTTATTTTTTTAACTCTGGGGGATCCTCGCTTCCTTTGGACTTGCTTCCCTAAACCAGGCTGCTTATTTCTCTCGCAAAGTCTGGCAACGCCGTCATTAATGCGTCATCACTGTGGGCCTGAATTGAAACCACACAGACGTCGCAACTGAATCTGGTCGGAATGAATATGTCCTTCTGTTTGTAATTAACATTTAAAAGTCATATTTAATTCCTTGCCACGTTAGTAATAATAATAAAAACCGGAGCTCGGTGGCCTTTTGGACGTGTATGTAAGGTAAGCAGAGCGTTGTTGCAGCACATTTTATTGTAGCTCCAATCGGAACCTCACCCTCCGCTGTATAGCTCCGAGATGAGGTTCCATATCGTTCTCTGCCGTTCGGCTGAAAAATGTCCGCACATTTGCCACTTTACATGTTTCTTACCCCTTTCTGCACATCGTATCCAAAAAGTAAAGGTATTCTGAAATGATCACAGATGTTTGAAATTTTAACTCACCATAAAATCTAACAAACGAGTTGAAAAAAGCACTTTATTCGCCTCTCTCCTCCGCCGGTTACATGTTTTTAAGACATTGCGCAAGAGTTGCGCCCATAGAGATAACATTACTGATTCCCCTACTGGTCAAATGTTGAATTGCATCTTCTAATGCATAATATTATTGAACCGGCTGAGGAGAGAGGCGAATAAAGTGCTTTTTTCAACTCGTTTGTTAGATTTTATGGTGAGTTAAAATTTCAAACATCTGTGATCATTTCAGAATACTTTCACTTTTTGGATCGGATGTGCAGAAAGGGGTAAGAAACATGTAAAGTGGCAAATGTGCGGACATTTTTCAGCCGAACGGCAGAGAACGATATAGGACCTCATCTCGGAGCTACATAGCGGAGGGAGAGGTACTATATGGGGCTAATTTTATTGTATATTTCGCCATAGTGTGTCCTGCTATTAGCTACAGCATCCAGAACCTTCTTAATGTTATTATTATTATACCACTGAGATTAGCATTAGTTAAATGATCTACCACTGATATAAAGTCAACGTTGTTAATATACAACATGTCATTAGATCATGAGAAACGTGTGTATTTGTGTGTGATTGTGATATTCAGACATGATGAACCTGGTCTCTGGCTCTGCTTGATAAATGCTTGTAAAGCAGGACATTATTATCTACTACTATCTTGAGCTTGTAGATCTATTTTTGCCTTGAAACGCTGTCCTTTTCAGGACCAATATTCTGAATCAATCTTATTTCCTGTTCCACTGTTTATGAATATCATTGGCTAATGGCTGCACAGTAAATAAACGGTTCATTGATTGGACCCATTGTCCCCATGTTTCAGGGCTGCTACTACTACTAGTAACGCAATTCCATGTTAGATGAATAGATAGATGTGCCTTTATTGATCCCACGAGGATCCATGGGATGGATAGATAAATGGATCTATATAGCTATAAATTCATAATACTAATGTATATAATCTTTACCTGGTGCACAGCAAAGTCCTATTTAAATGTTAAATCTTCTCGTGAGGGGGAATATATAATCAGTGGGTAAAGGCAAATAATAGATCAGCTAGAGCAGTCAGGTAAGTTTCTAAACAAAAGCCATCACTTTATTGTAATTCGGCCTTTAAAAGCCAGACTTAAGCCATATCACAATATTATAGCCCAGTGGTTCTCAAAGAGGGGTCCAGGGACTCTCAGGGTTCCTTGAGGGGTTTCCGATTGATCTTTACAGGGTGTGTAAATCAGTGAGAGTACAAATGGAACCAAATGTACCCGTGAGGGTCCATTGGGTTCCATTTAGTCGTACACTGTCAGGTCAGGAGTTCTGGGAGGTCTTTGAAATTAAAAACCGCTGCTGTAAAAGAAGGCTTTCACATCATACAATTGTTGGATGGGTCGCTGTAGTTACCCACTAGTCCTATACAGGGTTGCCAGATAGACCACCATTCTAAGTCTGACATCATAGACTCCATCTTTGGCCATGGCCAACATTAGGACTCCATATATAGATACATATGACTGACTCGTATAAATGACATCGTTGGGATGACACAAGCACCGTAGCCAACGATCTCCAAGCCAAGGGAATCTCAGAGACGGATTCAGTTCCAACAGCGGTAACCAAGGACTCCCAACGATCTCCAAAACACGGCTCTTTGACTTCGACTATTCCAAGACTACATCTGCCAGACTCGTTCTCCAAGACTTTGACCAGTTCTAGACTCTTACCTGGAGAGAGATCAGCATCCTCTGTACCAACTAGGCTATATCTGGCCTTACAACCCAAATACTCAGGTGTTGCATAGTTCACCCCCAAAATGTATTTTTTTCTATCGATTAGTCACCCCATGGAGACTTGAATTCATGGAGATGTTTTGTTTTTGTCGCATTCCTAAGCCAATACTTTGATGTCTGGCGGTAGGAGACAAAGTGTCAACTTTGAGTCTCCTACCGGAGACTTTCCGCCGGCATCAAATTATTGGCTCAGGAATGCGACAAAAACAAAAAAATCTCCATGAATTCAAGATTTCATGGTGTGTAATTGATAGAAAATAAGATTTTTTTTTGGTGAACTATCCCTTTAAGCCTCTGCAACTACGTCATCTTGTGATTCACTCTGGGTTAGGGTTAGACATCTCGGTTTAAGTTCTACTTGGACACCATTGCAGCGGGATTTTCTTGGCTTAGGTTTAGAGCTTTCGTTCTATTTCAACTGCTATAGCCAAAATCCCAGACCAGATAAATAGTCTAGCTCATTGGTTCTCTATAAAGTGGGGTCGGGGGACCCCCAGGGGTCCTTGAGGGGGATACCAGGGGGTCCCCAGCAAAATGTGTTAATATAGCATCACAATAATTTTAACCACTTTAACCTTTTATACTTTGGCTATTCAAAAATAGCAGATATACAAGCTCATAGCGCGGTCATATGTGCCTCGCTATGAGCTTGTAGATCTGCTATTTTGGAAAAATCGTGAAAATGTGTGCAAATCTTTGAATATATATATTATTTTTTTTGTGGGGGCGGGGTCCGTGGCCAAATACATATCGTTTTGGGAGTCCTTGACATGAAAAGGTTTGAGAACTACTGGTCTAGCCATCACACTATCTATATAATATTCTGCCTGGCCCTACTACCATAAAGGGATTTGTTTGTGGTAACTGATCAGTCATTTGTTAATGTGTGCTTGCAGAATTCTCCGTGTGTACTGTGCGGGTCAGAGCAGAAGTCCAGTCCGTGGCCATGGCATCTCCAGGGGGACAAGGCGGAGGAGGCACCGTGTCCACCAGAGGAGGGGGCGGAGGGGCCAGGAGGATGAAGTGGGCGCTGGAGCTGAGCGTGGGCAACAGCAGGTAAAACACAGGGCTCTCACCATCATGATCATTTCAGTTTGACGGTTAACTGTCATACAAAGAATTGTGGTTACCGCGTTTCTTTATTGTGTTTTTGGCATTTAACTTTGGAACATCAAAATGACATTAATTTAGGCTTTGTGAACAACAATTGCACAGGACAGATAATATGGCAAATAACTTAAATATACAAAGAAAGACTGAAAATGACCAGTACCAATAATCAAAATAGATAATTTACTATGGCCAAAACAGGCCATATACAGTATTCAATAATTGTATACTTTCATAATGTAAAAATAAATAACTAGTGGAATCTACAACCTCACAAAGCATTGCATCGTGATTCGCGACTAGATCCTTTGTTAGTTTTCTTTTTATTTTAATGATCACCAATAATGACAACCAAAATGTGGATGCCAGGTTAACAGTGGTTTGGCCTTTCCAAGTGCATCCATCATAAAATCTGCTCCTTGTCCTTCAGGAGTCGAGGTGACCGGCAGGGGGGTCAGGGAGATGTGGTGTACCCCATCGGCTACTCGGAGAAACCTGTCCCCGACACCAGCATCCAGGAGACGGACAAGAACCTGGTGGAGAAGGTGAGACTCGCTGCCTCTCATTCTTCAGTTGTTTTGAGGAACCGAAATCTAAGAATTGTACTCCCATGTACTTGTATAAGCTGTAACAATACAAACCTTGAATCTTGAAAGGGGAGGTTTGTTTTAGACCCTAACCCTAACCCTAGCAATTTAGCAGACACTCACTTATTCAGAACCACTTAAAAGGGCAAGATCAGAGTAAGCATGAACTCTAGCCAACAAACCACAAGGTGCTGTAAATAGTCACATAAGGTAAAGTGCAGAGAGAAAAATGTTGTGCCTCAAAGAAACTAGGATACCAGGTAATATCGAACCTAGCGTCTGTCTAAACGACATGCTTTGTGGTCAAGAAAAAATAATAATCTAAACAACAAAAACATGAATGAGTAACCAACATACTATATATCTGCATAAAGAAAACTAGCATTTATAAAAAAAACAAGCAAGCAGTGTTCACAACTGTGATTTCAGGCTATACAGATACATTTTACTTATCTCTCCTCTTCCTCTCCTCTCTCTCCTCCTGTAGAGATGCTGGGACGTGGCGCTGGGTCCCCTGAAGCAGATCCCCATGAATCTGTTCATCATGTACATGTCAGGCAACACCATCTCCATCTTCCCCATCATGATGGTCTGCATGATGGCATGGAGGCCCATTCAGGCACTCATGTCCATGTCTGCAAGTGAGTACCCCAAAGAGTGTTTTGTGTGTGTGTATACTTGTATTACTATTTGCAATTACTGTTGCAATATTTTCGCAGAACGAAAAAAAAAAATTTGAGTCATCAAGCAGTGAAGATGATTTTGTGGTCCTGTCACTTGTGAAAAAAAGGAAAAGAGAATATTGGCTTCATCCTATCCTGACATTTCGTAAACAGGACGGAGAGTTTCACACGTTTCACACAGTGGTCCAGTTTGATGCTTTGCTAGCAACACTGGAGCCACATATTAAAAAGACCACCACAAACTTCCTCGAGCCAACTGCTGCTGAAGAGCGGCTGGCAGTATGTCTACGGTAGACACACACACACACACACACACACACACACACACACACACACACACACACACACACACACACGCACACGGTAGTGGGGCGCTGAATCTGCAGATAGGCTATTCACTTCAGGATACACTACAGCTTAAAACATGAAACATACAGACTGTGATCAGTCAGTTTATCAGGAAGGACACAACACTGCTCAAAAGGCAAAAGACAGCTGCGGAAAACGCAAATAATCGACCCTGGTCCGAAAAAAATACATACGGACGAAATATTCGGCGGCAGTGTGCAAACGTGAGGTCGTTTTTTTTTCCGAAATTTGTGCCTAAAAAACGCTCCAGTGTGCAAGGACCTTTAGGCTTGCAATTAGAAAACGATTCAGGTTGGGGTTAGGATTAATCATTTAGAGGACACCACTGCATAGTACTGAGCGTGTGGAAACCTCATCAGTTTGGAATGATAGTAACGGAAATTAAATGAAACACTTTTGAACATTGCATTTTAATTAGACTTTTAGAATCATTAAAACTGCTCTCAGCTTTAAAAGCCTTGTGACTGGTTTTGTATGCATTAAAAGAAGAGGTTCTTGAAACCTGTTAAGTAAACAATTTGTTATTAAATAATAATAAATCATTTTGAAAGGAAATGAGTACAGTATGTGCATAAGTGTGTGCACCTCCTTACTTCGGTGAAGTTCCAGCTTATCGTCTCTGTCGGGTGAAAAAATAGCAAAAGTAGCAGATCTACAAGCTCAAAACGCTTTGCGCCGTGTTTCGAGATTGTATACCTGCTACCTTTGATACTTTTGTGTGATGCTGTAATATGATCAAGTAGGGCATTCATTTACGAAAAAACACAAAAAGTTAAAATATGGAGATAAGAGGTTTCTGCCCGACAGCAACAATATAGTATGTGCAGTGGTGATGTTGGTGTGGTTTCTTGGCTTAAGTGCCGATTCTTTTGTCCCTACAGCGTTCAAGCTGCTGGAGAGCTCCAGTCAACAGTGGCTTCAGGGTCTCGTCTACCTGGTTGGCAACCTCCTGGGCTCGGCATTGGCTATCTACAAGTGTCAGTCAATGGGACTGCTTCCGACGCATTCGTCTGATTGGCTGGCTTTCATAGAACCGCCTCAGGTAAGCCTAGAGATCAAACGTTATTCGATTTTTCACCCCCTAGATACAGCAGTTATTAAAAGTAAGTTGTGGTTCAGGGGGTAGATCACTCGCCTGGGAATCTTTAACGTTCCCGGTTTCGATCAAGGCGCCTCCTGGTATCGTGTCAAAGTGTCCTTGAGCAAGACACTGAACTGCTCTGGTTGGGATCCTTTAACGATTCCTGTTCCTTAAGGAATCTCTCCAAACGGTCTGATTCCATAATGGTTCCCTTTAACGTTCCCTTTTCCTATATTTTGTTTAAATCGATATAATTTTGTCCTTCATTACAATTTTTTAAAACACAAATTCAATCATACATACAGTATTGCATACATATTGTTGTAGAGGGGTCCAGGGACCTTCTGAGTTACTTGAGGGGGTTCCAAATGGACCCTTACACGTCTGTGTTACGGGTCCATTTGGTTCCATTTGTACACTCTCAAGAGTTATGGTGGTCCTTGAAATTAAAACGTTTTAAGAACCACCAGTATTGTAATTTTATAGCAGACTGGAAGTCCACATACCATACTAGACAGTGTGATAAAAACAGATTCCAGAAACGGTTCCAAATGTGGTGGAACCGATTCCGGTTCCTCAATGTTGGATCCGGTTCCTCTGCATGGCGGCCGCTTTGTTTTCCTGTATGATCCATTCCTTGTTGATGGACTAGAAACAATATTGGAATGATGGAACTGTTAAATCTATTGGATAATATTTCAATGACACCTTCTTTTTTTTTGTATCTCCGACAGAGAATCGAGATCATGGGTGGAGGGATGGTTTTGTGAAGAGGATGGTGTCTGTGAAGAGGATGGTGTCTGCACACATACACACACCCACCCACCTCTGTTTGCCTTTGCTGTTGCAGACATGGACTGATATTAACTTCATTAACTGTATAGGTCTGCTTTAGCCCATTTAGACCTGAGACCAATTCTAAAAAACGTCTAATACTTGTTTTTTCTGAAACCCCTTTTTTATTCAAAAGATTTAAAAAATAAGCATGTTGGTATATTAACAACTAATGTTCACACAGATGCAATGCATAGGTGTAACAGGTCTAAATGGGATAAGTCTCTGCCATAGCCTGTACTTGTTCCATCTGTCGTCATCTTTGTCTCGTTCTCTTCAAGTGTTGGACGGAGATTTCAGTGGCAGAAAGTTATATTGTGAACTACTGTTAGGGCCTCCTCATCATTTTGACATTTGAGACTTCTCCCAGCTTTGCAATTGTGCAAGTTCAGAAATAAATGGTTGTTGAAAATGTTTTAAAGTTCCAAAACGTCATCCGTTAAGCAAACATTTTAGAATATGAACTGAAATATACAATTTTGACACTAGTCTAAAACATGAAAGTGTCCAGTGTGTGAGAGTGCTTTGTGGTCTAAAATCTACTGCTCTTTAGAAAAGGACCTTTCTCTGTTTTAATTAACTACTGTTAGTTACCTTTAACCACTTAAGCCCTGTATACCTTGTTGTAAGACAAATGGCTAAAAGAACTGATCTACAAGCTCATAACGTATCGCATTGAGCCTGTTAGATCTGCCTTTTTCCTTTTTTAGGGACACCAGGATTAATGTGATTAAAGAGTAAACTTTCAAAGTTTTGAAATAAAATGTTAAAAAAATCTAAATAAGACCATTTTAAGCTTGCTACACTTACATTAACAGTTGAAATTGTTTATTTATGATGATGACTTGCTCTGTAAAATTGCTCTATTAATAATAAATCCTTATTGGTTTAAATAAAATGTTGCACCTTTGATTTCTTTCAAATAAAAGTGCCAGTTTGAAATATCTCAACCTGGGAACCCATACGGTAACAAACAAATTTGCCTCTGGGGGCACCACGTCTCCTGACACTCCTGGATCATCATTTTTTCTGGTTTTCTCCTGGATTTGGTATCAAACTCCCAAAATTCACCAGAACACAGGAAATTACATCTACTATGTTAAAAAGTTTATGGGGAGGACCCCCAGACCCCCAGGATGACTGAAGCTCCTACATTACTTCAGTCATCAGATCAATTTCTGTAGGCCTACTTTTTTAATGGATGAAATTGTACCATTTTATTTTCCAATGCTAGTAAAGCAAGCCTGATAAAAGTATCAAACTAAATTTTAAGACTTACAGTAGGCTGCCTTGCCCCACTGGAATACAGTGACTGATATGAATTAATAATATACTGGACCATATGATACGTAAAATGAAGAATACCTTGTGATGTCTGACATTTTATTACAAATGAAAATAAAAATAAGAAACAGTGCAGTAACAATACGTTTTCGTAAAGCAGCAATTTTGCATGTACAATATAAATCACTGTGATGCAGGGGTTAAGATACAGGGCTTACAACCGAAAGGTTCCTAGTTCAAATTCAACTTGGACATTTTTCCAACTTTTACCTGACTCTTGCACCTTCAAATCCCACACATGCTGATTTGCCATTTCCAGGATTTGAATCTTGAGTCCCAAGACTCAAGACCCAAAAGAGTCTTGAGTCGAACCAATTACTCCCGCGGAGACATCAAATTTCTCTTTTGGGCCTTGAGTCCCAAGACTCAAGGCCCAAAAGAGAAATTTGATGTCTCCGCGGGAGTAATTGGTTCGACTCAAGACCCAAAAGAGAAGTCTCCCCGGAATCATACGAGGAAGTAAAATATATAATAAGCAAGAAAGGAAACATGGCCGCAATAAATGGACCCAGGGAGAAAGCGTGGCAAAGTATTGGCGACAAATTAAATGCACAAGTCGTCCAAAAATATATACAATTTATATGCAAGTTCATGAATATATAATTCAGTTAGGCTTAAACATGAGGAATGTATAGTGAATATTGGAATTCGCCTACTAATCTACAATGCGATAGCCTATTATATGCGCCATGCATCCAACCAATATCTTTTTTTAATATTTCGTTTCGGTAGTGACAAACTTTCGTTTCGGTAGTGACACAATGGTGAATAAAAAATGTACTAAGTCCAGAGCTCGATGAATGTTAGGGACCAAAAAAAGTCACTACAAAGTACTACCAATAAACTCTAAATTGCCTGAAACGTACTCCTAACAGGTTTTTGGGGGCACGATTTTGGCCTCCACACTTAATGATTTTTTCGGATTTAACTTTCGTTTCGGTAAAATAAATTTTACCGAAACGAAAATTACCAATCAACTCTAAATTGTCTGAAACGTACTCCTAACAGGTTTTTGGGGGGACGATTTTGGCCTCCACACTTAGTGATTTTTTCAGATTTAACTTTCGTTTCGGTAAAATCAATTTTACCGAAACGAAAATTACCAATCAACTCTAAATTGTCTGAAACGTACTCCTAACAGGTTTTTGGGGGGACGATTTTGACCTCCACACTTTTTTCGGATTTAACTTTCGTTTCGGTAGTGACAAACTTTCGTTTCGGTAGTGACACAATGGTGAAAAAATACATTTATTTGTCTTGTTTGTTGTTCAAGTCAAAGCACCAGGAAGGCTGTATTTCATGGCCAACAGTTAGCTCAATGGGTTGAGACGCAGTATTCATGATCCAGAGGCCATGAGTTCAAATCCCACTGGTGTCTTTACTGTGATGCTTCCCTTTGCAGACTAACTTCTAGAAAAACAAGTTAAAACCACCAGAAAACCTGTAAATCTCAACCAACAGCTTAGCTCAACTGGTAGAGCGTCTGTCCAATAACATGAATTGACTTGAGTGTGTTCGATTCCCACTCGAGTCATGTATCCCCGGTAACTTGGGGCAACTGATAAATTGACTGGTATCCTTAGTGATGCTTCCCTTTGCAGACTAACTTCTAGAAAAACAAGTTAAAACCACCAGGAAACCTGTAACTCTCAGCCAACAGCATAGCTCAACTGGTAGAGCGTCTGTCCAATAACATGACTTGACTTGAGTGGGTTCGATTCCCACTCGAGTCAAGTGTCCCCGGTAACTTGGGGCAACGGATAAATTGACTGGTATCCTTAGTGATGCTTCCCTTTGCAGACTAACTTCTAGAAAAACAAGTTAAAACCACCAGGAAACCTGTAACTCTCAGCCAACAGCATAGCTCAACTGGTAGAGCGTCTGTCCAATAACATGACTTGACTTGACTTGACTGGGTTCGATTCCCACTCGAGTCAAGTGTCCCTGGTAACTTGGGGCAACGGATAAATTGACTGGTATCCTTAGTGATGCTTCCCTTTGCAGACTAACTTATAGAAAAACAAGTTAAAACCACCAGGAAACCTGTAACTCTCAGCCAACAGCATAGCTCAACTGGTAGAGCGTCTGTCCAATAACATGACTTGACTTGAACCCAGTCAAGTCAAGTCATGTTATTGGACAGACAACAGCTAACTTTCGTTTCGGTAGTGAGGACCCCCAGACCCCCCACTAGCCACGTCCCCAACCAATCTCCTGGATTCTGACAGTCCAATGTTGGGATGCGATGACTCTCTCCCCACCCGCGAAGCCCCCCGCCCCCTTGCGCCTTCAACTACATGCAAAAAGGCCGCTCGAATCCGAAACAGGCCCAAACTAAATCGCAACCTACCAATATTTAAAAGCAACTTTACAGAAAAACTCGCTTATAATGAGCAGACATGGCAACACTGATGATGACATGGAAATAGAACCACGGACGCCCTCTAGTGGTATCATTTTATTATAACATGTGTTTCCATTCTTGCAAGTTCTGTCAAAAGCATACAAAGTAAAAAAAAATAATATTAACACCATGGGCTAATGCATAGAAATCTTTACAATAATTTCATTATTTCATTGTTCAACACAAAACTGCATGTAAAAATGAAAGTGCAAATAACATCAGTGTAAAAGAAAAGTGACCATATCATATATATTATAAGGCACAATTGTGGAGTGTTTGCAGTCATAATGGATTCTGTAAATTGTGCATGTCAATGCACTGCTTATTGATATACTAGGCACAGTCATTAAAGTAAGCAAATGTGGGCATGTGCACATCAACATGTAGTTCACTACATAAAACCAACCCACTGCACCAATCAATTCATATTGCTTGTTATACTGACCAGTGGGCTATACCACTGGTCAGGTTTTCCTCTGTCTAAGAATACATTCTAGGCTGGGGACCGGAAATACAGGTTTTAACGACTTGAACCCACAGCATGCCTATTTTGGGGGGAAACATTAGGCAAAATTGGCAGATCTACAAGCCTGCATCATGACAAGTTGTGAGCTTGTAGATCTGCTATTTTTAGGAGATTTGGTGTAGACGGGGAAAAAAAAGCTGTACGGCCCAAGTACAGCTGTAACTCAGTAACTGTTGGGTTTAAGTGGATTAATGATATGTGCTTGTGGATATATAAATGAGTTGCATGTTCCTGTACCTGTATGGTACAGGAACGTATGGAATGCAGCATTTGTAAGACGAGGGTAAGAGGTGTACAGGTGTGCGTGTGAATATTATTTACAGTGGGTGAGGTCAGTGCAACGGTATTTCTTCCCTATTTTAGGATTTTGTTTTTGTTAAGAGATGTAACCAATTGTTTTATGTAAGGACAATGCAGGATGGTATGTGTCCATGTATATATCTTTGTTCATGATGCACATTAGTGTATGTGCATGTGCGTGCGTGTATATATATAAATATCTCTGTTCCATAGGCATTGATATACACAGACACATCTGGATCCTGTAGTCTGTGTAAAATAGACCAAAAATTAAAAGGGCTATCAAGGGGAAGAGGATCGAGTGTGCACGTAAATGTCACTTGTACAGGCTGAGCTCAGGACTGTGATAGAAGCACATGTGGGCGTCGCACAGCAGGCGGCGGGCGGGCTCTCGTAAGGAGGCGGGGTCCAGGCGGCTCAACTCCTCTTCTGATAGGCTGAGGTAGCGGCCCACCTCAGGACACGCCCTCACCTGGGGGATGTTGAAGCCGTTCTCGCCGCCTAGGAGACAGACAGACAGACACACCTGACAATCAGACATCAGCTCCAATCCGAGACGCTCTTGAGTCTAGGTCTGTGTCCAAAATCACAATGGAAGCAAGCTTTTGGCTTTTTTGTCTGTTTTTAACATACTATCTAAACCTTTTAAATCGCCAATCGGCAATCAATCAAAAATCAATCAATCAACTCCTCATTTGATCTCTCACCTTCCCTGTCCGCCATACTGTCGAAAAACAGCCAGTCAGTGGGGCGGGGCCCGTACTTGACGAAGCTCACATAGTGGCTGGTCTCGATGCACGTCACAGCGAAGAGGAGCAATTGCTGGCGAGTGTCACACAGCAGGCCAGGCCACGGCCACGGCCCGTCGGGAATGCCCACCTGCTGTGGGGTGTGGGACACGCGCTTCTTGTGACTGTGGACCTGTGGAGGGAGAGACGGATATGTAGAAACACGTAAGATTATTATTCATAACATTATGAAATAGATCAGTGTTGCGATGCCACACGTTGTGAGCTTGAGGCTATTTTAGCTATTCTTGAAATAGGGCTTAAGTAGCCTGGGATCAATACCCTTGTCGGGTTTCTGATCCGTTCGGAGCGGAAATAACTTTACATCATCAGGTGGCCGAAACCAACAATTGGAACCACCGGCGCCGTGCATCTCCAAAATGATTCCCCTGGTTTAAAACGTAGTTTGGTATAATCGTTTCATTTCTTTTGGTATAATAATGGTTTGGTGTGTCCAATTTCTGTCTTGTAGCGTGACTAGCGAGACTAAACTAATTGACTCGCATTATGTGGGGAACAAAAATAATGTGACGCCAACCGGAATCAACCACCGGAACCACAATTCTTTATTTTCCTTTTTTCGAAAGCGGATCACACGGCTGGTTTTAGAACGAATACCAGGCTTTCCTCTGCGGTGGAAAGTCTGGTGGTGACGCGAGGTTAGGGCTTAAGTAACTCATTCATAATGGATTTGTGTAGGTTTGGGTTCCAGGTAGACACCAGATTGTATTTTGGGTCTAGGCCTGAAATAGTTTGGGAACCCCAGAAATAGACCATAGAAATAAAGTTATTATGCAAGAGACGCTAGGCCATAAAAAAGACAATAGAACAGACAGTGGAAGTAACTGAATAATAGAGATGAATAATAATAATAATAATAATAATAATAATGATAATAGGAAAATATACCTGGGTGTTGCAGGTGTGGCAGTATTGTTTGAGGCGACCAGGGGTGATGTCTAGATCTTCATAGCACTGTAGACACTCCCACTCTGCCACTGCCTGACAGATACTACACTGTCTCAGAGCTGGAGAAAGAGATGGAGAGACAAGAGAGATGGGGAGACAGAGAAAGATGGAGAGAGAAAGAAAGAGATAGAGACAGAGAAAGATGGAGAGAGACAGAGAGATGGAGAGAGACAGAGAGAGTAATGGAGAGAGAAAGATGGAGAGACAGAGATGCAGCACTATTAATAAATAAATAAAAACTCTTCCAAATGTGATGGAACCGATTCCGGTTCCTCAATGTTGGATCCGGAACCCAACCCTACTCACAGGCCTTTTAGGCTCTGTGCATAACTGTAGTCCCAGGTTTCATTAGACTGGATCGGCAGCAGATTTGAATGGGAAACACGCATAAAAAGGTGTCATTTGTTGTTTCTACGTTCAAATCGGCTGCTGCCGACCCAATTTCCATTATTCACATATTCTGGAAAAGTTTCAGGTTATGGCAGGTTCTGGGTTAACCCTTCCTTCGTAGTGGGACAGAGCCATATGAAAGCCAGAAGGGTCTTACTGTCCTCCAGGAGGTCTGTGATGTCCAGACTGAGCGAGGGCAAGATGGCGTCGAACATCTTGAAATCCCTCCCAAACCTGGGCATGAGCAGCAGCAGACAGGAGGGGGCCTGGTGGGGGAGAGGATGGGGAGGAGAATAACAACACGGATATCAGTGGTTAATCAGACTAATTGATTTAGATTTTTTTAATGTTGATGTATTTAAAAAAAAAAACAGACACACTTCTCGATTATTCGAATAATCAAAGAAGCAATAATCGCTAAAAATCTAATTCGAATCCTGCAAGTCTGCTTATTATAAGCGACTTTGGGCTTGTTTTCCTGTAAAGTTGTTTGTAAACATTGGAAGTTACGGGTAGCG
Organism: Gymnoscopelus microlampas; assembly: GCF_963454915.1. Classification (NCBI taxonomy): domain Eukaryota; kingdom Metazoa; phylum Chordata; class Actinopteri; order Myctophiformes; family Myctophidae; genus Gymnoscopelus; species Gymnoscopelus microlampas. Next base: position 28,178,223 of record NC_139956.1, on the reverse strand, counting down.
TTTTTTGGGGCTTGTTTCTAAAGTGTAGTTACTTATTTAACCCCTATATACATTGACTATTTGAAAATAGCCGATCCACAAGCTCACATCTGCTATTCTCAAAAAAAGAAAAGGTTACAAATCTGGAATGTTTTTGAAACATTTTACAACACAAATCTTGTATGGGGGTCACTGGCACAAAATATTTTCAGATGGGGGTCCATGGCCAAATAAATACATTAATTTGGGGGTCCTTGACATCAAAATGTTTGAGAAGCACTAAATCAACATTAGACAATAAAGTTATACTGATCTGCCCTGGTTGCTTATATTATTTTGGGCTTGTTTTCATAGACGTGGCTGCTTGTTTCTGGCAACATTTGGCAACATTGGACGTTACCTCCACAAACTTGAGTCCGGCGTGGTGGAAGGAGGACTCCAGCAGAGCCTGGACGCTGGCCACCCTCAGACGCCCCCCCGCCGAGGGGGAGGACAGAGGGACGGGACTGAGGGACGACGGGGACAGAGGGGAGACAGGGGAGGACGGCGAGGGGGGGAGAGAAGGGGGGAAAAGCTGGTAGAGGTGGAACTCCTGGGGCTGCTGGTTAGTCGATCTGCAATAGGGGGACAACGGTTAATCGATGTAATCGATACAGGCAATACAGTCCATCTATACACAACAATCAATACGTTAAAATAGCCAATCACAAGCGTTGTGAGCTTGTTGATCTGCTATTTTAACTACTTATAACAAAGTATAACATAATGCTTAAGTAGTTAATGGATTCTTTGATATATATATATATATACTGTATATGTAAAAAAGTTTAATATATATATACTGTATTTTAAAATCAAGCTTCTCGGTTATCCTAAAAATTATTGATGGAATAATCGCTCAGAAAAGGCTTGATAGTTGCGGCCATAATCATACAGGAGGTGAAGGAAGAGGAGAGACTTGGTGAGGGTTGGGGGAGAGATGAGAGAGGGTAGGAAAGAAAGAGAGACAGTTAAAGAAAGAAATAGAGAAAGAGAGAGAGTCACGTTGAAGGAGAGAAAACAACAAGAAAGTGGGGCAGCAGCACAAACAATGTTGACAACACAATGGACAATACAACAATGGACGGTCAGAGGTGGTGTGTTGTGCTGTGCCGTGTTGTGTTGGGATGTGTTGTGTTGTGTGCAGGTGGGTGGCAACTGGCAAGGTTATTATAGTTTAGCATTTTTCATTCGTTTTAGTTTTTTTTTTATTGATTGATCGAATACTTTATTGACAATATTGTTAACAGTATAGGTAGTGCAGACAAATGTTAAAGGAGTACCGGTAGTTCCCACAAAAAATGACTTATTTCCTATCAATTACACACCCCATGAAGCCTTGAATTCATGGAGTTATTATATTTTTTGTCGCATTCCTGAGCCAATAATTTGATGACTGAGACTCAAAAGAGTCTCCTATTGAGTTTCCTATTGATCGATGACCTGGTTATCAAATTATGAACTACTCCTTTAAGCTAAACGGATAACACAAAAAGTCCCAGGTCCAGGGGTTGTTTCCATTGAGCGTTTGCTTTTATGGTTTATTTTTTGAAAAGGCTTTGTTATAGTTAGTTTTTAGGTTCTTATTGTAATATAGGGAGGTCAGGGGAAAGATTCAAAAAGCTCAGAAAAATTGTGAAAATAGCAGATCTCACAGCTCGTTGTGATGCCATGCGTTGTGAGATGGGCTTATAGATTGTCTATAGTGGGGTGGTGTTCACCAGAGTGATCACATGGTGCAGTGGGGTGGTGTTCACCTGATCTTCAGGAGGGGTTCTATCTGGAGCAGCTGGAACAACCTGTTGAGGAACTCCTCTGGATCTGATGGACACACACACACACACACACACACACACACACACACACACACACACACACACACACACACACACACACACACACACACACACACACACACACACACACACACACACACACACACACACACACACACACACACACACACACACACTTTCAACCATGTTCTGTGGACCCCCCTCTGAAAATATTTTGTGATAGGGACCCCCAAAAGAGAAGATTTATATAAAACAAAAACCTGTGGTTCAGTGAGAACCACTGCACTTCAGTATGACCTTGTGTGTGTAAGGCTTACACACACATACAGTACACCATGTAACAGTACATAGCAGTAGAAAGATACAGTAGACTGAAAAATCCCTTGACGTTTACATGTAAATGGAGGAAATAAGTTATCTCTCATGTGATAAGGTGGGCATACATAAGGTTGTGATAATGAGTTGGTTTACTCCAACAGAACTGAGTGATGCAAAAATAATTTAAACATGCAGTCATTGCAGTGCCATGATTTTGGTACTTTATCTGTTTTTCATTCATCAAGGGCTCAACATCACTCCTAGTTTAGATCAGTGGTTCTCAAACTTTTCAGCCTGTGACCCCCAAAATATTCACCCCCTCACTCAGTTGAGGCCTAACATTTAGTTTGACACGGTTCCACAGATAAATATAGCTGAAAATAGCCGATCTACATGCTATGCGGGGCTATTTTCAAAATTCTCTTTCCATAGGTAATAATTGACAATTTGGCCAATGTTTGAGAATCTTTATAGTAGTTTGTTGAATACTTTTGACGCAGTAATGGTCTTATTTGTTTCTTAGAGGTATTAAAAAGTTCTTAAGAGTCCTTAAATTGTCACTGTAGAAATTTGAAGATAGCCTGTTATACTGTATGTTGGTTTATTTACTGTTGAGTTAGAAAACAATGTGGCACATTAAGCAAATCATCAAATATTTGTATTTATTTATTCATAGAAGTGTTTGGGGGGAGGGAGGGGTAAAGGGGTGCAAGTGGGGGGTGATAAAGTCAAAACCTGTGATGAATATAGTTCATTACTACATTTAAACGTTTTTGTTTTCCCTCCACGTGTAAACCTTTAGCGATATGACCAGTTCATAATGGACAGATAGACTGATCCTGTGTAGATAGAGAAATACTCAATTGAGAGGGACAGATAGATAGCTTGGGGGACTGGTATTTAGAGAAAACACACACACACACACACACACACACACACACACACACACACACACACACACACACACACACACACACACACACACACACACACACACACACACACACACACACACACACACACACACACACACACACACACACACACACACACACACACACACACCTTTCTCTTGGTTGGTGAAGCCAGTGTCACTGCTGCTGTCAGCCTCCAGTAGTCTTCTCAGAGCCATGGTTTTACTGGCGCACACATAACCAAACCTGAGGAACAGCCAGCACTTACTCATTCAATGTAGCAATACTAAATACTAATCTGCTCATTAGAAAGGAATGGTACATGAAGTCTGGAAACAAAAGGGATTTGGGGATTAACCACTTGAACCCTAGCGTCCCTGCCCTTTTCTGGGCAAGTCAAAATAGCCAAATGTTTGGGGAAAATAGCAGATCAACAAGCTCACCACACACACTTCAAAACACAAGTTTTGAAGCCCAAAATACTGATCGATTATTAATCAATGATTGTATAAAATTATCTATATCTTTTTTTAAATAATTGATTAAATTGATGAGTTTGATTAACTGATGCACACCCCTATTTTCCTGGTGCTGCTCACCTGCGGAGTGGGTTGACGATCTCACAGCGAAGCAGGTCCTGGGCCTGGCTGGACAGGGAGCTGGTCTGGGGGTCCACAGGACACAGCAACACCCAGTCTGCTGAGCTACAGCATGAGAACAAACTGCAGAGGGAGAGAGGAGAGGAGGTCAGTCTACTGAACTACAGCATGAGAACAAACTGCAGAGGGAGAGAGGAGGTCAGTCTACTGAACTACAGCATGAGAACAAACTGCAGAGGGAGAGAGGAGAGGAGGTCAGAGTGCAGAGAGAGGTAGAAAGAGACATACAGTAGGGGGTGTTAGCGAGAGGAAGGAAGATGACTTGGAGTGAGAGAGGGAAGAAGACAGAATGTAAAAGAGAGATGGAAAGAGAGAGAGCAAGTGAGTGAGAAAGAGAGGGGGAGACAGAGAGAAAGAGTGAGTGAGTGAGAGAGAGAGAAAGATAGACACTGGGAACACACACAAAATAATGTGCACGAGTGTTGGCGTCAAACCTGACCAGACCAGCGGGAGGTCTGATCAATGCGTTTCAAAGAGAATGAGAAAAAAATCGTGCGCGACTGCATTGAGCGGAAGAAAATCAGCGTCCTTGCGCTTATGCTTGCGCGCCTGGTGGGTTTCAAGCCTGAGTGAGTGAATGAGTGAGAAAGAGAGAGAGAGGAGGCTGCATAGAGTGACAGACCAACATCAACATGTGTGCAGTACCTGAACAGGGTGGCATCCAGGTAGCAGGAGTTGAGGTGACCCTGGATGCCTCTCTTCCAGCCACAGAACACCTCCTTGGCCTCCTCCTCCTCCATGGGCGGGGTGTGCTCCTCCACCCGCTCACTGCCCCACTCCGCGAACGCTGGGGGACAGAGGACACAGGTAGCGCATTTTCAACCGCTTTAATAAATAGCGCAAATAGCCAGTCTATAAGCTCACAACGCGTCGTGATGCAACGTGTTGTGAGCTTGTATATTGCCAATTACCAACAAACTTTATTTTAATCACAAATAATGCATTTTTCAATGTAATGATGAGTATTATTTACATTAATTAGATGAATGGGCTAAAGTAAACTTGTTTTCCAAAAGAACTAAATGCACCATAGTTCTGTTTGTTGTGTGTAGTCATTCACTTAATCCTGGGTCTGGGTTGGCATGTTCCAGGCTATTGATACTTTGTTGTTGCAATATCGCACGCAGCTTCGGGTTGTTGCTGCATTCTACAATTGTGGTTAAAGTATTGGGCTGTGCGCGTGTGTGTGTGTGTGTGTGTGTGTGTGTGTGTGTGTGTGTGTGTGTGTGTGTGTGTGTGTGTGTGTGTGTGTGCATGTGTGTGTAGGTGTGTCCATGTGCAGAGACTGCAAGCGACACGTCTAAAGTTGTGCATGTGTGTAATCGGAATCGTGATTTAGTCATAGTTTCCATTTGTTTATGTCCCTTGCTCCCTCTCTCTTTGTCTCCCTCTGTCTATAATCTTCACTTCTCTCCATATATTTAGTTATTTCTCTCCTTTTTTGGGGGGTGATAAAGTCAAAACCTGTGATGAATATAGTTCATTACTACATTTAAACGTTTTTGTTTTCCCTCCACGTGTAAACCTTTAGCGATATGACCAGTTCATATCCCTACAATGGACAGATAGACTGATCCTGTGTAGATAGAGAAATACTCAATTAAGAGGGACAGATAGATAGCTTGGGGTACTGGTATTTAGAGCACACACACACACACACACACACACACACACACACACACACACACACACACACACACACACCCCTCTCTTCCTCTCTCACACTCAGACCCCCCCAGAATTGACCCCCAGGGGGTCCCCGGCAATTCAAACACTTAACTGAGCCCTATTTTATTTTCCAGTTAATAAAAAATAGCCTTGTGAGCTTGTAGATCGGCTATTTTCTCACAAATTGTCGCTTATGGGGGCCCCTGGCACCAAATCTTTTCAAATGGGGGGTCAGCAGCCAAATACATATCAATTTGGGAGTCCTTGACATGAAAATGTTTGAGAACCACTGGACTAGTTTGAGACACAGCCAAAATGTCTAAAGTTTGTGGGGATGAGGGCACGCACACAAGATATACTTGTACACACACACACACACACACACACACACACACACACACACACACACACACACACACACACACACACACACACACACACACACACACACACACACACACACACACACACACACACACACACACACACACAGGTGCTTGAAAAAAGTATTTCAACCACTGCTTTACATCTGTAACCAGCTCAGTGGCCTTGTGGTTAGTGTGTCCACCCATAGACTGGGAGGACAGGGTTCCTCGGCAGGGTCATACCAAAGACTATAAAATTGGGACCCAATACCTCCCTTGGCAGGGTTGGATTGGGGTCCCAAATACATACCAGCGTCATGTCCAGAGGATACTTGTACATCGAGTCGCCTCACGCTACAGAAACAGGGGATAGGCTCTTGCCCTATGGGCCACATGGCTGGGCAAGGCTTACTTACTTAACACCAATTAAAGGTTGATTCTGACTGACACACACCTATTGAGTTGCACCGCTCCACTTGATTGACACGCGTCTCGGGGGCAGGGAACCTGGAGTCCCGCCTACAGTTCCGCAGTTTGACGAACAGCCCCTTGTTGACGGGGCAACGGAAATGACGCTCTCCCAGGTAACTGCCGTCTGTCCCGGCACTCAACTCTTGGTCCTGGGTTTGAATTTGGTCACAGTTAATCAACCTGCAGCTCCTACTATCATTGTTACTGCTATATATATATATATTTTATCATTTTTTTACCACTTTTAACACATAGCTAAAACAGCACATCTACAAGCTCACAATGCACGCCGCGTTGTGAGCTTGTAGATCTACAATTTGTTTGCCATTTTATCATTCTTTTTGAAAGTTTTCTCCTATATGGCCCAAAATAGGGATGCCATTAGGGATGCCAGATTGAAAGTGGTTAAAAACACCTTATAAAGTTTATTAACTATCAAATAAATACACTATATAAAATGAAGATGAAAACAAGTGAAGTTGCATAAACAGCTTAAATGATAAAAGCCAGTCAGAGGACCAACAATACAGTAGTCTCGCGTAGCCAGACCCCACAGAAAATGAAAAACAGCGACCTCTGCTTTTCTGATATTCTGTGGAGTCTGGCCGGAGGATAATGTTAGACTAGAGCGCAGGGAAACACCGGTTTCATGTCTGCCTATAGCGCATCACTTCCGGTTGGTGCGGCTACGTTTTCATTCCCACTAACAATATTTCTACACGGAACACTAACACCACTTCTCCCAGAGAACATGGATGGTTTTGGTTATAAGCCCACTTGTTTCTATGATGAAAGAGTAATTTAAAATGTGAATATCTTTCCGTGGTTTTGTCCGCTCCGAGGACGCTATTGTTAAATTAGTTTCGGCTAGTTTCGAGGGGGGGAGGGTGGACCATAGTGGACGGACACGTGAATCCCGCCCACTACATTTGATTGGGTAAAGCGCGGCCTCCTTCCTGATCTGAAGGCACGCCCACTTGTTGCCATTGCGCACACGTTATGACGAACTGCTCCGACAGATTCCACCGCAGGTCAGAATCTGTTCTTGAGAGATTAACAATACAGTAACTCTGTCAGCCTACCAGCTCAATCCCCGCCACCAGCTCAGGGACACCACCGATCCGACCAATCCAGCGAATCACTCCAAAAAGGGGCGGATCATTCACCTCGACCATCGACCCCACCTCCAGATCAGCTCCCAATCCCGCGTCGTCGTCGTAGTTCTCCTCTGCGAAGTCGCCGTTTCCTGGCGAGTGCAGCGGAGAGGGAGGTCCGTGTATGCCATTCGAGGGCCGCGGTTGGTCCCGGTCCGTCGGTGAGACCGGCGAGGGCGTGGCTTGGGGTTTGGGAGGCAGGAGCGGAGGAGGTAGGGTGGGCTTGTTGCTGGGCTTGGGCGGCGGCAAGGGAGGGGGTTTGAGACCTTGTTTCTGCATGGCGAGCTGAGGAGGCATCAGGGCGATTTTGAGGTTGAGGGGGACATTGGTAGGGCTTGGTTTGGGGATGGGGGGCTGGACCGGTTTCAGGATGGATTTGGGGTTTTGGCGGGATTTCGATTCTGGGGGAAACAGATAGAAGACACAACAGTTAGGGGTTCATGTAGTAGAGACAAAAAATACGCACATCTTCTTGAACACAGACAGACAGATAAAAACTATGTTTCGACCTACATGAGTACAATAAAAAGGACATACATAGGGATGGTTATATAAGAAGAAGTGGGTAGGGCTCATACCACAATGTTCAACACAAAACACGTGTTTAAGTCAAGTGTCCATTTCCAAAGAACAGTATTGTCCTCCTACAAACGCTGCACAAATCACATACAAAGAGCAAATCGTTGCTGTCGGACAGAAACCTCTTATCTCCATATTCTAACTTATTGTGTTTTTTCAAGCGGAATTAGAAAGCGCATTATCATCCATGCATTTCATGGCACAACACAGTAAGTTGTTGTTTTCGTAAATTGATGCCCTATACTTGATCATACTACAGCGTCAGCGTCACACAAAAGTATCAAAAATAGCAGATCTACATGCTCGAAACGCGGCGCAAAGCGACGCGTTTTGAGCATGTAGATCTGCTATTTTTGAATTTAAATCCTGAAAAGTAAGAGTTTTGGACAAGAGGTTTCCAGACGATATACATTTGATATGAATATAAATTCAATTCAATTACTGGCACTATTACAACAATTATTTAATTTAATTGAATTTAATAAGGAGAAGACATACCAGGGGAGACCTTGGCAATGGCCAGTATTTCTCCATAGAGAGGAGAGGGGATGTGACAAAGCTTCTCTCCCTTATAAAAGCCATCCCAGTTACCTACTGGAGCATCCTGTAACAGACAACACACACATATCAGTTACTGGAGTTTCCTGAAGTAACACACAACACGCAGACAAAAATCTAGAAGAATCTCCATTTTGTTTTACTGTCTGCACATCTGCAACGTCCGAGTCTGAACTGATTAACAAGGTGTAATTCACTATGCGGACATTGCGGAGTACACGTACACATTTACAACCACTAACATCACTTCAAAACAAAGTGTGTCCATCAGTTCTGCTTCCACATGCTCTCTGTTGTCTGTATGTGTACGCGCACATGCGCTCAGCTGAAAGGTCGAATCAAGAAAGGTTGAACCGAGAGAGCAGACCTTTGCACCGTCGTACGACTTAACCGTAAGAATTGAATTGACTGCACAGACAGGGAGCCCATAGAAAAGACCTTCCATGGGTCCTTATCGAACCTGCAATTATTATTATCATCATCATCTCCACCAGGCCCGAAGGCCAGGGATAGAGATGTTTTTGCGCCTGTATGTGTGAGTGTGAGTGTGAGAGTGAGAGTGAGAGAGAGAGAGAGAGAGAGAGAGAGAGAGAGAGAGAGTCTCCTCTCTGGGTCATTTTGTTCACATGCAGACAGACACACACGCAGACTGACAGAATGACAACACAACCACTTACCAGCAGGATTCCAACGTACATCCCAGAGGAGTTCCGGCCAGGCAGCGGCCCACAGTAGCGCACCTCTCCCCCCTGGATGGTGTGATCCAGGGGGAAACACACCCTCTCGCCCTCCCGGAACGGGGGAGGCGAGGTGGGGCCCCGGACCTGAAAGGAGCCAGGCCCCTGGGTAGGGCTGTGACGATCATGACATTTTTTATGATTAATTGTCATACAAACAATTGTGATTCATGATTTAATTGTGTTTTTGGCATTGAACATTGGAACACACATAAATACAAATTTGCCTTTTATGTTTTGTAAACAAATTGTACAGAACAGATATGACATAACTTAATTATACAAAGCCTATTGATAAAAACAAATAAACAAAGAAATGACAATAACCAGTACTAATAATAATAAAATGAATAATGTACCATGGGCAAAACGTTTCATGCTTTTTTTGTACCTTTCATTTGAGTGCAATTTATGAGCATGTTAAAATAAATGAAAAATATTTTCATAGTCTCTGTTTTAGGAGTCTTTCTTAAAAGACAAAGACTTTTTGTAGAGTACAAGTCTTTTTCTGCCAGTTTTCCTTTATGTTTTTGAGACCATCGCACCTGCAGTCAACCCTGAACAAAGGACAAAGAAGGGTGCGACAGTTTACCCTGGACCATGGCCAAAACAGGCCATGAACTTAATAATATGATTGTAATCGTGATTACCACACTCAAAACCCACCTTCTCAGACTTGCATTGCCTACCTAATTCAAATCCCCCTTTCCTACCGTTTATTTTGCAACATTTTAGTGTGTTTTTTAACTATTTTTTTAAATTTTGTTTATGTTTTTGTAAAGCGACTGAGTTTTTAGAAAAGCGCTAATATAAATATATAAATTGTATGTATTATTAGATCAGCTATTTCTGTTATTTAAAAAAAGATTTTCAACAGGAAACAAATCTCACGATTATACAAAAATAATTGAGATTATCTCAAATAATTGCAATCAGGTGATTATGTGATAACTGTGACATGCCTACCCCTGGGCTGTGAGGGGGACAGAGTCAGCGGTACGAGACAGGATGCTGACGGGGGCCTGCTGCAGAGCACGATGCTGGGGGCTGCGGCCGCTGGGAGGCTGATGATGGTTCTGGCTCTGCTGGCTAGAACAGAATAGAATACTTGTATTGGCGGTTTAGAAATCATAATCATCAAGTCAAAAAACGCCAACGTGTATTATACACAAAATAAGCTTGTTTCCATTGTGGTCCACTTTGAGACATAGAACAACACGCACTGTACAAAGAAAATGTAATCCTTATATATAAACGTTAGTAGCAATAAATATAGAGGTACACTAAGAGAAGAATCCAATGCAGTCAGAGGAGCGGGCTATCCGGGGTAGGGATCTAACTATGACCAGATAGTTGAGATGAAGCCATTCTTACATTTTGCAAGGGAATTTGGGGATTTCCGGACTGAAGGGATGGCATTCCACTGAGTAATAAAAAGCATTTGTCCCCTTAAGCGTCCTGAAACTGGGGAGAACAAGATCATATGAGCTTCCCCTTGTTGAGTACCTGTGATTGTTGTTAGCAGGGTAGTAGTTGGCGCCGTTGCCATCGCTGCGGCGGGATTCCCGGGGCTCACGGACACGGTCCTGCTCGTTAGAGCCGCCGCCACCGGAGGAGGACCACTGGCGTAGTCGGATGTGACTGACGGGCAGGAAGAGGGCGGAGGCTTCGGGGCAGACGAAGAGCTGGTGGCCCTTATAGGAACCGTTACTTACTCCTCGACCTACTGCTGAGCCCTGCAGCATGGTGGGAGAGAGAGAGAGATAGAAAGAGAGTAGCTAATCAGCATCCTGGGTTGCATCTCGTCTTTATGCCAATTGATTCCTCCCCACACACATTTCTGTGTGTTGTCACTGCTGTTGTATCCTGCTGACTCACCTGCCAGCGAGGAGCCCCAACCGGGAGGACGTAGGGCCTTCGTCCTACTCCTCCCGACCAACACTCCCTGCTGACAGGCGCCGCCCCAGCCCGTAGGAATACATGCAGTGACAATTATCGCCCTCCCCGGACGGTTTCCCTCCCCCGAACACGGGCCAATTGTGTTCGTATACAGACGCTCGACAAAGCCGGATGCACCACGGTGGAATCTAGCCCCCAGACTCGGTGGTGGTGCATCTCACGTCTTTTCTTGTCGCCCTCCAATACTCTAGAGCCTGATTGATACATAGCAGATACCAGATCCACAACAAGCTCACAATGCATCGCAAACTTATAGATCGGTTATTTTTGCACAACACCGGCATGCAACTAAGAAAAATCAGCCTAACCCTAACAGAGTTGATCTTACTTTCAGTTGGACCCCAAACAGCACACAGCTGCTTCCTCTGGTCAGAGGACCTCTGTGTCTGAGCTCTGCCTCCGCCAACTCGTCTGGTTGGCCAATCTGCGCCCACAGGCGGGTTCCCAGGGGCACAGCAGCCAATCGCTGAAGCTTCCCAGGATCATCTTAAAAGAAGGAGTTAAGCCTAAATGTAGTTAGGTTTCAGAAATAATTATTCTATTATTATTATACGTTTATTTATAAAGCACTTATCGAAACAAAGTTACAAAGTACTTTACAGACAGGAAAGAATCAACATGACAACTAATTAAAACAATGAATTAAAACCTTGTTCACTGGACTAGAAAGATAATGTGTACCGATTTGTGTGATGTTTGGACAAAATTTGTAGGAGTAATTGTTGTGGTTGTATTGTGTCTCCCTGCTCTTCTATTGAGACATTTAGATCGTGTCAAAGGTCATGTCTCACCTCGACACAGGATCTGACATGAATTTTGACCTGATGGTCAATATTAAATGTATCCCCTGAGCAAGCAGGCAGTCTGTATTAGCTCAATGGTAAAAATGTCAGCACTTGCGCAGGAAACCGGGTTCAAAACCGGGTAGAAGAGGTAAGTTACATAGTGCTATTAGTGCAGCTTTGACAAGTGGTAGATGGAATAGGTTATCACGTTAACCAAAACGAGCACTCCATCCTCTGTCCCACCACAGTATTATATTAGTAGTGTAACCATCATCATTATTACTTAGCAGCAGTTTGAAACGGGTTCCTGGGTCAGTAACAGGCTCCAACAGACCACAGAGTTCACTGGCAACTTCTACCAGGAAATGTCTCTCTAGCTTCACCATCATACCGTTGTCTAAGACCTGAGAGAGAGAGAGAGAGAGCGGGGGAGAGAGAGAGAGAGCGGGGGAGAGAGAGAGAGAGAGAGAGAGAGAGCGATGAGCTTACAAAGTTTAAGTATGAGTGACCAGCCTTTATTCCTATCGACGCGTGAGTCACCATTTTTGATAAATCATTGTTACAAAATATCCCATGGCATGACAACAATTATACTGCATTTGACAGAAAGTGGAAAGTGTGAGTGACACACACACAGACCCCTGTAGTAGAGATAACATTCTAAACACTTTACCTTCACCCAGACTTGGTCCACCCTGCTCTTCCCCATCCCTACAGGGTCTGACAGCTCCAGGCACATGTTGCCCTGCTCCAGCCTGATGGTCCCCTCCAGCTGGTCCTGGACCTTCAGGTCGGTGGTGATCAGGTACATCCTGGGAGGGCGCCGTCTTTTACTCTGTTCGTGATGGGCCCCTGACATGGTTGTGTGCTGTGTGTGTGTGTGTGTGTGTGTGTGTGTGTGTGTGTGTGTGTGTGTGTGTGTGTGTGTGTGTGTGTGTGTGTGTGTGTGTGTGTGTGTGTGTGTGTGTGTGAGTGTCACAGAGAATTAAAGCCCCTCATCATTCTCTCTGAAACAAGAAAAAGGTTGTTGTTAGCAAGTAATGTAAAGTATCAGGGCTCGCCTTGAAATATTTAGGGAGCACCCACCAAAATGTAAGGAGCGCCATATAAGCGATTTTTAATGAATAAAAACAGCAATATAACAGTGCAAGTAACATTAAATGGTGAAAGTACCCCTAAAACACATGGCAGGCCACCACTGGGACTTGCAATATCCTGGGGCCAGGATTTAAAATAGTGTCCTGGTGGATACAAGAAGAGTGGGCATCTCGATGTAAAATTGGCCATTTTGTCCTAAATGTAAAAAAAAAAAATATTTGAAAAATGGTCTTATAGTAATGTAAAGCATACATGATGTGAACATGCAAGGTACATCATTATCAGACTTAATTATATCCTTCAACTTCCTGTTTGTGCCCCAAAATGACAGGTTTTGTAGCAATGTGTAGCAATTGTAGAAATATTAGACCTTACTTGTAGAATGTTTAAGCATGTTCTAATCGTGTACTTTAAAAACATTTTCCAAATATTATTTTTTGAAACATTTTTTTTTGGGGGGGAAAGCCAATTTAAAACCAAGGTGCCCACTCTTCCTTCCTTGGTGCCCACCTATCCTGTTGTTACCCCAACAACAGCCGATCTACAAGCTCAATAAGCGTCTTGTGAGCTTGCGAGTGGCACACAGCCGTACGACGCGTTATAAATCAGTACACTTCCTATCTCATAACAAGTGCCCTTTTAACGTTGCCTAAAAAGCTAGCCCTGGTCCAGCGTTAGTGAGTTCTCTCTAACGCTCTGCCAGCCGCGCTGCTCTGCTCATAGACCCAACATTCTACTGCCGTGCGAGGTCTCCAACTTTAGTACAAAATAACAAAACAATTTTCCTATTCACAAAAAAAAAGACCGTTTTGTGTTGTTGAGAGTCTATTCTTCAGGGTGGGAAGCCTCTCAGCACCCCAACTTCTCTGTATAATACACTTTTTGGGCAGAAAATAAAATATTAAGAATTATTTTATTTACTCCACTGCGCCCTCTACAGATCTGGTCAATGGTAATTTATATTGACCAGATCTGTAGAAGGCGCAGTGGAGTAAATAAAATAATGTCCGTCTGGCAAACATATTTTATTTTCTGCCCAAAAAGTGTATTATATAGAGAAGGCGGGGTGCTGAGAGGCTTCCCACCATGGAGGATAGACTTTCAACAACACAAAAAAGCCTTTGTTTCGGTGAGTAGCGAAGTAGTTTTGTTTATTTTTTTACTAAAGACCTGGCACGGCAGTAATTTTCGGTCTATGAGCAGAGCAGCGCGCCTGGCAGAACGTTAGAGAGAACTCACTAACGTTCTGGACCAAGGCTAATAACAAGTGCATTTTTAACGTTGCCTGAAAAGCCTATTGAATGTTTGTATGGGGTTGAAAAGTTAATAAAAACAAAGCAAGGTTATCATTAATAACCTACTAATAATATTTATGTAAATAACAAACTTACCAATAACTTTTATCCTACTCTGAGAGGTTGACACTCGGTCCACATATTTGATAACAAATGCCCCAAAGCAGGAAGCAGGGAAATTGACATGTGCAGCGACCAATGCGGAGTTAGGAAAGTTACACATCCCATAGCCCACGAGGACTGTCATCGTTGTTGTTGGTGGGTCGGCTCGTAATTGGGTAAAGTTGGTTGTCAGGGCAACCAGCCTGAATTTCACCTGGGTTTTCACTACTCACATATTTATGAGGTTTAGTTTTTAGACTAATTGGTTTTAGGAACATAACATCAGTGGTGGATTTTTTTTTAATTAAGTAAATGTAGCAATACTGCTATGTAGATATACTCTGTTATAATTAGATGTCCCGTATTCAAAATGTACTTGAGTAAAAGTAAAGTATTGGCATCAAAATATACTTAAAGTAAAAGTACTCATTACGCAGAATGTCCCATTTCACAAGTTTGCGAAATGTATAGAAATCTTTAGAAAATAGCGTATCTACAAGCTGAGCATGGGTTTGACTGGGATTTCAATCGACATCTCTTTCCTGTCACTACAACTGTTTCTCCTTCTTGCCGCTGAGCTTAGCACATTGCTAAAGCCTACTTCACCCAGCAGATGTAAGCTTTCAGTCACTTGGACATGTTTTTCGTTGTAAAACATCCGCCCGAATAGGGACTTGAACCCTAGACCCTCAGATTAAAAGTCTGATGCTCTACCGACTGAGCTATCCGGGCTCTGAACGAAGTCATACTCAAAGTCGTATTTAAAGGCCACCAGGTGGCCACATGCCCATAGCTTTAGGTTTACACTGTCCGTACATTGAAATGATCAGCGGTGGAAAAAGTACTCACATTCTTTAAGTACAAGTCCGGTGATCAAAATGTACTTGAGAAAAAGTACAAAAGTTTTGGAATCAAAATGTACGTCTTAAAGTGCCAAAAGTAGAAAGTACTCATTGTGCAGAATGTCCCATTTCACAGGTTGTGAACGCACACGCGCAAGCACACACACATTTAACTATTTATTCATATCCACATAAAGGAGAAACATACAGGGACACAAACATTATAGGTGCAGTAAGGTTACAGTCACAAAATCATGGCATATGTCTTCTTCATGATACACTCTATTACACACACACACACACACCCACCCACCCACCCACACACACACACACACACACACACACACACACACACACACACACACACACACACACACACACACACACACACAATACTCAAAAATAGCAGGGTCCCTGGCACAAAACATTTGCAGATGGGGGTCCATGGCCAAATACATATCATTTTGGGGGTCCTTGACATAAAAAAGTTTGATAAGCACGGTTGTAGGCTATATAATGTGGCATTTTGGGATAGCTGGGTGCCATTGGCATCAGTTAAGGGGATCCTTTTAATAAAGTATAAAGTATTATGAGTTCTTTTTTTAAGGATGTTTGTCCTTTAAAGTTGCACCACTGGTGGAAGCCTGAAATCTAAATACAGTTACAGTTTACACTGACTCAAAGAGGTCAAAATACTCACATTTATTTAGATGTGAGCCAGAAGTGCAAATGTTTTGTCCTCTTTTTTAGTTTGAGATGTGATACCCTTTTCATATGTTGGAATATGTTGTGTAACACTATGCTTTATAAACGTACTTACTATGTTCTTATACCACTGTATAATGATGGAACTCATACATCCATCAATTATGAAATTATTATAGCCTAATAATTGACCTTGCTTTGCCGCACTTTGGTCAACGGTTGCTGATAAAGTTTAATGTTATTTGATTCCTGAGTCATGGCGTGCACACTAGGTCCCACTTGTTTACTATTCATTGTGGTTGCGTAGCAACGAGCCATTCTGTCCTACGCAGTCCCTCCAGACGATGGGATCGGGACTACCAATAGACACTTGGCCAACTACTCGGAACATGTGGGCGTTACCTCGACGGGGAAATTCCATTCATTATAATCAAACACCGTAAAAGGTATGCGCGGTAGGCAGTGGGCGCACGCACGCACGCACGCACGCACGCACGCACGCACACACACACACACACACACACACACACACACACACACACACACACACACACACACACACACACACACACACACACACACACACACAGAGTAAGGAAAACCATGCTTTAGAATGGAAATATGTATATACTTTATTCATAGATAGAATATGTATTCAATCCTTCATTTATTTTTTTACATTTTCACTTCATACTGACGTCATAAGTAAGAAAGAATTCTCTACTTCCTCAAAGGCCTGACATTGCATATCAAAGCAAATTAAATATTATTGTAGTATTCTGAAGCCAAAACAACAAAGAGGAATTAGAAAGTGCATTATCAAACTTGCATTTCATGGCACAACACAATAAGTTGTTGCTGACAGTTTTGTACTTTTTTGTAAATTGATGCCCTATACTTGATCATACTACAGCGTCACACAAAAGTATCAAAAATATACTATTTACTATATTTTTGCTATTTTTGACATACAGTTTTGGACATATGAGCCTCATATGATATGAGGTTTCCACCCGACAGAAACAAAATAGTTGTGTAGTATGGTACAGCATGTACTGATTAAGAACTTTACTTTTCAACTAATCTCCACTCAGGAATGAAGTGTAGTTTGTGTAATGTTATGTTAAATGATTCATCACTGAGCCCAAATAGAAAATGTCCCTTTTACACAAACTGACAAAACATTCCAACGGCGGAGCTTTTAAACACAACACGGCAAAAGTGAGTCAGCTTCAAATATGGCACTCGTATTATATGAATAGACTAGTGGTTTATACACTTTATGTGCACAGCAAGGCACACCAACGGGCAAGTCAAAATCTCAAGGCACACCTGTTTTCATAGCAAAAAAATAGCAGATATACAAGCTTACAATGCATTGCATCATGAAGCCTTGTGAGCTTTCGCCTATAATACATCAGGACCACAACGGAAACAAGTCCTCATGACTTTTTTTGTGTTATCCTTTAAGCCTTAATGTCTGACTGTACCTAGTATTGTTTACATTTCTGACTAATAAAGTATTCAATCAATCAATCAATCAATATGACATGCCAAAAATAGGGATGGCAGGTTGGAATTTGTTAAGAAAAAACAAAACAACAATTAGACTGCTGAATTACACTTTAGTGTCCCTGCACCTGTTGAGATACTAATGCTCGCTTTGCTTTTCTGTCTTTCCAAAAATTGAAATGCAAAGAAGAAATACAATACTGGACAAGCTAGACTATTTTTAAATGACAGATAAATGCCAGTGGAATGCTCAGTCAGCTGACTCTTTGCCAGTGTAGAGAAACTCATCAAACGCCGTAGTCGGGTGTCCTTCAGCTCCGTTGCAGCAAGCCAGTCCAGTGTGTCATTGTCTAGGTCAATTAAGTCACGATCACCATTCGGTGGCCGGTATTTGGGGCAGCTGGTCATCACTTGTTCCACAGTCTGTAGTGGACCCCTGCATTCACAGTGGGCACTGTCTGTGACTTCTGCATTGCCGGTCCTCAGGCGATTGTGGGGGAGGTGCTGGCCAAGAACATCTGTGGGACCCTCAACGATGCTCATCCTTTAGGGCAATGTTATGAGATGTTTTAAGGACGAGATTCGAGTGTAACAGCAGACTGAATCATCCAAGAATATTGAATGGAACGACTATAGCCTTTCGTTTTTTCAGTGGGTTCTTCATAGTCGTGTGTTGAGGGTGGGTGGGGGTTGAAATATGTTAAACACACATTATAAGTTATACAGTGCACTACAGTACATCTCAGTGTTAGTAAACTTGAGTAAGAAATATATTGAGTATAATGTCATTTAAATTGCAGATGCCACGCTATGGTTTAGTTGGTTGTATTTTGGTTTAGACGTCTTTTCCAAAAGACAGCCAGCTTCTGGAGTAAACACAAGTCTATTATAGTGTAGACATCAGGTTCCAGCAAAGGGTTGTGTCTTTTATGCCAAATGTCTGTACCTCGAATGCTTGACACATTTAAGGGCTTAATATACTATGATGTTCAGCAGCATGGTGTCGTGCACCGACAATAGCTGATCTACAAGCTCACAACATGTCGCAATGAGACACGTTGTGAACTTTTAGATCTGCTATTTTCTATGCGTGACAGGAGTGTGCAACTAAAGTACCGGCATAAATCAGATGTTAGAGGGAGCTGCCACCTTGAACCAACCCAGTGCAAAAAAACTACTACATCCAGGATGTTGGCTTCATGACAGCTTCTGACTGGGGAAGTGGACTACTTTCAGTCCAACAATGGTACATAGCAGTGGTGAGAGAAACAAACAAAAAAGCACGCACATCCACTCACTGAAGTTCCAAGTTCCGGGCAGAGGTGACAATCCAAAAAGAATAAAGTCTGCACACTGGATCATGCTCCAAAGTTTAAAATGTATTGGTTTCCAACATTTGGACGTAAGGTTATATTCCAGAGAGCATCAGCTCTTCAGATCAGGCAGTGGCAGATGTCCATACACAAGTAGTACTTAAATAAATATAAATAAATATGTACAGTATCTTGCTTCCAGTAACAGAAAGATGGGGGTTTACCACATCAGAATTTATACACTTATAAGTGTGTGAGGTACGTTGTCAGCTAAAGAGAAGTATACTGTATGTTTTGTGTGGTCATCTAAAACTGGCACACAATATAATGAACTTTGTGGTAAACTGCACCCATCTGGTACATCAAGTAGTTTAAAACAAACATTAAATGCTATTCACAAGTACAACTTTGGTGGGTGACCCCGCAGTCAGACTGGCTGGGGAGAACTCGTCTTCTCAGAACTGAGGAGATGATTGGTCGTTGATGAAGTAGGTGGTGAGTTGACCTTTGCCCTTGACATGGACCACTCCTCGGAGTGTGACACTGTACCCGAGACTCTGGACAACCTGGGCTGTCTCCTCTGTCACCTGACAGAGGAGAGAGAGAGGGAGGGAGGGAGGGAGGGAGGGAGAGAGAGGGGTAAGATTAGGGACATTGACAGTGTACACTGCATAGTCTGCACTACCTTAGGTGACAAATGTGACGTATTTCTAACTTAAGAAAGACTTGAGGAGAGGGTGATGTGAAACCTCTGACAATTATTCCATCTGTCTCTATGCTCTTACCTGTATCTTGTCCAGTACTCCAGTGCTGTCCATCCTGCTGGCCACATTGACAGCATTCCCCCAGATGTCATATTGTGGTTTATGGGCTCCGATCACCCCCGCAATCACTGGCCCGTGGTTTATTCCTACAACAAAGGACAATACCAAGTTAATACTAGCATTTATTCAGATAACTGTTTTAGTTGTTTCGTTCGTAACATCAGCAGCATTTTTGTAGGAGTAACACTACTATTGTAGTATTGATCCAGACCAGTAGAGACTCACCGATCCTGAGTTTGAAGCTGTTGAAGGAGTGAGTATTAATGAGCTCCAGTTTGCCCATCAGTGCAAAGGCAAACTCCACCATGCAGCGCACATGACTGTATGATGTCTCACATTCCTGTAGGGGGAGACAGAGAACATGGTTCAGTAACGTCGTGCAGGGAGCAAATAAGCACTAGTGTAGTCGAGCTCTACAGTAAACATTATAGCCAAAGAGCAGATGTTCACCTTTCTCTCTTCTCCTGGAGGAGTGCTGGTCAGTCCTGCAGCAGCCATGTACGTACTGCCAATGGTCTTGATCTTCTCCACAGAGCTGAACTTGGGCTTGGAGAGAAGCTGTGAGGGAGAGACGGGAACATTTAGAGAGATGGGGGCTAACAGTGGCTAACAGGGGCCCCTGTTAGCCACTAAGGGGCAATAAAAAGAAGTTAAACAACTACAGGGAGGGTGATCAAGGATTTAGAGCAGTGGTTCTCAAAGTGGGGTCCAGTGACCCTCATGGTTCCGCAGGGAAGAATGTACAAATGGAACCATCTGGTTCCATTTGTAAACAGTTATGGGGGTGCTTGAAATAAAAAAAGTTTGAGAACTACTGATTTAGAGTGTTAAGATATATGTGCATCTAAATAATATAACTGGCATCTGTCTACAAAATATCTGACAACGTTTGTATCGGAACAGGGTTCGATAAAACAAACTAACAACAACAAAAACAAAGGGGGGTACATTTACTTAACCACTAAAGCCCTATACTTGTGTATGACAAATAGCAAACATACCGTAGCCGATTTACAAGCTCACAATGCATCACATCATGATGGGTTGTGACCTTTTGGATGTGTTATTTTCACTGTTTTCAAATTTTTCACTATTTGATAAATATTTACACATTTTGACAGATTTACCCAAATTAGGGACGCCAGGGTTAATGTAACTGTTAAATTGTGATATTATCAAACATAAATATTAAACAGATCAGACAGTCTTACATTTCCCAAAAAGGAAATGCATATATTTATTCAGTCTGACCAGGAGAAGGAATAAAACATATCCCCACCAGTGATGAAGATAATTGAATGACCACAGTGGGGCTATCAAAATCCCCCCAGTAAGGGAGACGGTACTACCGTAGTGTTGCGCTTATGACCACTTATTATAAGCAACTTTGGGGGTATTTTTGGGCTTATTTTTCTGTAAAGTTGATTGTAAATATTGGTAGTTGCGGGTTGCGTTTTTTCAGGCTTGTTTCTAACCCCTGTACCAGATCTTTAAAAACCTTTTCCCCCCAAAGATTCTTTTGAAAATAGCAAATCTACAAGGTGACCTTGTAAATCGTCTATTTTCAAATAGCCAGTGTATAATAGGTTTACAGTGCTCATGTGGCCTATATAGACTTCTCGCTTCTTTTGGGCTTGGTTGCACTGGTTGCTTTATTTCTCTCGCAAAATCTGGCAGCAGTGGACGGTACCTCGTCAAAGTCTGCTATGATCTCATTGAGGAGACGCAGACATTCCAGGCCAGCATTGTTGGCACTGCTCTCGCTGTAGAAGTCCTTATACTGGGGCACAGAGGCAAACATCACACACACACAGTCACAGGACTCGCTGTACAGGTCCTGGAAAGGGTGGAGAACAGAAAACGTTTACAGGTTTGACAGCAGGAGATATTACACAACAGTGAATATTACACATGTTTCAGGACAGAAAATGTATTTCTTGTGCTTGACAACTGCGAGTATTGTTGCATCTTTAAAGACAGGGCAAGAGATAATATTCAATGCTGGAAATCAAAATACAGTACGTATGTAATCATTTGATAATCATCTCATAAACAATACACATGTTATCAGTATTTGAGCAGCTAAACTAACCTGCCCCCACATTTCCCACACATACAAAAGGCTGTGATGACAGTATTGTGCCAGTAAGTACGTACAGCCAGTAGAGTAACTAACAACTTCCTCCACTCGTGATGTCATCATTATACTGTGCAATTCCATTCTGATACCTGTACAGTCACCTTTTCAGAACTTCCCATTTCAAGGCATTGTCATATCATTATATAAAGCAACTGCTATATTGTTGTCTAGATATGGACTAGTATGTAAATATCTGAAGTTGTCCCTTATCTGTTGCCCTACTGACTATATGATATGTTGTATTGTATTTGATAATAAAACAAAAGGATATTGTTACACTAGAAAATAGTTATTTAATAGTAATAAACCGTGAAAGATAAATACATTCCTTAAAGCATTATATGCGGTTAAATCAACTCGTCTTCCAAGCTGGTTGCATGTTCTTTTGGCCTCTAACTGATATGTATACCTATGAATACTTGATTTCAACTGCATTTACACCAATTTATTTGGAAGTTTTTGACCTCTACCTGGTTGTATTTGACCTCTACCTGGTTGTGTTTGACCTCTACCTG
The DNA here is from genome assembly GCF_963454915.1 of Gymnoscopelus microlampas. Lineage (NCBI taxonomy): Eukaryota > Metazoa > Chordata > Actinopteri > Myctophiformes > Myctophidae > Gymnoscopelus > Gymnoscopelus microlampas. The sequence continues at coordinate 28,155,896 of NC_139956.1, read as the reverse complement.
GTTGCGTATGACCTCTACCTGGTTGTGTATGTTCTTGACGTTCATGAAGAAGGAGGCGACGTGGAGCGGCAGAACGTTCTGGAGGAGCAGCTTGTTGACGTTCTCCATGGTCTCTATGCCCTCTCGTTCCGTCTGGAAACAGCACTCTAACAGGAACTCCACCCGACAACCCAGCTCGTCCTGGGGATAGGGGGAGAGAGAGACAGGACTTGATGTGTTGTTTGAGCCTATGACGGCAAAGCTCTACCTCTACCAATATTGAGAGAGAGAGAGAGAGAGAGAGAGAGAGAGAGAGAGAGAGAGAGAGAGAGAGACAGGGAGAGAGAGAGAGACAGACAGACAGAGAGAGAGAGAGAGAGGTGCTGCGTTCGGGCAACCACGAGAATCTGAATAGAATCCTGTAGTGTAGTGTGTGATGCCTCATTGTTTTAAATCGTGTAGTGTGTGCATGTGTGCAAGATAATCTGACGAGAGAGAATCTTAAAATAATCCTGTAGTGTGTTATTTGGGTGTGACGGACCCCAGGAAGAATAGCCACGTTTAGGCAAGTGCTAATGGGGATCCATAATGAAGTAAAGTAAAGTAGTGTGTGATACCAGATTTCAAAATTGTTTAAGAATTTAAAAATCCTTGTGAGTCCAGTTTACGTGGGGAGAAGGACAGAAACAGAGGGAGACGAAGAGAGAGAGGAGACGAAGAGAGAGAGAGAAACCAAGAGACAGAAACAAATGGGAACAATGACAAAATTACATCCAGCTCAGAAAATGCGCACACATGCACAACTGTATACGCATCGCGTGCACAGCCTTTGCACATGGACGGACACACACACACACACACACACACACACACACACACAGGCGCGCGCGCGCGAAAAACACAGGCTTCTTACCTGTCTGATCAATATGAGGCACGTGAAATAGAAGACGAAAAGCCAAACCCCGGCCATGATTGTAGGCTCCTTTAACACACCAGGCCTGAAGCACACACACACACACACACACACACACACACACACACACACACACACACACACACACACACACACACACACACACACACACACACACACACACACACACACACACACACACACACACACACACACACACACACACACACACACACACACACACACACTTTGGTTACAAAACAACCCGGCCTCGATACACTCCAGGTTCATGACATCATCACAGATTTGACATACAATACATACAGCAATACACACTACAATACATAAAATAATACACACAACAGTACATATAGCAATACATACAGTACACACGCACACGCACACACACACACACACACACACACACACACACACACACACACACACACAGACTTCTAAGGATTTTGTTTCACTAGCGCTGATACCCTGCCGTAAGCAAAGTGTCACACCCTCACACGACTCTTCGGTGTCACTGTCTGGTATCTTTGTGTCAATCACTGTATCCACAGGCAGACACCCCCCCCCCCACCCCCCACCCCACACACACTGCCCTGAATAAAACATGATACTTCTGATGAAGGTTTTACAATCTGCCCACCGAGTGACAGACAAAACACATGAAACTGAACACCCCGGCGGGGAAAGACAGACAGAGTAATGACTGTATAGTGTAGACACACTGTAGTGAGACACTAGACAGTGAATGATGTGGAAAGTGAGGTGTAATTAGGTAGGATTAGGTAGGATAACTTTCTCCATCTCATGCTCAAATTCAAGTTCAAGATTCAAGTTTATTCAAGTTCGAGTGTCCCAAGATGAACAGTTGGTGCTGCAGTAAGCATAAAAACATAAAACATGTAGCAATACTGTATAAAAACAACATATAACACAACATTTAACAGTGCACACTGGAGTCATAGGTACTCAAACTACGATATAACTATTATATCTTGTGTCAACAGTCACAGGATCATCATCATCAAAGATTAAAGTAAGTCAAAATAATGATAACATTTGCCCGAGTTTTCAATTGCCCAAGGTGGTCTAATGACTGTAAAATGCACGTTGAGGTGAGTAAAAACAAGCTAGCAGCATTGTTTAATAATATTATATGAAGCCCAGATTAACCAATTACTTAAGCCCTATATATTATGGTTGTAGCTGCTCTCGCTCTCTGTGTGTTTGCCTGTCTGTTTGTCTGTCTCTCTAGATAAATTAACTTGTCATCCCCCGACCTGGATTCTTCCAGGGTGGGATGTCTGCTACAACAACCCTGACACTGTAGGAGAGTCTCACTTGGAGGTGTTGTAGAGCAGGTCGACGAGGCAGTTGGACCTCTGGGCGTAAACGTAGAGGAACAGAGCCAGGTAGACCACCACAGCCAGGGTCAGCAGCAACGCCTTAAGGGACATGCACGTCCTCACAAACACCAACACACCCAGCATGGCCAGCAGACAACAGTATATGTAGTACTGCAAGAGGAGAGGTAGAGAAGAGAAGAGAAGAGAAGAGAAGAGAAGAGAAGAGAAGAGAAGAGAAGAGAAGAGAAGAGAAGAGAAGAGAAGAGAAGAGAAGAGAAGAGAAGAGAAGAGAAGAGAAGGACAAATATTAGCAACGGATTGTCGCTATAAAAATAATCCAGCTACACAAAATGATATAAAGCGGCTCCAATGTAGCCTGACAGCGCATCGTGGGTTCGAGTCCCGTTCTCGACGATCTTTACTGCATGTCTCTCCCCATCTCTCTCTCCCTGTTTCCTGTCCATCTTCACTATACCTATAAATAAAGGCAGAAAAGCCCTAAAGAAGATCTTAAAAAATACATAAAAATGATATAAAGCATAAATGTTATAGCCAACTAATCTTATCTTAGTATAGTAAGGCACTTCTAAAGGAGAATTCAAGGCCAGATAGAACCTAATCAGATTTCTTCTAAATTTTAGAGTTCCGACCATTTCCATTGTATCCTACACTGACTGACTGGTGGGAACGTAGGTACTTCACCAAAACACACGTTATGCTCATTAGATATGGAGGTTGATCATGGTTGGAGGGTCACAGTACTCACAGGTACTGTGTAGAGCTTCATAGCCTCCAGCTCCGTTCTGTTGTGGGAAACATTAGCACAGCCGTTTCCCGGGATGAAGAACTGAAACAAGAAGAAAGAAGAAAGAGAGAGATAAAGAAAGAGACACAGCAATAGATGGATGGATGAATAGACACAGAGATGGTTAATCCATTAAGACCGGGAACGCATCTGTGTCATTTTAAGATTTCTTTGGCTATTCAAAAATAGGAGATATACAAGCTCACATGTGCAAATCTTTGAATATAAAAAGAATGGCATGGAAAGGGGAACACTGAAGAGAAAATAAGACTCCAACTCACAAAGTTGAGGATGGCCATGAGCATGGTCATGAGCAGACAGACGCTGACCAACAGGAGCCGTAGCGCCGCCCTGGTGGAGATACCTCTCGACAGCCCCGTGATCCACTGCATGCTCAGCGGTATTTTAGACTGCCACCTCTGAAACACACAATATATAAAAATATAACATCTCTGTCGGGTGGAAACCTCATAAGTCCAAAACTGTTACTTTTCAGGATTCAAATTAAGAAATAGCAAAAGTACAGTAGCAGATCTACAAGCTCAAAACGGATCTGCTACTTTTGATACTTTTGTGGGTAGTATAATCCAGAGTAGGGCATTCATTTACGAAAAAACACAAAAGGTTAGAATATGGAGAAAATAGGTTTGCCCGACAGCAACGGGCAAACCTTATATGTCATATCAAATAATACTCATAATAATCGTAATCATGATTATAATTATATATAACCAATGATAACAGTAATACATTGACATCATAGCTACAGTACTAAACAAATCATGATAAAACTACTGTAGTGTGTGGTTTCACCTCCAGTTTTCCAGTGAAGACCACAGACAGAAGCAGCACCAGCACAGGGAAGGTCACACCGTAGGACACGGCCATTTCAAAGTTCCTAGGAGGGGAAGGAGAACTTTTATTGCTCATCTGAATTAGTGGGAGAGTGAGAACACAGGGAGTGATTCCCGACCTGAAAATGCATTTTCTGTTTATTAAAGAGCTGGAGAGACAAGGAGACCCCCGTTACTGAACCTACACTCTATAGCAATGAGTACTATCAGATAGAGCTATTTAACACTAATTTTACCGAAAGAAATATCACTTACCCTTCCTTTAAATGAGAAAAAAGAAAGAAAGAAAGAAAGAAAGAAAGAAAGAAAGAAAGAAAGAAAGAAAGAAAGAAAGACTCAACAGCAGGTGCACTGAATTA